>NC_133197.1:40222500-40537500 GCF_049306965.1 Danio rerio
ACTAGTTCAATAATAGTTTTATTGTACTTTGTACTTTGACTATAGTTTGACTGTACTTTGATTAGTTTGACTATAGATGGATTGTACTTTGAAGTTGACTAGTTTGACTGTACTTTAACTGTAATTTGACTTTGATTTGACTATAGTTTGACTGTGTTTTGACTGTGGTTTGATTGTCCTTTGACTAGTTTGACTATAGTTTGATTGTACTTTGAATTTTGACTGTAGTTTGACTATTGTTCGAGTGTACTTTGACTGTACTTTAACTGTAGTCTGACTGTGTACTTTGACAGTAGTATGAATATTTTGGCTGTTCTTTAACTGTAATTTGACTTTGACTGTAGTTTGTACTTTGACTGTAGTTTAATTGTACTTTTTGACTAGTTTGATTATAGTTTGATTGTATTTTATATTTTGACTGGTTTGACTGTAGTATGATTGTACTTTGATTAGTTTGACTACAGTTTGACTGTACTTTGACTATAGTGTGATTGTACTTTGATTAGTTTGACTACAGTTTGATTGTATTTTGAACATTGACTGTAGTTTGTCTAGTTTGACTGTACTTTAACTATAGTTTGACTTGGTAGTTTGAATGTGCTTTGACTAGTTATACTGTACTTCGACTATAGACTGTGGATTGACTGTAGTTTAACCACTTTGATTGACTGTACATTGTAGTTGGAACTACTTTGACTGTTGTTTGACTGTAATTTGACTGTAGTTTGACCACTTTCACTTTAGTTTTACAATAGTTTGACTCTATCTTGACTGTATTTTGACTTTTGCTGTACTTTAACAGTATTTTGACTGACTGGTTTGACTGTAGATGAAATGATGAAATGCGGTTTGACTACACTGACTCACTGTATTTTGACTGTACTTTGCACTTTGACTTTGACTGTTCTTTGACTGTACTGGGACTTGTCTCTGACCATATTTTGATTGCAATTTGACTGTTGTTTTACTGTACTTTGACTGTAGTTTGACTTTACTTTTTGGTTTGACTTTACCCTGACTGTAGTTTAACCGTAGTTTGACTTTGACTGTACTTTGACTTTGACTGTACTTTTTAAGTGTCATTTGACTAGTTTGACTGTACTTTAACTTTGACAGTAGTTTGAAATTAGTTTGACAGTACTTTGACTGCGGTTTGACTCTTTGTTTTAAGTGTAATTTGACTAGTTTGACAGTACTTTGACTGCAGTTTGACTGTACTTTTTTGGTGTAATTTAACTAGTTTGACTGTACTTTAACTATTGTTTGTCTTTGACTGTAGTTTTACTGTAAATTGACTGTATGTTGACTGTAGTTTGACTTTACCCTGACTGTAGTTTAACTGTAGTTTGTCTTTGACTGTAGTTTTACTGTAATTTGACTGTATGTTGACTGTAGTTTGACTTTACCCTGACTGTAGTTTAACTGTAGTTTGTCTTTGACTGTAGTTTTACTGTAAATTGACTGTATGTTGACTGTAGTTTGACTTTACCCTGACTGTAGTTTAACTGTAGTTTGTCTTTGACTGTAGTTTTACTGTAATTTGACTGTAGTTTGACTGTAGTTTGACTTTACCCTGACTGTAGTTTAACTGTAGTTTGTCTTTGACTGTAGTTTTACTGTAATTTGACTGTAGTTTGACTGTAGTTTGACTTTACCCTGACTGTAGTTTAACTGTAGTTTGTCTTTGACTGTAGTTTTACTGTAATTTGACTGTAGTTTGACTGTAGTTTGACTTTACCCTGACTGTAGTTTAACTGTAGTTTGTCTTTGACTGTAGTTTTACTGTAATTTGACTGTAGTTTGACTTTTCCCTGACTGTAGTTTAACTGTAGTTTGTCTTTGACTGTACTTTGACTTCGACTGCAGTTTGACTGTACTTTCTAAGTGCAATTTGACTAGTTTGACTGTAGTTTGTTTACAGTTTGACTGTTGTTAGACTGTACTTCAACTGTATATTAAATGTAGTTTGACTACTTTGAATGTACTTTGACTATGTAGTGTGACTTCAGCTGTACGTTGACTGTACTTTGTAGTTTGACTTACCTTGATTCTAGTTTGATTGTAGTTTTCACTACTTCGACTGTACATTGACTACTTTGACTGTATTTTGACTGTAGTTTAAATATATTTTGACTTCACATTAACTCTACTTTGACTGTAGTTCTCGCAGCTTCACAAAGCATCTGCAAGTGTCTACCGGACGTCGCGCTGTCCTCACTGCTGACCAGGCCTGCAAACACAAGCCCGAACCTGCCCCCCGTCTCTCACAGAATAGTCCGAGCTCAGCTTTATTTCGTGCGCTAGTAAATCTGGAGGACTATAATTAGCAGCGCATTCCACTTCCTGCGCGCCCCTCCTTCACATTTCCACATTGAATCGAATACTTCTGATTCCACAATATCCAGCTGCCGGCTCCATCTGACCCCTCCCGGCCATCCGTCTTCAGGACAGGCCCTCCGTCACCCGGCTTTTTGGAGTCTCCTTTGTGCCGGGTGTGCAGGAATTCCCCAGTAACCCGAGCTGTGGGTAATTGGGAAAGTGGATCCTTTTCTTTTGTTCCTGTTTTCAATGATCTCAGCTGGGTGGAGAGAGTCCCAGAGCCCTGCTGAGCTGCGGACGGGATGCTTTTCTCTGACCAAACCACAGTTCTAGCGTCCATCATGAGGGCTTTTTTTTTTGCAAGGTTATAATAGTTTTGGATTTTTCATTAGCTTTAGTTTTTATTTTGTTTTGACTTTTTGTTTTTTTAAACTCAGTCAGTTTTAATTAGTTTTAAGAGGCAGATTTACTAGATTTTATTAGTTTCTATATTTTGAAATGGCTTAGATTTTGTTATCCAGCAGCACATGCCCTTCCAGCTGCAACCCATCTCTGGGAAACATCTAAACTAAACATCGAACTAAATCTGGTTTTAGCTGGACAGGCTGGGAGATGGCCAGCTAAAACCAGCTTGACCAGCCTAGCCAGACTGGGAGCCCAGCCAAAACCAGCTATGTCCAGCTTAATCCAGAATGGTCAAGCTGGTTTTAGATGGTTTTAGCTGGTCACTTTCCAGCCTGACCTGCTAAGACCAGACTGGGAATGGCTGGAAACCAGCCTGGAAGTGGCCAAAACCCCTCTAAAACCAGCCTGGTCGACCAGCTAAAACCAGCCAACCAGCCTAGACTGGTTTATTCAGCAGGGTTTTAAGGTACCAATATAGACCCTTTAAGTAGAAATGTGTACCATTTGAAAAGGTACCACCCCAGTGACAGCTCGCATACCTTTATTTCTGAGAGTGTAGAAAGAGCGGGATTCGCTGAGTTCAGGTGTGTTCAGTTGGGGCTGGAACTAAAGTGTGTTACACCGGCCCTCCAGGACTGAGTTTGGACACCCCTGGCTTAAAGTGTTTGTATGTGTGTGTGTACGTCTGTGTTTGTGTGTGTTTCTGCATATGTGTGTGTGTGTGTGTGTGTTTGTGTGTGTGAGTGTGCGTCTCTGTTTGTGTGTGTTTCTGCATATGTGTGTGAGTGTGTATGACTGTGACTGGGTAAACGTCTGTGTTTGTGTCTGTTTCTGCATATGTGCGTGTGTGTGTATGACTGTGACTGGGTGTACGTCTGTGTTTGTGTGTGTTTCTGCATATGTGTGTGTGTGTGTGTGTGTGTGAGTGTGCGTCTGTGTTTGTGTGTGTTTCTGCATATGTGTGTGTGTGTGTGTGTGTGTGCGTCTGTGTTTGTGTGTGTTTCTGCATATGTGTGTGTGTGTGTGAGTGTGCGTCTGTGTTTGTGTGTGTTTCTGCATATGTGTGTGTGTGTGTGAGTGTGCGTCTGTGTTTGTGTGTGTTTCTGCATATGTGTGTGTGTGTGTGTGTGCGTCTGTGTTTGTGTGTTTGTGTGTGTTTCTGCATATGTGTGTGTGTGAGTGTGCGTCTGTGTTTGTGTGTGTTTCTGCATATGTGTGTGTGTTTGTGAGTGTGCGTCTGTGTTTGTGTGTGTTTCTGCATATGTGTGTGTGTGTGTGAGTGTGCGTCTGTGTTTGTGTGTGTTTCTGCATATGTGTGTGTGTGTGTGAGTGTGCGTCTGTGTTTGTGTGTGTTTCTGCATATGTGTGTGTGTGTGTGTGTGCGTCTGTGTTTGTGTGTTTGTGTGTGTTTCTGCATATGTGTGTGTGTGAGTGTGCGTCTGTGTTTGTGTGTGTTTCTGCATATGTGTGTGTGTGTGTGTGAGTGTGCGTCTGTGTTTGTGTGTGTTTCTGCATATGTGTGTGTGTGTGTGTGTGCGTCTGTGTTTGTGTGTTTGTGTGTGTTTCTGCATATGTGTGTGTGTGAGTGTGCGTCTGTGTTTGTGTGTGTTTCTGCATATGTGTGTGTGTGTGTGAGTGTGCATCTGTGTTTGTGTGTGTTTCTGCATATGTGTGTGTGTGTGTGCCAGCCCGGTCTGCAGTGTGTTAAAGTCTCCATGGCTGCAGACAGACTCACATTCCAGGCGTTTTCCTGCTGGCCGCTGAGCACGTTTGCGGGTGAAAGGTGCTTCAGACACGCTGCTTTAACGTCCAGCGTCATCACACACTCTTCAGCACAGGACACATCCCTCCACCCCTGTTTTAATATCATCATCTCTACAGACAACAGGCAGGCATCATTTGATACTTTCAGATTGCAGGTGCTATCAGGGGCGGGGCTTTTATAGAGACATCTGATTGGACAGATTGAGGGCCATTCAAAATGGGCCTATTTATAGACCTAAACCCCTCCCTCCATTTACACCAGGGGTGGGCAAACTCAGTCCTGGAGGGCCGGTGTCCTGCACAGTTTAGCTCCAACTCTAATCAAACACACCTGCTTATAGATTTCTAGCACTTTTGAAGACACTGATTAGCATGTTCAGGTGTGTTTGATTGATGTCGAGGCCCATGTCATATACAGTACAGATACTTAATAAATAACCTACTATGAATTAAAAGAATTAACGTCTGCTTTTTGTTTTCACAAGCTTTGGAGACGTAACAAACTCGTCTTTTATAGTAGGTCACCTACAGCTTTCGCCATGAGGCTGTGTTCAAAATTCATTAATGTTTTTAAATACACTGCGAAGGGAGCACAATTGTAAACATGAAGATGGCTAAAACTGAACTGTAAAATAGTTAAAAAGCTAATTACAGCTAAGAGACATGACTTTAATGCTTTTTTATTTTTAATAATTCCAACTTTAAACGTTAGAATGTTCTAAATGAATAGGGCATAGGGGGGATAAGTGGGAATAGAACACAGCCAGGAACTCTGTTCCTAACTACAGCTCCAGAGGTGTAGTTGCAAGTGCTCAAGTTTACGACGCAGTTTGCGAATGTTCATTGGAGCGTCGGATTTGGGAAATACCAAATCAACAAACTATGTTTGTAACAACTGAACTTGCAACCTTACGTTGGCTAACAATGGCTTTGGGAAACGCACCCCAGGTCAGAACATTTGATTTCCCTGATGGAAAGCAGCAACAGAATCTTCAAGCACAAATCTATGACTGTGATACGGTACATCTACATCAGGGGTCACCAACATGGCGAGGATCTCATGTGTTGCCCACAGGCCTGTTCTAAAAAATAGCTCACCATAGCGCCACTTACCAGTAAGCTTCATCTAATATAGAAGTAATCATTTAAAAATGTAAATATTTGCAGAGATATATATATAAAAATAAAGTGTTGCACATTGATATATTAAATACAGGGTATTTCCTACCCTGTTAAATCACTGTTGATAACTTTTGTGAGACCATCAGTGTCTTCACATGGATGAATATTATTAATTATTACCAAAAACATAAAGTATAATTAAAAGTAAATTGAGCAAATTTGTTGTTTATCAAACTGGTAGCCCTCCACGTTAATCGGTATCTAAGAAGTAGCTCTCAGTTTCATAAAGGTTGATGTCCCCTGATCTACATGTTCTAAAGGCTTATTCTTTCAAGGCATGCGTGTGCTCCGGCGCAGCCTTTGCGCAGCCGCATAGCCCTCGCCGTGGCTATTTCACCTCTCAAAAAATGCAACAAGTCATAGAGCAAGCTCTGTGATTGGTCGGTTTAATAACTGTGAACATTGTGGGCGGTGCTGAGAGCTGTGAGCCTGAAAAGGCAAGTGTTTACATGTGTCAAGTCTCGTGAAGGAGCTCCAGATGGAGACTGTTGTCTTGTGTTTACCATTCATTCTGCTTCTCTACAGCTTAGTCCCTTTATTAATCCGGGGTCACCACAGCGGAATGAACCACCAACTTATCCAGCACATGTTTTACGCAGCGGATGCCCTTCCTGCTGCTACCCTTCACTGTGCAACACTCATACACACTCATGTACACACACACTATGGACAATTTAGCCTAGTCAATTCACCTGTTCCGCATGTCTTTGGACTGTGGGGGAAACCGGAGCATGAATGCCATTTTAAAAGGAGAGCGCACCAGTGTAAACGGCACCTAAATCACAGTATTTAGTCAGTGCTGCTGATTTGTTGCTATGCATGTGTGCCATGTGCGATACTGGTGTGTGTGTGTGTTTCCACCATTAGCACGCTAACAGGAAGAGCTGGAAGCTCAGTTTAGAGGTGTTGTGTCCATCTGCCTATACTGGGGTGTGTGTCAGTGTTGTTTCAGCCTGTGTGTGTGTGTGTGTGTGTCACCTCTAATCCACCACCAAGCCATTGTTTCTTTGAGGTGTGTGTGTGTGTTTCCTCTGAAAACAGCATGTGGCTCATACCCAAACATGGCGTTGCGAGCGTCAGCCCCTGCGCCTCCTAATCTCTGCTGTGTTTTTCCAAAAACTGAAAAAGCTGAAAGCTGATTGGGTAGAGGTGAAGGGGTCATAAGTATGGTTTAATCAGGGTTCAAAGACAGTCATGGAGTTTTAACAAGGCACAGTTTTGGAAACAACAAATACACCCAGAATGTTGTGGAAAAGTCCTGGAAATGTGTTGAACAGATATCCGTGGACTTGAATATGTTTGAGATGATAATATTGGGTAAACTTTAAATGCATTTACGCTGTTTGTCTCTTCATGTCCCTGCTGAAAAATCCAGCTCAAACTAGCCTAGGCTGGTTGGCTGGTTTTAGTTGGTTGACCAGGCTGGTTTTAGAGGGGTTTGGGCCACTTCCAGGCTGGTTTCCAGACATTTCCAGCCTGGTCTTAGCTGGTCAGGCTAGAAAATGACCAGCCAAATCCAGCTAAAACCAGCTTGACCAGCCTGGTTTAAGGTGGATATAGCTGGTTTTGGCTGGACTCCCAGCCTGGCTAGGCTGGTCAAGCTAATTTTAGCTGGTCATCTCCCAGCCTGACCAGCTAAGACCAGGGTGGAAATGGCTGGAAACCAGCCTGGAAGTGGCCTAAACCCCTCTAAAACCAGCCTGGTTGACCGGCTAAAACCAGCCAACCAGCCTAGGCTGGTTGAAGCTGGATTTTTTAGCAGGGGTGACAGTTTTGCTGCTTCCCAATCCGCATACTATCCGTCCTAAATAGTATTTGGAAATAGAATTAGTATGTGCCAAACCATAGTATGTTAAAAGGGGGTGCCAGATGTTCCTTTAAGTGTGGAAGCATCCATACTCTAACCGCTGATATTCCCCACAGTACATTGTGCAATGGACGTAAATTCAATTAGAACTACAAACACGTGGGAAAAGTGTAAATAAACTACAAACATGATGGACGCATGAGACCAACCATCAAGTAGACAGGCTATTAGCCAATATCAAATATATAGATATTTGTATGACTGTTAGTCAATATCTAGCCCACTGGAACATGTTTAAATGGCATTATCTGTTATGTTTTATCTGCAACAACAATACAGAACTTATATAAAGACGCGACATTAACGTCTCCAGAAACGTCCACGGGACTACATTTTCAGAATGAGCCTGGGTTGGGATAATCCCGCATCACTTTGAGGAATCATATCGATACATCCCCAGAACTCGATATACCGCCCAGCCCTACTTGCTACTAGACCACTACTAGTCGAGGGGGAGTGAGATTTGTCCGGGAGTCAGATTTACATTTACATTTAGTCATTTAGCAGACGCTTTTATCCAAAGCGACTGACAACTAAGGACAAGGAAGCAATTTACACAACTATAAGAGCAACAATGAAGAAGTGCTGTAGGCAAGTTTCAGGTGTGTAAAGTGTATGAAGAAAAGCAGCAGTAATTTTTATTTTTTTTTGTAAGTGGAGGAGTCAGAGAGGCAATTGCAGATTAGGAAGGTAAGTAGAGACTAAATAGTTGAGTTTTTAGTGGTTTCTTGAAGACAGCGAGTGACTCTGCCGTTCTGATGCAGTTAGGAAGTTCATTCCACCAACTGGGCAGATTGAATGCGAGAGTTCGGGAAAGTGTTTTCTTCCCTCTTTGGGATGGAACCACGAGGCGACGTTCATTCACAGAACGCAAGTTTCTGGAGGGCACATACATCTGCAGAAGTGAGAGCAGATAAGAAGGAGCAAAGCCAGAAGAACATCAGAGCTTTGAATTTGATGCGAGCAGCAACTAGCAGCCAGTGCAAACGGATGAGCAGCGGAGTGACATGTGCTATGTATAGGCATTTGGATACAACACCAGCACTGCATGTTCCTCCGTGTCGCATCAGTGATAGGTTGTTCTTAAAAGATTCGTTCATTTTGAACAGATCTTTTGTGTGACTCATGGAGTGAATCATTCATTTGTGCAAGTGGAGATCGCGTGCTGCCTTGGAGTAGTCTGTTTCGTGCAGGATGCGCACGTGTGGCCTCAAACCACATAGATATGAACGATATTAGATAATACCACATCGCGTTGGGGAACCATATCGATATATTCCCAGAACTCGATATACCAGCCCTAATTAGACGTCCTCCCAACAGGGAAAACCAGCAACAATCTAGAAAGAATGATTATATGCTGTCAAGGCTTTGCAGTCCAAAAAATAAGTGATTATAATGGAAGTCAATGGGGCAAAAACAGCCACCAACATAACGAAAGGGGAGTCAGTTTAAACAGGGTTAACTCTATAAAGCAGGTAGCAGACTAGTTGCAGAATGGAGACTGCATTTGAGGGCCTGTATACACTAGAATGTTTTAGTTTTAAAAAGCATACGTTTACAGCTTCCGTCCACATAGCCCAGCATTTTGAAAACGCTGGAGCGGCCATTTTGGTTTTAAAACACTGTGGATGGGGGAAACGGTGAGATCTGAAAATGGAGGCGTGTCTGCAGACATTCACATATCTGACTGGGCCGTTTTCTTTAATATTAAGCGCACAGAGTTCAGTCTTGAATCCTTTCCTGAGTTCAGACTTCGCAAGTTTGATATGGAAAACAAACTCCCGAGGACACATCTGGTAAATCTTCAACGGGAACAGTGTACTGTATATGCTCATTCACACCACCCTGGCCATGTTGTTTCACTTTCTTAACGTTAAAACGAAGAGATGACATAATGAACTGCCTATTTTCATTTTGACATCACCTTAACACACCCAAAACGTTGAGTCGTCGTGTAGCTGCATAGTTATATGAGCGTCATCTTCACAGTATGCATATTTATAGGGAAAATGAAGCCTATAACATCACTTCCTCCTTTATTTTTCATAAAAAATACGAAACATTCCCTCTCTTCTGCTGAATATCAGTTTAATAATCGATAGTAGCCATTATTAAGGTATAACATACAATAAGTGTGGATGAGAGCTGTTCAAAAACGCAACATGTATTAGTGTAAATGGGACTTTAGTAACTGACTAGGTTTTAGCTTTAGCAGCTGTTCTCCTGCATGTATTGGTTTTAGCATGTGGGCCTCAGGTTTAAGGGGCCCACAGGTGCAGGACAGCTGCCCCACCCAGAGCAGCAGGACCCCCAGGGGCCCGCTCCTTCTCAGCCCCGTCAGACATTCATAAATCCGCCAAGCTCCTCTAATTAATCGAGTGAATGCCTTCACACGGTCAGATTTACACCAGTGATTGTGATATTCAGGTCATTATTTTTCATTTCCTCCTATTTATTTCTGCTTGTGAACTGCATTATGGGATCTTGATCTCTCTTCTGACAACTTTTAACCTTGAAAAGATTTAGAAAGTGACTTTAATGGTCATTTGTAATAGTCTGCAGTGCTGTGTTGTCTGTGTTGGTGTTGTATATTGCGCTACAAACACCTTGTATTAAGCTGCCGGCACATTCTCTGTTATTTTACTGACTCATTTCTCTAGATGTTATTTCTTATACATTATATTGTTATTTCAAATGACTAAAATGTCAATAAAAGTCACTTTGTTAAACTGCAGAGTTGAATTTACAACATTAAAAGTGGACAGAGCAGAAACTAACATCTCAAACTGCAATTCACAACCGTTTATAAACCATATATAGTGCAGGGTTACTCAGGGAGTGAGAGTTTATGGTTATTTAATATATACAGCAGGGAAAGCAACAGGTTTTTACTGCAGTAAATCCATTTATATCCATTATTTTCCTTATACAAATTAAACCAGGTGTTTACATACACTCTGAAAAAAGGAAGCATTTTTAGAAAAATGTCTGATGGTAAATCACTAAACTTTACTATTTTAGGTCTGTTAGGATTTCCTAAATGATTTACATTTACTCAATGCCAGAATAATGAGAGAATGTTTTATTCATTTCTAGACAGTCAGAAGTTTACACACCTTTCCTTGCTATTTTTTAGCTTTGCTTTTAAACTGTTTAGCTTTGGTCAAATGTTTTGAGTCTCCTTCCACAAGCTTCTCACAATAGTTTGCAGGAGTTTTGGCCCATTCCTCCTGCAGAATTGCTGTAACTGAGTCAGATTTGTAGGCTGTCCTGCTCACACAAGCTTTCTCAACTCTGCCCACACATTCTCTATAGGATTGAGATCAGGGCTTTGTGATGGCCACTCCAAAACATTCACTCTGTTGTCCTTAAAGCACATGTGAACTCATTTGGCAGTGTGCTTAGGGTCATGGTCTGTCTGGCCATTTGTGGTCAAGTTGTAATGTCCTGGCTGATGTGTTGAGATATTGCTTCAGTATTTCTCCATGATGTTCTGTCTTCATGATGCCATCTATGCTGTGAAGTGGACCAGTCCCTCCTGCAGCCCCACAACATGACGCTGCCGCCCCCATACTGCACAGTTGGGATGGTGTTCTAGGCTTGTTCCCCTTTGTCCTCCAAATGTATCACTGCTCATTATGGCCAAACAGTTCAATCTTATCTCCATCAGAGCACAGGACATGTCTCCACACATCAGTGTCATTCAGCAAACTGTAATCTGGCTTTGTTGTTGATTCTGGCTTGTTGATTTTCTCATGTTGTCACACAGGGAAGCAGTGTGTTTGAGCTTTTCCTTCAATACTATTCTACAGTTGTGCCTCACATTAACTCAAATGTTGTCAATCAGCCAATCAGAAACTTCCAAAACCCTGACATCATCATCTGAGCTTTATCAGAGGCAGAATAATCTTATTGTGTGTAAACTTGACTTTCAGGAAAGGTTTTCTCAACAAATATCTCTCATTATTCTGCTATTAAGCGGAACAGAAACACATTTGATCATCCTAACTTACCTAAGAGAGAACAAGTTTAGTCACATTAATATCCCACTCTTTTATCAATGCTTATGTGCCTTTTTATACAGGGAATGTACACTTCTGCTTTCAGCTGTATATGAATATATGACTCATCCTCAAATCTGAACAGACGCACATGGAGAACAGGCTTCCTGTCCTGTCCGACATCAGCAGGAAGCAGATAATCTCCCAGTGTGTGTGTGTGTGTGTGTGTCAGTCACTCTTGTGTGTATTCTGTGATTCACGTGACCACACACTGATTTGAGGCCCGGTCTGTGTACAAACGAGCACAAAATAGCAACCTGTGAAGAATGTAACCGACCCAGGAAGATGTTTAGAAGCGGAAACGTGTCTCTAAAGTTAAAAATGGAAATGCGCTGCTGCCCTGGAGCAAAATCAGCCTGAATTCTTACACAATTATGATTTTTAGGGATAAAGTGAGCCCAGATCTTGATATTGATTGGTTATTAGAGCTATATATGTAATTTTTTTGACTGTACACAATTTGTGCACTGTATAAAAGCGATTAATAGATCATTTGACTGTGTTGTGTGCAGAAACGTCAGCAAGGATGATCACATTAAGTATTTAAAAAACTGGGATTTATTTTTTTAAATGGGAGCTATTATGCAAAACACACTTTTATAAGGGGTGTAAACACAGTTATGTGAATATATGCAGCCTCTAATGGTGAAAGTGTATTAATTGTATTGTTTATAATCAGACTTGACTAAAACAGTCTGCAGAAACACTGTGATTGACATTCTCCTTTTTATGATGTCATCAGAGGGAGAAAGCCCCGCCCACTAGTGACCATCTCTCCCTCATTAGCATAGGAAGTCAATACTGTTTTTGAATCTGCCACTATGCTGACACACAGGCATCTGTAGCTCCGCCCTCTTCTGAAAAGAGCACAATCTCATTTGCATTTAAAGCGACAGTCACCAAAACGCCACCGTTAGGATTTAAAGTCAGTTTTAGAGAGTTATAGAACATTATCTGTGTGATATTTGAAGCTGAAACTTGTAATGATATGCAATTATAGCTATAAATATAGAACTAGGAACTTTCCGGAGAGACTTCATGTGTTTTTTTCTTGATTATATAAATATATTGTGTACTAAAACTGACGGTAAATGAAAAGCTGCTATTTTCTAGGCTGATATTGTTGGTTTTGCAGGCATTGTGCAATACTGCACTGCTACAGCAGCAACGTTTCTTGATTATTACGTCAGAATAGCGCTTAGTGCTGGGGTTGCACAGTTTACCAGTACTATGGTAGTATCACAATACTATTGCTCCAAAATACTTGCGGTGCCAATGTAGTTTGCAAACAGTAGTATCATCAGTAATGGTTTATCTACAGGCAGCGCTGTAGGTAGTGCTGTCGCCTCACAGCAAGAAGGTCGCTGGTTCGAGCCTCGGCTGGGTCAGTTGGCGTTTCTGTGTGGAGTTTGCATGTTCTCCCTGGGTTCGCGTGGGTTTCCTCCGGGTGCTCCGGTTTCCCCCACAGTCCAAACACATGCGGTACAGGAGAATTGGGTAGGCTAATTTTACCATAGTGTATGAGTGTGCATGAGTGTGTGTGGGTGTTTCCCAGAGCTGGGTTGCAGCTGGAAGGGCATCCGCTGCGTAAAACACATACTGGATAAGTTGCTCAAACATCATTCAAATATTACCTGCTGCGTTTAAAGTGTGTAGAATTAATTACATTGAAACATAAATATACAGCTGACCTGATTCAGTGGGATGGCTGAACCTGTTTCTGTGAGGACAACATACTAATCTATGGCCGAATTCTTGACACGACTAACTTTAAATCATCTTCCATTGCCAATAAGCATGACTTCCGTGCTTCGCAATGCCAAGTTTGATGTGGTTGAGTCGACTATTAAGTACGTTTACATGGGCAACAGTACGATTGTAATATGATTAAGACAATACTCGGGTTATGAGTCTACCATGTAAACAGCGATTTTCGATTGTTTAAAGTCATAAACAGAAATGGAATTAAGACATGGGGAGTGTGCAGATATTAACGGCATTATTGAAGTAAACACCACAATCAAACTATCATGTAGGACTTTTCGATACACATACACACACATCGCAAAATGCGGACGTTTTTTCTTTCCATTGAAACGTGCGGTTTCAATAAAAACAACACTCTTCTGCCAGTCGGTTATATTCACGTCAAATACCCCAGTTTGAGACGGAGGCATGAGTGAAATGTTCATAAGTGAAAGTGAAACTGCCGAACTGCAGTTAAAGTCGAGAAATTGAAGATGAAACATTTAAAACTACACAAGATTCTGCAGGAAACGTGAATAGCCAGGTGTCGCAACCTGCAAAAAGCACTTCACGTAATTATATTACTGTCTTATTCAGATTAACGTAAATAACTAGATTACTGATGTCCATCTAAAGGCCTCACCGGTTTGACTTTTAGTCATTCACCGTTATTAGTTTTAATAAGCACCCGCTCCATTTTATTTGTGTATATTGTACTGGAACGCATTATACAACCTTACAGGTGCCGGATATTAGCTGTGTAGCCAACGTTAATCCTAAAGATTCATCATAATTTACTCGAGTGCACGCCTCAATGTCTTGTGTAACGCTGGAACTGCTCCACTGTTTCTTTAAAAGACCAATGTCATTCAGCAATCATCATAACTCTGGATCCTGCAGATCTGCATGGTTCATTTCCAGTGAAACTCAACTGAAGCGGTCGATCAGGGTTGATGAACTTGAGCCAGGGTCAGACCTGCAGGTTTTAAAACCCTGAACTACAGTATAATGTGAGAATACACTGACAGACGGACTGTGAGATCGTAAACTAGCGTCTGTCTGCTGCTAATCGTGACCTTGCGTTGAAAAAATGTAGAGAAGCCAGAATTTCCCGTCGCTGCAAGTTTTGAAGCGTTCGCTCAGGGTGTGCAGATCCAGATATGGACACCACACACACACACACACACTGTTTTAACAATCCATGTCATCATCTCATTTTCATCTGCTTATCCGGGGCCGGGTCGCGGGGGCAGCAGTCTTAAGAGAGAACTCCAGCCTTCCCTCTCCCCAGACACTCCCTCCAGCACCTCCCGGGGGATCCTGAGGAGTTTCCAGACTTGCTGAGCGATATAGTCCCTCCAGCGTGTCCTAGGTCCCGAGGCCTCCCCCCGGTGGGACATACATAGAACACCTCCCTAGGTAGGCATCCAAAACAGATGCCAGAGCCACCTCAGCTGACTTCTCTGGATGTGGAGGAGCAGCGGCTCTACTTCGAGCTCTTGCCGGGTGACAGAGCACCCTGCCACCCTTCGAAGGAAACTCACTTTGGCCGCTTGTATTGGAGATCTTGTTCTTTTAGTCATGACCTAAAGCTCATGACCATAGCTGAGAGTAGGAACGTAGATTGAGCGGTAAATCGTGAGCCTTGCCTTTCGGCTCAGCTCCTCTTTCACCACAACCGACCGATGCATAGACCACATTACTGCTGCCACTGCACCAATCCACCTGTGTCCAGTCCTTCTCTCACTTGTAAACAAAACCCCAAAATACTTAAACTCAATCTGGGAAAAGGACTTTCCTCCAACCTGGAGATTGCAATCCACCTTTTTCTGGGAGTGCACAAGGACTTGGAGGAGCTGATTCTCATCTGAGCCACGTCACACTCGGGAACAAACCGCCCCAGTGCATGCTGAAGGTCCGTGTTCGATGAAGCCAACAGAACAACATAGTCTACGAACGACTTATTTGTATTAGAGAATACAACATTGCATAGAGGGTGACATGGTGGCTCAGCGGTTAGCACTGTGGCCTCACAGCAAGAAGGTCACTGGTTCGAGTCTTTGGCATTTCTGTGTGGAACTCTCCAGTTTCCCTCACAGTCCGAGCACATGCGCTAAAGGGGAATTAATGAACTAAATTGGCTGTAGTGCATGAGTGTGTGTGTGAATGTGAGTGTGCATGGGTGTTTCCCAGTATTGGGTTGCAGCTGGAAGGGTGTCCACTGATTAGATTAGGATCTAATCTCAGCAAAGTGATGTATACTTGCGAGATGAGAGTGTTGTACACTAACTAACTGAATGTTTTCTGTGTTTGTTGTGCAGTCACATTGAGAAGATCACCACATGGCACGACCCCAGGAAGAGCATGACGCCCTCGGTGGCCCAGCTGAGCCTCCATAATCAGGTCTCCAACACCGCCAGCATCCAGCAGCGCTCCATGGCCCTCTCTCAGCCCAACCTGGGTGAGTGTGAAACACATACAGACATGCACACACTATTGATCTCTACCTGACAAACGTCTTGACATAGATCCTAGTTGTAGGAGCATCAAATAACTCGACTTCTAGTTTATCATTTGGAAAAGTGGCAGAAGGTGGATTTTTCCCATGGATCATCAGAATCACTGCAGAAGACCTACTGGAACCAGCATGGACTCAATAGTCTCAGAGAAATCAGTCAAGTTTGGTAGGAAAAAAGCAAAGAGTGCTCCAGGATTGGCCAGCCCAGTCACCAGACATCAACATTATTGAGCATGATGAAGGAGGAGGTGTTGAAGATGAACAGAAAGAGTCTTGATGAACTCTGGGAGTCCTGCTGAACGCTTTCTTTGCCATGATGACTTTATTAATCAGTGATTTGAGTCATGTCAGAGATGTATGGATGCAGTCCTCCAAGCTCATGATGGAGTCAGACACAATATTCATTCTGTCTCCACTGCAGCAGGACTTTATATTCTATACTGGACATTATTTCTGTCATTATTTAAGTCAGACCTTACTGTCCTAATGAAATCATCCTAAATCAAACCCTTTTGATTTGCTTGCACTATAAATTACAAGCCACGCCCACTGTTTTCTCATTTAATATTCTGTTTTTCTGGATCGCAGTATAAAATAAATGTTTCCAGCTTCTGGTTCATCCAGATTTTAATGAAGTCTAATGAATCTTCCCCAGATAGCATATGAATGTGAGCCACTTTAGGCAGTTATGCGGCACTCGCGGCCTTCCTTCGGCCCAAACAAAATGAATGTGAGCCTGAAGTGGCCCACCTGTGCAATGGCAAAGGGAAGCCAAAGTTTCAAATTCATATATGGGCCATTTAAGGCAAGGATTTGGCACTTATGGCAAAATGTAATCTGAATGTGAGCCAAATTTTGCCCATGGGGAGATTGATCAATTTGGCCCAAATTACAGAGGACAAATGTGGGCCACAGTTGGCAAAATATTGGCATAGTTATTTAAGGGTAATCTGGGTCTAAACCTAAAGTGGCTCACACGTGTAAGTGCAAATGTGGCCCAGTTATCTTAAGACATATGTGGGCCACTTTTGGCAAGTATTTGGCACAGTAAGCTCTGACTATTGCGGTTTTGAACCTAATGTGGCCCAGTTATTTTAAAACATATGTGGGCCACTTTTGGCAAATATTCAACACAGTAAGCTTTGGCTAATGTGGATTTGAGCCTATAGTGGTCCAGAGGAGATATGGAAAATGTGGCCAAGTTATTTTAAAACATATGTGGACCACATAGACTAAAGTCACCATCATGGAGAAAAGTGTTTGCTTTAGTTGGGCTCATAGCCCTGAACTTCTTAATATACATTTTGTTTTGGGCTGCTGAAACTTTTAGGAACTTTGCTTGAAAAGTTTGTTCATTAAAGCAAACAAAATGAAGTGAGGCACAACCTGTGATGAAATAATATAATTCACGTAAGTTTACCAACGTTTAATCCATTGTCAGAAGTAATAGGCTTGGTCTGGGCCAGCATAAAAGCAAACTGTGGCCCAGAATAGGGTCAGTTCTGGTTGATTTGGTAGAATTCTGGCTGACATGTGATCTTGCTTTGGCTTAATTGTGGCCCAGTTCTGGCAAATAGGAGCGGACCGCCCTAAAGCCATCATTTTATTCAGTATGTGGTCCAAATGTAAGTGTCTGTTGTGGGTCGGATGTGGGCCAGAATAAAAGCAAACTTTGGCCCAGAATAGGGTCAGTTCTGGTTGATTTGGTTAAATTCTGGCTGATATGTGATCTTGCTTTGGCTTATTTATGGCCCAGATCTGACAAACAGGAGCGGATCGCCCTGGAGGCATCATTCCATTCATTATGTGGTCCAGATGTAAGTGTCTGTTGTGGGCCGGATCTGGGCCAAAATAAAAGCAAACTGTGGCCCAGAATAGCCACAGCCATATCACCCTGCAGCCCAAGACCGGTTACTCACTGAAGCTAAGCAGGGCTGAGCCTGGTTAGTACCTGGATGGGAGACCACTAGGGAACACTAGGTTGCTGTTGGAAGTGGTGTTAGTGAGGCCAGCAGGGGGCGCTCAACCTGTGGTCTGTGTGAGTCCTAATGCCCCAGTAAAAGTGAAGGGGACACTATACTGTCAGTGGGCGCCGTCTTTCGGATGAGACGTTAAACCGAGGTCCTGACTCTCTGCGGTCATTAAAAATCCCATGGCACTTCTCGTGAAAGAGCAGGGGTGTAACCCCGGTGTCCTGGCCAAAGTCCCTCTATCGGCCCTTACGATCATGGCCTCCCAATCATCCCCTTCCACCGAATTGGCTCGATCACTGTCTCTCCACTCCACCTATAGCTGGTGTGTGGTGAGCGCACTGGCGCCGTTGTCCTGTGGCTGCCGTCGCATCATCCAAGTGGATGCTGCACACTGGTGGTAGTGTGGAGAGACCCCCCTCATGATTGTGAAGCGCTTTGGGTGTATGGCCATACACAATAAATGCGCTATATAAATACACATTACATTACATTACATTACAGAATAGGGTCGGTTCTGGTTCATTTGGTAGAATTCTGGCTGACGTGATCTTGTTTTGGCTTAATTGTGGCCCAGATTTGGCAAACAGGAGCGGACCGCCCAAGTGCCATCATTCCATGCGGTATGTGGGCCGGATGTGAGTGTGTGGCGTGGGCCAGATTTGAGCCTCATGAATTTCGCTAGCTGGGCCAGGCTTTTAAAGCTGCGTTTGGTTTATTGACAGTGTGTTTGTATCATCTTTGACTCTATCGGCCCCCATAAATGCCTTCCAAATGTGCTTTCTTTGTTTGCCTTTTTTCTTCCCAAATCCTGAATTGTGATGAAATGGAAAAAAAGGTGTGCCTCGGCTTTGTTGGCAGGCGAGAAACAGATTCCAGCGAAGGGGGAGGATAAAATCCAGACTAAAGGGTTTGGAGGGAGGGAAAGATTCCTTCCAGCGCTGCGTACAGTAGACGCCAAGAGTATCTCAGCATATAGAGTTACAGGCAGGTTTAACATCTCATCTCCACTCACAGATACAGTTGAAGACAGAATTATTTGACGTCCTGTGTATATTTTTGTCCAATTTCTGCTTAAAGGAGAGGAGATTTCTAGGTCAAACTTTATTTTGATGATTGAATTTAAGTTACATTGCAACTAATTCTCAGTAGATTATTCGTAGACTGTTTAATTGGGTTAGGGTTAGTGCAAGTTGACTTGCAAAGTTTCTTATGGTCAGTTAAATATCTGTTGAAGGAGATATTAAGCAGACAGTCTACTAATACTCAAATGGACCATCAAAATAAAGTGTTACCGATTTCTTCAACACATTTCTAAACATAATAGTTTTAATAACTCATTTTGCTAGCTGGGTGTCATTTATTTTGCCACAAATACTCTTGTTATTTCTTCAGCTTTGGCATGTAAGTGAGACACTCGATTGCACTTTGGCGCTGTGGTGACGGCTTAGATTGCACATCATATTCGTTATGTTTGCAGCTTTGTATGGCAGCATTGTTTACACACAGTTCGTGTTTTGTCTGTTTTCTTGTTACCGTCCTCTTCAGTAACTTGAAAGCCAAAATGTTGCCAGATGTTGGACTTATTAGAGGACGAGACATCCTCTATTTCAGCTACACTCATATTGGCCTGCTACTGCTGCTAGTTTAAGCAATCTGAAGGCATGGGACAGCAGGTGGAACGTAGCTCACCCAATAAGAGAAAACAGAGGCCGTAACGCTACGATGACATTTTTGTATTGCAATAAATTGATCCACGATATATTGTTAATTAGGCAAGTTAATGTAATTCGGAAAGTCACTGTGTAGCAGTGGTTTGTTCTGTAGACTATCCAAAACAAGCTTAAGGGGGCTAATAATATTGACCTTAAAATGGCTTTTAAAAACTGCTTTTATTCTAGCCGAATTAAACAAATAAGGCTTTCTCCAGAAGAACAAAGATTGTAGGAAATACTGTGAACAATTCCTGAATCTGTTCAACATCATTTAGGAAGCCTTTAAAAGTCACTTTAGGCTGAATACTAGTGTCTTGAAGAATATCTAGTCTAATATTATGTGCCGTCATCATTGCAAAGAGAAAAGAAACCAGTTATTAGGGATGAGTTATTAAAACTATCCGAAATTGAGGGAAAAATATGTAGGAGGGTGAATAATTCAGACTTCAACTATATTTGTAATACTTCAAAATGTGTAAATGAAAGCAGTGTCAGACGTTACTATAAGGAGGAAGTTGTCCTGATCTGTGTGTGAATGTGAATAAAGCTGCTCAGCTTGAAATAATGACGTGTCCTATAATCCAACCTGCTCCACTCGTTCAAACGGCTGATCTTTCTCCTCTTAACTCTTTTTTTTCTGTTCACCAGCTTCTTATGACTCAAGCGCTCAGGGGTTTTATTGTTTTTGAGATGGCCGTGTCCTCCATTTTGGCTCTAGCAGAAGTTCAGAAGAGGCTCAACAGAGCATAGATGCACTGCAAGAAATGCTCTTCTTACTTAAGACTTGTCATGTTTATAGTTTGAATATCTACAAATTCTTAAATCTACAAGCATTTTTGGACAAGCACAACATTTGTTGTTCATTCTTTCATTCATTCATTCATTTTCTGCCGCTTTTCCGGGGCCGGGTCCCGGGGGCAGCGGTCTTAGGAGAGAAACCCCGACTTCCCTCTCCCCAGACACTTCCACCAGCACCTCCGGGGGGATCCTGAGGCGTTCCCAGGCCAGCCAGGAGACTTGGGGCTCTATTTTGACGGTCCATGCGCAGAGCGCAAAACGCAGGGCACAAACGCTTTCAGGGCGTGTCAGAACACATTTTTGCTAATTTACGGACAGGGAAATCAGCCTTGCGCCGTGGCTCATGGTCTAAAAAGGTTGAGTATATTTTCTTAATGAGTTATAGGTGTGTTTTGAGAATAAACCAATCAGAGTCTCATCTCCCATTCCCTTTAAGAGCAGCTGCGTCGCGCCATAAGCGCATTCGCTATTTACAGGACGCAAAGTAAGTCTAAGTGGAAAAACTGAGCATTTCACAAGCAAACAGTTCACAGTTTATTAACAGAAAACAGTTAAACAGAGCATCTACTGCGTGAGAATGAGAGATAATGGATCACTTTCACTTTCGCTCTTGGATAGTGAAACCTTTACACACAGACATCAATTAGCCTATAAATAAATACTTTTGTTTGTTAAGCGCAAATATTCGTTTCAAAACTATTTCTAAATTCAGTTCTAATTTCCAGCAAACGAATAAATGAACAATAATAATGAAGTGTGCTCAAAAACCTGAGTTATATCCTAAAACACATGCTGTGCCCCATACGGTCTAAAACCTGACAGGTGGGCAAATCTAAGCTTGTTTTTAATAAAACAAATATAAATATGGATATAATAAATAACACTGCTAATAATAATAACATTATACAGAAGCAAATTGTTATGAATGAATGAAAAAGCCTCCCGAGATGAAGAAGACATAAAGCAGTGATTTTTTCATATTTATGTCGGCTAGAAAATAATATGTTTTGTAATATTTTAATCCTTTATATTTATATCCTATATCTATTCTTATTATATCCTCTATATATCCCTAATATTTACATTTTTCATATGTAAAGATATTTGTCTATTGCTCTCTTGTGTGTATTAAGCAGTGTGTAAGCCAGGCTCAACTCTGCGCTGGAGTTTAGACCGGGTTAGTTTTGGTCTAATGAAAAATCTATTATAGTTTCTCAAAATAGCAACGCGCCAGCGGTCCGCCTCAGAACGCCTTCCTTTTTAGACCAGAACACATATGTGCGCACATATGAGCGCTAATGCATTTGCTATTTAGTCCTTAGTAGCGCAACGCCTCAAAACGACTCTTGCGCCAAGCTGAAACTACCAAAAGACTATTGCACCGCGCCTTGCGCCACACTGCGCCGGGTGTATGATAGCGCTCATAGTCCCTCCAGCGTGTCCTGAGTCTTCCCCGAGGCCTCCTCCCGGTGGGACATGCCTGGAACACCTGAAACAGATGCCCGAGCCACCTCAGCTGACTTCTCTGGATGTGGATCAGCAGCGGCTCTACTCCAAGTTCCTCCCGGGTGTCAGAGCTCCCCACCCTGTCTATAAGAGTGCGCCCTGCCACCCTGTGAAGGAAACTAATTTCGGCCGCTTGTATCCGAGATCTTGTCCTTTCAAAGCTCATGACCATAGGTGAGAGTAGCAACGTAGATTGACCGGTAAATTGAGAGCTTTGCCTTTCGGCTCAGCTCCTTCTTCACCACAACGGATCTGTGCATCCACTGCATTACTGCTGCCGCTGCACCAATCCGCCTGTCAATCTCACGCTCCATCCTTCCCTCACTCATGAACAAAACGTTTGTTGTTGGTTTAAGAAATGATGAGCCAATGAGTTTTTAAAGCAAACAACAATCTGCCAGGAAAACTGAGGAAAATAATCCAGTTTTTCCTTTAGGCATAAGATTATTGAGCTTGTTTTAAGCAGATACTCGCTTCATTTCAGAGATGGAATATTAAATACTTCATTACTGTACTTAAGTAGATTTTTCGGGTGTCAGTACTTTACTACACCATTTATTTTTCGGACAACTTTCTACTTTTACTCCTTACATTTAAAGCGGTTGACAAAATGACCGTAATAGTAATACGCATGCTCAACAATGCACTGCTGCCGTCTTGACTGAAGTGCTGCTGCCTTGAGTAGTAAAACAGGTAGGGGAGGGGGGCGGTGGCGGCGCCTCAGGGAGACGTGGGATGTCTATACTTAATATACTGCATGATTTCAAATGTAAACTCACGGGACGCTGACGCATACAGATACATTGCAGTCGCTGGGCACGATTGTAGATGTTTACAGGGGGAAAACGGACACATACAGCCGAGAGCAGAAGTGTACATGCGCTGTATAAAAAGGCACATAACCATTTTAAAAAGAGTCGGATGTTAATGTGACTGAACTTTTAAAATAGACTTTTAAAATAGACCTCCATATGTCTTGTTTGTCTAAAAAATGCTTCTTAATTTCAACATTTGAGCTGTTTGGACCAGAAACACGGCACAAACTCTAAATAAGAAAGCATTTCTTGCACTGATTATGGGCACAGGATGTCCCGTAACGTCTCGCAGACGTTTGGGACTGGATATTGTTCTTTTCTCCTGTCATTTCTGCTGAGCGTGTTGGACAGCTGATGGCGTTTCTGGGAAATCAATGAAACAAGAAGCGCATTGTTGGTGTGGCTTTAGCAGCTCAATAGAGTCTGTCCAATCTCTCTTTCTCTCTTGGCTTAGTTCCTTATTTATCAGGGGTCGCCACAGTGGAATGAACCGCTAACTATTCCAGCATATGTTTTGCGCTGCGGATGGCCTTCTGGGCGCAACCCACTACTGGAAAACACCCATACACATTCATCCACACACATACACTAAAGCCAGTTCATCCAGTTCCCTGATAGTGCATGTGTTTGGACTGTGAGGGCACCTGGAGGAAACCCGAGGGGAGAACATGCAAACTCCACACTCTATATATTATTTCTTTATACTATTTCAAATGACTAAAATGTCAATAAAAGTCACTTTCTTAAACTGTAGAGTTGAATTTACGACATCAAAAGTGGACAGAGCAGAGATCAGCATCCCGTAATGCAGATCTTTTTCAGTGTGTATCAAAGGTTTCCTCTTCATCTGGCCATATAAGTCCATCTTTCCTTCTCCCAACTGGCTTGTTTGCCAACTCCTCCACCTCATCCATAACACCAGCCTCACCTCGAGGATCCTTCTGATGTTTGCAATCTTCTAAAGCAAGCAAACCGTGACAATCCTCGGCTCCTGCTTGCTGATTAATGCAGTTTATTTCATTGTTAGAGACCGGTTTGCGTGCATAATGCAGATGTGTTGATAAAGCGTTGACTTTTTGACCCGGTTTATCATAATGTGTCGTCTTCCCGCTCACCGCACTATTGACTGGCTGAAATTGTCCACAGCAGGTCTGGAAAATCACTGCGTTTTAGTCTAACAAGGAAATTGGGTTAGTGCCAGTCTGAATCTGTTCACTTGTGCGTTATGTAAGCCTCCGCGACAGAAAGCCATTTATAGTAGAGCTGCCGTACACACACAGGATCATGGGCTGTTTTTTATTTTGATTGATTCTTTAACATGTTTGAGAGGTAATGTGCTGATTTACTTTGTCAAACTCTGGGTTGGAGATTTGAGAGCAGTTCCAGCATTATGGATGTGGCATTTGCAGTAAACTCTCACAGAGAGATTATATGTTCACATTATACTGAAGCATCGGTTAATATTCTCCAGAACCACTAAGCACAGAGTTCTGGGATGAGACAAATATCAATCTGTAAACATGTTTAATATTGTAAATGAGGGAAATAAGCATGTCTTATAGATGACGTGTGCAGAAAAGTCTTGGCCCAGATTACCATTACATTTTACATCTGGCCCACATATTAGCTATTATTACCATCTGGGTCGAATACTACATTTTACATCTGTCTCACATATCACTTATTAACATCTGGGCCAAATACTACATTTTACATCTGGCCCAGATATCAGTTATTAACATCTGGGCCAAAAACTACAGTTTACATCTGTCCCATATATGAATTATTACCATCTGGGCCAAATACTACATTTTACATCTGTCCCATATATTAATTATTACCATCTGGGCCAAATACTACAGTTTACATCTGTCCCACATATGAATTATTACCATCTGGGCCAAATACTACAGTTTACATCTGTCCCATATATTAATTATTACCATCTGGGCCAAATACTACAGTTTACATCTGTCCCATATATGAATTATTACCATCTGGGCCAAATACTACAGTTTACATCTGTCCCACATATGAATTATTACCATCTGGGCCAAATACTACAGTTTACATCTGTCCCATATATTAATTATTACCATCTGGGCCAAATACTACAGTTTACATCTGTCCCATATATGAATTATTACCATCTGGGCCAAATACTACAGTTTACATCTGTCCCACATATGAATTATTACCATCTGGGCCAAATACTACAGTTTACATCTGTCCCATATATTAATTATTACCATCTGGGCCAAATACTACAGTTTACATCTGTCCCATATATGAATTATTACCATCTGGGCCAAATACTACAGTTTACATCTGTCCCACATATGAATTATTACCATCTGGGCCAAATACTACATTTTACATCTGTCCCATATATTAATTATTACCATCTGGGCCAAATACTACAGTTTACATCTGTCCCATATATGAATTATTACCATCTGGGCCAAATACTACAGTTTACATCTGTCCCACATATGAATTATTACCATCTGGGCCAAATACTACATTTTACATCTGTCCCATATATTAATTATTACCATCTGGGCCAAATACTACAGTTTACATCTGTCCCACATATGAATTATTACCATCTGGGCCAAATACTACAGTTTACATCTGTCCCATATATTAATTATTACCATCTGGGCCAAATACTACATTTTACATCTGTCCCATGTATTAATTATTGCCATCTGGGCCAAATACTACAGTTTACATCTGTCCCATGTATTAATTATTACCATCTGGGCCAAATATTACATTTTACATCTGTCCCATGTATTAATTATTACCATCTGGGCCAAATACTACATTTTACATCTGTCCCATGTATTAATTATTACCATCTGGGCCAAATATTACATTTTACAACTGTCCAATATATTAATTATTACCATCTGGGCCAAATACTTCATTTTACATCTGGCCCACATATTAATTATTACCATCTGGGCCAAATATTACATTTCTGGGCCAAATACTACAATTTACTTCTGGCCCAAGTATTGTGTGCCGCCTTAAAGACGATGCCATCTCTACCAAACCAGGGCCATTTTTGGCCCACATGCTGTCTGCCAGTGCGGATGAATGCCTGCTGTGCCAGATTTATGCCAAATCTGGGCCAGAATTCTCTGAATTCTCAGAGTCCTTCCTAAAAAATCAGCATATGTTATAAACATATATTACAAAAAAATTAGCCTTTTTGTGTATTTTTGTGGTCGTGAGTTTATAAGATATGATGGCAGACATCTTAATTCTGTAAAAGATCAGCTAAATGGATTCAAACATGGTAAAACTAAGCTATTTAACTCTAGCTGAGCTGTAAAATGAGCCTATTTAGTAATAAAAAGCTGTGTTCCTATCAGGCGGATCATAAATGCTTTTCTCTTAATAAGCAAGAGTTAAAATCGAATTAATAAAAGTTTCACTGGTTCTGGTTTTCACCAAGCAGAACTGAACACAGAGCCGGGTCACGTGCTTCACGTTAGCCTTTTTTATTTTGAAGTAAGCTGCACATTAATCAGGGAATGAGCTCGAGCTGCTGCCGTGATCTGGAGAGTTTTGTTTGTGTCGTCTCCCACAACTCTTTCAGCGCACATCTGGCTTTTACAGGAATGTTCTCTCCATGTGAAAGTGGTTTACCCGACAGATAAACACACCGCACACACACACACACACATGCTCACGGGTCATAGACACACACACACAGTCTCTCTCTCTTCTCAGGAGCTCAGCAAAGTATTAGCTGAAGAACTCTTGTCGCATATATAGAAATCTGATGTATGGCAATGTATTCAAATTACATACGGTATATGACATGTCATATATGCAACAAATAAGGCTATATATGATCATATATGGTTAAAGTCTGAAGTATTACCTCCTCTGGATATATTTTTTGCTCAATTTCTGGTTGGTGGAGAGCAGAATTTTGTTCAACACATTTGTAAACAATAATAACTCGTAACGTAAACAACGTTTTAATAACTCATCTCTAATAACTCATTTGTTTTCTCTTTGTCATGATGACAGCACATAATATTAGACTAGATATTCTTCACGACACTAGTATTCAGCTTAAAGTGACATTTAAAGGCTTCACTAGGGTAATTAGGGTAAAGTTAGTGTAATTAGGCAAGTCATTGTATAGCAGTGGTTTGTTCTGGAGACAATCCAAAACTAAAATTGCTGAAGGGGGATAATCATATATCATAATTGGCTTAGTCACTCTGTCTCCTCTCCACCAATCAGCTGGTGTGTGGTGTGTGGTCTGGCTGCCGTCTCATCATCCAGGTGGATGCCGCACACTGGTGGTGCATGAGAGGATTCCCCCCCATTGTGTAAAGCACTTTGAGTGTCCAGAAAAGCGCTGTATAAATGTAAGGAATTATTATTATTATTATTATTATTATTATTATTATTATTATTATTATTATTATTATTATTATTATTATTATTACTTTTATTATTATTATATTGACCCTAAAATGGCTTTAAAACAATTAAAAACAGCTTTTATTCTAGTCTAAATAAAACAAAATGTATTATAATATTATAGAAAATACTGTAAAAAAATTATTGTCAAAAATTATTAATAAAAATTAAATATTAGATAATAATATATTCTATGTTACAATTTTTAATGACTAATATCTTGCAAAATATCTATAAAAATGAGAACATTTTTATTACAATATATTATTTCATAAAAATATAACATTTTGTTTATTTATCTCAAAAACTTGATGATTAAAATGTTGTCAGCAAGTTATTTGAGCAGACTTTGTTTTTTCCAGTAAGCATTTTCGGTTGATAATAAAAATAATAATAAATAATAATAATAATAATAATAATAATTGTGTGTTTTATTTGTATTGTGCTTATCTAAATTCCAAATCACTACAATAGAAGATATTAAACGCATAAAATAAGAATAAAAACGTTCTAAATACAGAAACAGTACACAACAAACTATCGCTTCAGTAAATATGTCTTAATCGACAATTTAACTTGATCCAACGTTGGTGTTTTTTTTTTCAGATATTCCATAATGCATGCATATATAAGCATAGGTGTACACGAGTGGAATATCCACAGAGCCGAACACTGAGCTATTTTGACCTTTGACTGTTGCATTGGGTCGGCACAGCAACAAACAAACGCTCATTAAAATGAATGGGTTTCATAGCGCAGTGCTTTCTACCTCCATTGTGAAAGACAATTTACTCTGCTTGTATATTATATATGTGTAAACAAATACAAAACATGGCTGCAGTGTAAACAAATATGGCTGCAGTGTAAACAAACATGGCCGTAGTGTAAGCAAACATGGCTTCAGTGTAAACAAATATGGCTGCAGTGTAAACAAACATGACCGTAGTGTTAACAAACATGGCTTCAGTGTAAACAAATATGGCTGCAGTGTAAACAAATATAGCAGCAGTGTAAACAAATATGGCTGCAGTGTAAACAAATATAGCAGCAGTGTAAACAAAAATGACTTCAGCGTAAACAAATATGGCTTCAGTGTAAACAAATATGACTTGTGTAAGCAAATATGGCTGCAGTGTAAACAAATGTGGCTGCAGTGTAAACAAATGTGGCAGCAGTGTAAACAAACATGGCCACAGTGTAAACAAACGTGGTTGCAGTCTAAACAAACATGGTTTCAGTGTAAACAAACATGGCTTCAGTGTAAACAAACATGGTTTCAGTGTAAACAAACATGGCTTCAGTGTAAACAAACGTGGTTGCAGTCTAAACAAACATGGTTTTAGTGTAAACAAACATGGCTTCAGTGTAAACAAACGTGGTTGCAGTCTAAACAAACATGGCTGTTGTCTAAACAAACATGGCTGCAGTATAAACAAACATGGTTTCAGTGTAAACAAACATGGTTTTAGTGTAAACAAGCATGGCTTCAGTGTAAACAAACATGGCTGCAGTGTAAATATGGCTCGTGTAAACAAATATGGCTGCATTGTTAAGAAACATGGCCGCAGTGTAAACAAACGTGACTTCAGTGTAAACAAACATGGCTGCTGTCTAAACAAACATGGCTGCAGTGTAAACAAATATGGCTGCAGTGTAAACAAATATAGCAGCAGTGTAAACAAAAATGGCTTCAGCGTAAACAAATATGGCTTCAGTGTAAACAAATATGACTTGTGTAAGCAAATATGGCTGCAGTGTAAACAAATGTGGCTGCAGTGTAAACAAATGTGGCAGCAGTGTAAACAAACATGGCCACAGTGTAAACAAAGGTGGTTGCAGTCTAAACAAACATGGTTTCAGTGTAAACAAACATGGTTTCAGTGTAAACAAACATGGCTTCAGTGTAAACAAACATGGTTTCAGTGTAAACAAACATGGCTTCATTGTAAACAAACGTGGTTTCAGTCTAAACAAACATGGTTTTAGTGTAAACAAACATGGCTTCAGTGTAAACAAACGTGGTTGCAGTCTAAACAAACATGGCTGCAGTCTAAACAAACATGGCTGTTGTCTAAACAAACATGGCTGCAGTGTAAACAAACATGGTTTTAGTGTAAACAAACATGGTTTTAGTGTAAACAAGCATGGCTTCAGTGTAAACAAACATGGCTGCAGTGTAAATATGGCAGTAGTGTAAACAAACATGGCTGCATTGTTAAGAAACATGGCCGCAGTGTAAACAAACGTGACTTCAGTGTAAACAAACATGGCTGCTGTCTAAACAAACATGGCTGCAGTGTAAACAAATATGGCTGCAGTGTAAACAAACATGACTTCAGTTTGTTCTCCATATTGAATTGCATGTTAGTGAGGTGTGTTGTGTGACGGTTGTGTGTGTGTGTTGTGTGTTTCTGCAGTGCTGAACCAGCAGGCGCACCAGCAGCAGCAGCAGCACCTCCAGCAGCAGCAGCAGGTCCCAGTGCAAGTCCCGGTGCAGGCCCCTCAGCAGCAGAGCTCTCAGCCCATGATGAACCTGAGCGCGCAGCAGCACCAGCAGAAGATGAGGCTCCAGCGCATCCAGATGGAGAGAGAGCGCATCCAGAGGAGACAGGAGGAGCTCATGCGACAGGTGAATGCACTACATACAACACACATGCAGTGGGGGAAATATGTGTTGAACACATCATCATTTTTCTCAACGCATATTTCTAAAGGTGCTGTTGACTTGATATGTGCACCAAATGTTGGCAATTCATATATGCGAAGAAAACAAAAGTAATTAGTTTACAAATGAAGTTAAAATGAAATGATGCAGAGAAACAGTATTGAACACATGAAGAAAGGAAGGTGTAGAAAGACATGGAAAGCCCAGACAGCAGCTGAAATCTCTCAGTAGTTCTTCAGCAAGCCTCCGCCCTTCCTCAGTGTAAATGAACATCAGCTGCTTCAGTCCAACATCTACATTAGCAGGAGGATGAAGATGAACATTTCAGCAAGACAATGATCCAAAACACAGCCGAGGAGACTCTCAGATGCTTTCAGAGAAAGAAAATCAAGCTGTAGAATGGCCCAGCCAATCACCTGACCTCAATCCAATAGAAAATACAAGATAAAGCTCAGATTTGATAGACGAGACCCACAGAGCCATCAAGATTTTGACACTCTGTTGAAGTCTGTAAGAAACTTCAGGTACGTCGCGGGGAAACTCGCCCCCACCGCTCTTCAAATACGTCGTGCGCAACTCCTCGCCCCCAACCGCTCTTCAGATACATCGCACGCACACGCCCCCACCGCACCATTATAATTGAGTGTGTATGGGTGTTTCCCAGTACTGGGTTGCAGCTGGAAGGGCATCCGCTGTGTAACACATATGCTGGAATAGTTGGCGGGTCATTCCGCTGTGGCGACCCCTGATAATTAAGGGACTAAGCTGAAGGAAGATGAATGATTATTATGTTTAAAATCATTTCATAATGTATATCACGTTGTTTATTTCTAGTAATGCTGGTAAACTCAAACAAAATGTTGCATTGGCACAAATGTAAATAATTAACTAAGAATAAATGACTTGCTAAACTAACTGAAAACTTCACATTTGAAATAAGATAACGTTGAACATCTTTCGTCTCTCTATTAAATATAATATGTAAATATGCCAATAAGAAGTGTTTGTTCCCAAAAGGGAGACGTAGAACTGAAATAAATGAGTTCCAGCACATAGGCCAGTTTTAATAACGCGTGTTTCACTGTGGCGCCCCCTGCTGGTGCTGATGTTCAGCAGCATAAATCAGCGATTGAGAAAGACCTCACACAGAAAGTGTTTATCTTCTGCCTCTCTGACTCTCTGCTGACTCCATTAACTCCGCTTGTGATGATGGACGTGTTTTTATGCCAGAGCACATGCTGTTTGCGCACCGAGACTGAAAAAGGAGGTTAAAAAGATGATTCAGCTGCTGGTTTCTGCTGCTGGATGTCCTGGATTGTTGTCATGCAGCTGTTTCTGTGAACACACTCCACCCTCTAACTCACATGCTCACAGACACACTCACATATATATATATATATACAGCTGAATCAGAATTATTAGCCCTCCTGAACTCCATGATGACAGCACATAATATTAGACTATATATTCTTCAAGACACTAGTGTTCAGCTTACAGTGACATTTAAAGGCTTCACTAGGGTAATTAGGGTAAAGTTAGGGTAATTGGGCAAGTCATTGTATAACAGTGGTTTGTTCTTGAGACAATCCAACACTAATATTGCTGAAGGGGGCTAACAGTATTCACGTAAAAATGGGTTTAAAACTGTTAGGTCTTGCTTTTATTCTAGCCGAAATGAAACAAATAAGACTTTCTGTAGAAGAAAAAATATGATAGGAAAAATTCCTGAATCTGTTCAACATCATTTGGGAAATATTTGAAAAAATACATAAGTAAATTCACAGCAGGGTGAATAATTTTGGACATCAACTGTATATGACACTGGGAATAGTCAAAAATACAATGTTTGTCTCCTTAGTAAATTAAGCAACCCGGGCTCATTGTGGAAACGTAGCCCCGCGGACGTTTTCGCGGATCCGCGAGAGCCTGCTGTGCACGCTTTTTTGCGTCTAGGGCGCCTCTCGGGAGTGCGCGCCGTTCGTGTCCGCACTGTTCTCGCGCGAAAAGCCGCCGGATCGGCTGACCCTACCGCCCATCCTCTTCCTCCTCCTCCTTCCCTAAACCCGAGTGACGGTTTGCAAAAGCTGTCCAGAAAAACAAACAAACAAAAAAAAAGCAAAAGCCCTCGTCTTCGATTTCGACCGCGTTTTCGGATCCCGCCGCGTTCTCGCTCTTATTTTTCGGATTTTGTTTTTCATCTTACCTGATTTCTGGAAGCGCTGTTCCCCGGACTCGATCCCGGTCGTCGTCCCCGCGGTCGGCTCCTCCTCCTCCGGGACCTCCGCTCCGCAGACGCAACGCTGTGAGCTAAGCGGACAAACTGGTTGCATCGGGAAAGCCCTCCACTCGGAGGCGAGCCGTCAGCCGGCGAGCGCGAAGAGGAGGAGCAGAGCGGCGCCACACCGCCCTGCAGTGTTCGCTCGAATAAAACTAAACGCGTTCGTACGTACCTCCGGCCACGTAAATCGCGGTCTCCAGAAACGTCCGCGGGGCTACGTTTCCAGAATGAGCTTGGGTTGAAATTAAGTCATTCATAAACATATCTAAACTTTATTTTTTATTAGTAATATGCATTGCTGGGAAGTTGAACCTTGTGTGGACAACTTTCAGAGGGATTGTCTGAATATATTGATTGTGTAGATTGCGTCTCAGCTAGATAATGTCCAATCATAACAAACCATACTTAGAGTATTTAGCTTATTTATCAAAACCTAGTTAGTGGTTTGACCGTTCATTGTCATTTGTTGTGTCAAATGAATCAAAAGACTTTACTTCCACACGAGCACAATAAGACCTGAGATGTATAAAGTACTAGAGACCCAGACTTAATAAAAGTACAAGAGCTGATCCAGCTGTGGTGATTGGGGTTACAGTGTGTGTGTGTGTTTCTCCAGGAGGTGGCGCTCCGGCAGCTCCCCATGGACTCTGATAATCTGCCGCCAGTGGCTCCAGCCATCGGCTCTCCAGCGATGAGTGCGGGAAACATGCCCAATAACAGCGCAGACCCCTTCCTCAACAGGCAAGTGTCCAATACACTGATACAAATGTGTATTATGGTTGGGGTTAGGGCTATGGTTAGGCCATAAACACTACCATTAACCCTATAAAAAAGTGTTTGTGACATATCAGGACACAAATGTGTATTATGGTTGAGGTTAGGCCTATGGGTAGGCCATAAACACTATCATTAACCCTATATAACAGTGTTTGAGACATATCAGGACACAAGTGTGTATTATGGTTGGGGTTAGGGCTATGGTTAGGCCATAGACACTATCATTAATCTTATATTAAAGTGTTTGTGACATATCAGGACACAAATGTGTATTATGGTTAGGGCTAGGGCTATGGTTAGGCCATTGATAATATCTTTAGCCAGATATAAACTTGTTTGTGACATATCAGGATACAAATGTGTATTATGGTTAGGGTTAGGGCTATGGTTAGGCCATAAACACTATCATTAATCTTATATAAAAGTATTTGAGACATATCAGGACACAAATGTCTATTATGGTTAGGGTTAGGGCTGTGGGTAGACCATTGATAATATATTTAGCCAGACATAAACTTGTTTGTGACATATCAGAACACAAATGTGTATTATGGTTAAGGTTAGGGCTATGGGTAGGCCATAGACACTATCATTAACCTTATATAAAAGTATTTGTGATATATTAGGACCCAAATGTGTATTATGGTTAGGGTTAGAGCTATGGGTAGGCCATAGACACTATCATTAACCCTATATAAAAGTGTTTGAGATATACAGTATCAGGACATAAGTGTGTATTATGGTTAAGGTTAGGGCTATGGTTAGGCCATAAACACTATCATTAATTTTATATAAAAGTATTTGTGATATATTAGGACCCAAATGTGTATTATGGTTTGGGTTAGGGCTATGGTTAGGCCATAGACACTATCATTAACCCTATATAAAAGTGTTTGAGATATACAGTATCAGGACATAAGTGTGTATTATGGTTAAGGTTAGGGCTATGGTTAGGCCATAGACACTATCATTAATTTTATATAAAAGTATTTGAGACATATCAGGACACAAATGTCTGTTATGGTTAGGATTAGGGCTGTAGGTAGGCCATTGATAATATCTTTAGCCAGATATAAACTTGTTTATGACATATCAGGACACAAATGTGTATTATGGTTGGGGTTAGGGCTATGGTTAGGCCATAGACACTGTTATTAACCTTACATAAACATGTTTAAGACATATCAGGGCACAAATGTGTATTATGGTTAGGGTTAGGGCTATGGTTAGGCCATAAACACTATCATTAATCTTATATGAAAGTATTTGAGACATATCAGGACACAAATGTGTATTATGGTTGTGGATAAGGTTATAAAAGTGTTTGTGACAAATATTATTATTATTATTATTGTATTATTGAAGAAGGTGAATCATAAGGACATTGCCGATGTCCCCAAAAGTATATAAATCACACAGAATGAGGAAACTACACACAGTTTCCTGTCAGAGGCAGGGTTAGGTGTAGTGTTGGGGGAGGGGGGTAGAAAATACAGTTTGTTCAGTTTAAAAGCGATGGATACCTAAGGATTATGTTCATCAACTTTGGTGTGTGTGTGTGTTTGTGTGTGTGTGTGCAGTGGGCCGTATCACTCGCGGGAGCAGAGCACAGACAGTGGACTAGGCCTGGGCTGTTACAGCATCCCGACCACTCCTGAAGACTTCCTCAACAACATGGAGGACATGGACACAGGTACAAAACACCCCCATGCTGTACAGCCATAAAAACATTGTGTGGTGTTATACCACAGGGCTACTGAGGGCTTGATTCTGATTGGCTGATCGGCGTTCTAAGAGGTTTGGAGTTATTTTACAGCTAAAACAGTCGAAAAGGGAGGAGAAATGTCATGTTTGGAGGAGAAATGTCATGTTGCGGTCTCAAAGTCACTGGGATTTAAATCCTATTTGAATGAAAAACCTTTTAAAAAAGACTTGTTGTGTTAAAATCACTGCAATATGACCGTGGACACACTCTACCTGAACACGGTTCGGCTTAAACAGCTTCCGTCAGTGGATTTTGCATCATAGGTGCCCTTAAGCTAGCATTGTTAGCTAATGATTTGTTAATACCGTGAATTGTGTCCTAAACTAAAGCGTGACCGTTTCCTCACATCTGTTCTCTTCCGTCTGCAGGGGAAAACATGGTTCCTGTGAGCATGAACGTCCCACCACAGAGCCGCTTCCCAGACTTCCTGGACTCCATGCCGGGCACCAACGTGGACCTGGGCACCCTGGAGGGTACAGACCTGATGCCCATCCTCAACGACGTAGAGTCGGTCCTGAACAAGAGCGAGCCCTTCCTCACCTGGCTCTAGACTCGCACACACTCACACACTAAAGACTCTTTATATAAATATATCTATTATATTATATATTCAATCAGCCTCTTCCTCTAGTCTCACTACTTTAGCTGTCGGATTTGTGCTCTCAAAGTCAAAGAACAAAGCCAAAGTGTTTAGCCTGTGAACAAATAAGCGAGCATTGGCCAATCAAACAGCACTGTGTGTTCATGTGTGTGTGTACTTGTTTATATATCTCAGTGGGGACCTAAAGCTGAATGCACACAGACTCATGTGGACTTGTGTCACCGTGGGGACCAAAATTGAGGTAAACATGCTTATAAATAAGACTGAATGAAGTGTTTTGAGGATTTGGTTTGGGTTTAAGGGTGTTGTTGGGGGGAGGGGTGATGAAATATATGGCTTGTACAGTAGAAACATCATTATGGCTATGAGAGTCCCCACCGGGATATAAGAACAAGGTACATGTGTGTTTGTGTTTAGATTGATCACGCTGATGTGTGTATTGCAGCACAGGTAACCCAGAAGAGAGTCCAGCTTTACTGGGTCAGTCTCATGAAGCCACTCAGTCGTGTGTAACACCCCATTCACACGGGGCGTCAGCGTCTCCGCTTCCTGTTCACTTTGATAGGGTTGACATCAAGCGTTGCCGAATTGCATTGTGGATCAGTCGGCGCCGCTATAGAGGCGTTGCTTGCTGCAGAAGTTGGGACTTTCTCAACTTTTTCAAGCACTGACAAAAGCGTCAGCCAATCAGATCACCGTATGCAAACACACCAGCTCAGATAGTGGCCGATTGCTGAATAATTTCATTGGCTGACACTGCTATGCTGATCGCAACGCCCTCTGTCAATCGTTGACACTGAAGCCCAGAATGAATCGGGCGTAAAAGCTCATTTACGCCAACGAACAAACACACAACGATAACAATTCCTGAGTTACTTTTTTTCTTACAGCATTATTATACAACTCAGGCTCATTGTCGAAACGTAGCCTCGCGGACGTTTCTGGAGGCCGCGAATTACGTCTTGGGAGGTACGTATTTTTGCAGTTTTTGTTTTCGCGAATCCGCAAGAGGCTGCTGTGCTGCGCTTTTTCGCGTCTTGAACGCCTCTCGGGAGCGCGCGCCATTCACGACTGCGCTGTTCTCGTGCGAAAAGCCGCCAGAGGTCGCTGTCGAGCAACCGTCTGTCCGACTGACGGACTGAATGACGGAACAATCGACTGGGCAGCCGGTCAATTGGCCAACCTAGCCACCCTCCTCCTCCTTCCCTAAACCCAAGCGTCAAGAAAAGCCGTCCAGAAAAGCAAAGCAAAAGGCCTCGTTCGAATTTGACCGCGTTCTTCATATTTCCCCACATTCTCGCCCCGTCACAAACTCGTGTGCCTTCATTTTTTGGATTCTGTTTTTCATCTTACCTGATTTCTGGAACTGCTCTTCCCCGAACTTGAAGCCTGTTGTTGCCGCGGCCGGCTCCTCCTCCTCCGGGCCTCCGCTCTGCCGACGTAACACTGCGAGCTAAGCGGACAAACTGGTTGCGGCGGGAAAGCCCTCCACACAGAGGTGAGCCGTCGTAGCCAGCGAGCCACCACAGCGGCCCATACACCGCCCCATAGCGTTCGCTCGAAAAAACCAAATGTGGCCATACGTACCTTTGGCCACGTAAATCGCGGTCTCCAGAAACGTCCGCGGGGCTACGTTTTCAGAATGAGCTTGGGTTGTTTATATATGACACTATTTTCAACTACAAATGTAAAAGCTTTTAGTTTACGCAACAGCAGTCAGGTTTCCATCGGCCTGTGGTAATTCGCATTTTAAAGTACTGCATGTGAATCAAGTAAAAAAAAATGTTATAATTTCCCCCAAAAAAAGTTTTACACTTATTTGTGCTGGTTTTAGATTTGTGTGAAAGAGTTATTGTTAATACTGTGAGACGGAAACATAATAAACTTGTAGCTAATATTAGTGACCAATTAGGGGCGGATCACACCGAATATGCTTTTTTCGTTCTGAAAACGAGAGGCGCACCGCACTGCCTTTATTTGTTGACATGAAAAAAAGAAGTGCACTGCGCTTTTTCTGTTGCTAGGCAATCACTGAACCAGATGCGTATTGTGCGCGAGAACTGCTGTTGTTGTAATTGTAATATTTAATAATATGTGAAGCTTTACAAACTAATTTCGAAAGGAGCACGTGATATGATTGATCTCAGCTGGTCTCTAATCTGTAATCGTTAGCAAGCCAATCGAGTTATTCCAAACTCACTATACATATCCTCTGTAGTATTACTCCCTGGTTGCGGGAGATTGGTCTGAAATTCGGGATACTCCCATTAAAAACGGAAGTGATGGCAGGTGCTTTCCAGTTTAATAATGATTTGACCAGCTGTAGTTAGAAATCAGACTGTTATATCTTCTAAGCGTAAGGGCTTATTATGCGGTTCTGTCGCCATCTTGTGGATGGAAACGTCAACGTCTTTGGTCTACTCTATGGCAGGCTAATGGCCGCCGACAAGCTCTCAGAAATAGTAAATATTTAAAATAGGCTCTATTCTTATAAATGAGCATAGTTGCAATCTAAACAACTACTTTCTCCGCTAAAAACGCCTCAAACTGTAGAGTGTCTGTCTGCTTGTTGCTGGCTGTATGTGGGCGGAGTAATACACAAAGGTGAAGGGTGAAGAGGCCTTTGTGTGATGTTACTGGCAAAATATTGCACGGCTATCAGCCAATCAGAACCAGACAGAACTGTTGTATATATATATAATGCGATCATGATTTTCGAAAGTATTACATCGCTTTGTAAACGTTTATTATTATCATTAGTTGAGTCTTCCTATACAGTTTAATAGAGCGATTGGCCCTGGAATCATGACGTCACACTTAACAAGCGAATAACTACAATACACTACTGCGAAAGCTGTGCTGTTATACTTATGTTTGTATTACGTTCAGTATAAATGACTTTTTATTGTTCGTCTTCATAATATTGTAGACGATTCCAGACGCATAGTGTTTACAAAATACTGCCACCTACTGGCCTGGCAAACATATTGCAGTGTTGTTTCTACAGATCTGTGCGAAGGGCGATTGTTTGGTCGATTTTTTTTGGTATGTTGATGTAAATAAACGCTGAGTGTGCTTTGCAATCTTTCGTACAATATATAAACTCGCATTTCTGAAAATAAATCTGGCTCAAGAATAACAATAAGACAGATTTCAGGATCGTAATACTTTTGGTTAGTGTATTTACTAACACTAACAAACAATGAATGATACAGTATTTATTCATCTTTGTTAACACTTGCTAATGAAAATAAAGCTGGTCATTGTTAGTTCGTGAACTAATGTAAATGAGCGTAAATGTGGATTTTAATAATGTATTACTAAACGTTAACGTAAGACCATCAGACCATTATTTTAAAGTGTGAATGCATTTTTATTAAATTTATTGCTAAGAGAATCATCACTGAGAATTACAATCAAATTCAACAATCTAAACGTTATTACCTAATTTTCCGCCTGTTTTAATACGCTAAAAATATAAACGTATTTAAGTTGATTCAGTTATCCTATCTTTATTCCCGACTTTAACCTAGATCAAGAATCATCAATGTCTCGGTGTGCTCATGAGATTGACCCTGCTTTAATTTCTCACATTTATTGCCAAATCACTAGCAGCATTGCGTCTGTCGAAAGCTTTACATTGTGAATATGACTCTATTTCAGAAGCGTTTTTACTGTTATTCCAGTGTAGTTATTGTGTGATGCTCCCGTTTGCGTTCGTAGACAAGCGTTTCATATCATATATGTTGTTGTTGTTGTTGTTTTTTAATGTACTGCTGCAGTATTCCTATTTTCTATTCTGTGCTCTTGACATCTGGTGCATTTAATTAGTTTTGCAGCTGAGTATTTATCAAGAGCTACTTTTTAAGTAGATTGTAGATTTGTTTCCTTTTTTCAGGAATATTAAATATCGACGCACTACACGTATGGATTCAGCTGATCGTCAGTCCCTCAGTATCTTCAGGGAATATCTGCATCAAGTGTTTTCTTATACCAGAGATAATTTTGCATTGGTTTGGATGATTAATGGGGCTGAATATGTTTTTTTTTTAATTATTATTATTATTACTGATTTTATAACCCCAGCTGCAATCCAGTTCAATATATAAACATTTTACGTTTTTTTTTTGGTAGCACTTTACTTGAAGGGGTGTTCATAAGACGAGGATATGTTACAATTTTACATTTTGTCATTTTAGTGGGTAATTCGTTCATTCGTGTGAAAATGTATGATTTTTAAAAGGAGGCGGGGCTTCTGTGACCCCGCCCCTAATCCCGACTGTCATTGGGGGATGAGCAAATCGTTCAAAAATGTACAAAAGAGATCGTCCAACTAACACAAATTAGCCACTAAATCAAAAGTTACGAATTAGCATGAGATATCGTTGATAAGACCATCATGACGACTTTATAATCATGACATGACACATGTCATGAATATGAATAGGATTTTATTTATGCTTATGACAAATGTTATAAAAAGTCGTTTGTTGCTTGACATAAACAAATGCAGAATTACCTGTCTTTGTCAAGACGACATGACATAAATACTTCATAACATGTCTGTCATGACAATGACATTTTCATAAACTCTGTCATGACGACTTGACAGACAAATGCATTATAACCTGTCCTTGTCATGACGACTTGACATAGACAAATGCATTATAACCTGTCTTTGTCATAACTTGTCATAATGCATCATAACCTGTCTTTGTCATGACGATTTGACATAGACAAATACATCATAACCTGCCATTATATTTGTTACTATTATATTTGGCAACTTGACAAACCCATCGTAACCTCTCTTTGTCATGACGACATTATGGCATTGACATAAATAATTCATAACGTCTTTGTCATGACAATGACATAAATACTTCATAACCTCTGTCATGACGACTTGACATAGACAAATACATCATAACCTGTCATTATGTTTGTTATGGCAGCTTGACATAAATACATCATAACCTGTCTTTGTCATAACGACTTGACAAATGCATCATAACCTGTCTTTGTCATGTCAACTTGACATAAACACATCATAACCTGTCTTGTCAACTTGACATAAACTCATCATAAGTCATAAACATGTATGAAGTCTCATTTTATGCATGACCTGTGTCATGTTTATGACAGATTTATGACAGGTTATTCACTTCTCATGACAAATACATCTCAAACCATGTCATCTTTGCATTTAAAGTGACGAAACTGAGTCTTAAGCATGCATGCAATCTCATTTTATGAACGACCTGTGTCATGTCATGATTATGAAGCTCTTATGACAGTCTTATGAACACCACCTCTTCAGATAAAGCGTTATTGTTGTTGTTTTCTTCTTTTTTTCTACACAGGTCTACTTTTTGTATTGCATGTGTGATCTGTCTGATATTCATAGAACACAGGGGGCGTATAAACCCCCTTATTTTGTGTACGGTTACTCCAGAAGGGTTGTGAATTAGGAAGTGTGTTGGTTTGTGGATCGTGCAGATGGTTGAGTTTTTATTTTAGTAATCGTAGGTCAAACTGAGCTCATGATGTCCTCTTATATGGATTGAATGGTTTAGTTTTGGGTCAGAAAGGGCTGTTCTGATCTCTCAGAAACACTTGCTTCAGTTTCAGAACGCACCAAGAGGAACGATGCAAAGATTTTTGCCTGTTTTCTGTGATTTAAACTGCTTCTCCAGAACCTATATAACGTGTTATAATGGAGTGGATTATAAGGCTTCAGTGTGCTGTTGTGTTGTGGGATGAGATGAAATCTGCATTCAGCTTTTGTACGATCACTGAAGTCGCTCACATGCTGGAAAGCTCGGAAAACAAGGAGGAATATGACTGTGTACGTGCGAATCGTGGATGTAACCTCTGAGATTATCTCCCAAATTGTCAATAAAATCAAAAGGATCAATAAAATAGTTTTATTAGCATGAATGTGGAGCTGTGCTTCATTCTCTGTCTTGTTTCACTGTAAAAAAATGCTGGGTTCCACGCAATTGCTTCATGTTGTCCCAACACAACTTGACATGAATTGAACATAAAACAATTAAGCTGTCAGAAAAAAAAGCTCGTTTTAGATACGTAGTGTGAACAAACAGAAGGATAGGAGAGTTTTACCCATGCATGATCCGCTTGTTCCAAACCTTATGACTTACTTTCTTCTGTAAAACGCAAAAGAAGATATTTTGAAGAATGTTGGAAATCTGTAACCATTGACTTTCATGGTAGCCAAAAAATTCAATGGCTTTCAAACATTTTCCAAATTATCTTCAACAGACAAAAGAAACTCATAAAGGTGAAATAATAAACCAGTAAATGATGACAGGATTGAATTTCTGGGTGAACTGTGTCTATACTGACAATTAGTTGGGCTACAACAGGGGTTTTCAAAGTGTGAGGAGCGCATCCCCTGGGGGGCGCCAGAGCATGTCAGGGGAGGCGCGGGAAAAAATCTTATATAATAAAAATATAATTATTATATGTATTTTTATTATATTTAAACGTGTTAATTAAACAAAGCTAAAAAAATAATACGTCAAAAAGGCCATAGCTGTGAATTCGCTTCTGTTTGGCAAGCTCGCCAATACAGGTATATGCCTGCTAACACAATGGATCGGTTTCTGAGACCCCCCGATTCAAAGCCTTCAAGTTCAGGGCTTAAACACAAAAGACGACGATATGATGATCAGTATTTGAGTTTAGGATTTACGTGGACAGGACCAGCTGATGAACCACGACCTTTATGTGTGGCTTGTCAAGAAATTTTGGCTAATGACAGCATGAGACCCGCTAAACTTCCACTGTTTTGACTGGGATGGACAGTTCTTGGATCTGTTCTATTCATATTGAACCATCATCCTAGTTTTAAAAACGTTATATTAAAATACTTGTTATTACTCTGTAAATAATTGCACTTTCATGCAAATGATGATAAAAGTGAGTTAACAGTCTGACATCTGTCTGTGTCTTTATATATATATATATATATATATCACTGTCACTGTGACGGGTAGGGTTAGGGGTGGGGTTAGGCATTAATGCAGCCCAGATTGCTCTGCACCACGTCTGCAGCCAGACCCTCTCCTATTAATATGTCAAATCCTATTAAGTTCAACCACACACAGAGACATTGTGTGTGTGTGTGTGTGTGTGTGTGTGTGTGTGTGTGTGTGTGTGTGTGTGTGTGTGTGTGTGTGTGTGTGTGTGTGTGTGTGTGTGTGTGTGCGCGTGTGTGTAAACTAAAGAACATTCTCATTCCAACAAATTTCACCAGCATGGCCCACGCCACACTTTAGACTTTACTGTAGGGATGGTAACAGTGGGATGAAGGGGAAGGGGAGTAAGAAGATGACTGGTAAACAGGTGGGTAAGTTGATCGGGCGTCCTACTATGCCCCGAGACTCAGAGTGTGGGTACTGTCTGTAATAGTTTAACAGAGTGATTGGACCCCTCGATTCAACCTTCGTGTAGGAGTGAAGAGAGTTATAGGATTGTGAATGGGAAGCGAGGAAATGGAGGGAGGGAGGGAGGGAGGGTGGGTTTAATTAAGTGTAAGGGGGTAGGTGATTGGTTAAGGAGACAAAGTGAGGTGTGAATCCGCCACTGAACTTTCTGCTGAACATTAAACAGTAATTTCAATATCCGAAATCAGTACACTACAAGTATATATTGTGTATACTACACTACAAGCTATTGTGTATAGCAGAGCACAGCTTGTATTGTTTTATAAAAACTGCATTTGTAGAAGTAGCCCATGTTAAAGTGCAGACATTAATAAACAGTGTAGAGCTGTGAGTGTCCAGCAGGGGTCGCTGCATCATGCGTGTTTCAGGTTTGTTCTGTGCAAAATACACTTGTAACTCTGGAGTCATCACTGACAGTGCACTGAAGGCCTCATGTTGGTTTATAAGTGACTGATTTTAATTATTCAAAAACACTGTTTTTATATGATTTTAATTCAATAAAAACTGAATTACTGTTGAATTAATGGTGTGATGAAAACAGTAAAGGTTCTTTAACATTTTAATCATTTGATCGACTGATGACAAACACATTTAAAGTGCAAACATGCTCTTTATATTATAAACTGTCCCTCAAAAAAAGGAAAACATGAAGTTTTAAAGAACTGTTTACCAGTAAAAGCTCATCTGAGGAATCGAATGTGGACATTGCATGGAAAACATTTTTGGAACGTGTAAAAATAGTATATCTGACATTTATATTTTACTGTGTAGTATGTAAACATGAGGAAATATTCAGTAACGCTGCAACAAAACCCACTTAAAACTACTATATAGTAAGTACTATCGTATTTTTGAACTAGTGTACTCTATCCCTACTGAAAAAAACTGATTAAACCAGCCCAGACTGCTTGGCTGGTTTTAGCAGGTCCACCAGGTGGGTTTTAGAGGGGCTTTGGCCATTTCCAGGCTGGTTTTAGAGGGGTTTTGGCCATTTCCAGCCCGGTTTTAGAGGGGTTTTGGCCATTTCCAGGTGGGTTTTAGAGGGGTTTTGGCCATTTCCAGGCTGGTTTTAGAGGGGTTTTGGCCATTTCCAGGTGGGTTTTAGAGGGGTTTTGGCCATTTCAAGGCTGGTTTTAGAGGGGTTTTGGCCATTTCCAGCCCGGTTTTAGAGGGGTTTTGGCCATTTCCAGGTGGGTTTTAGAGGGGTTTTGGCCATTTCCAGGCTGGTTTTAGAGGGGTTTTGGCCATTTCCAGGTGGGTTTTAGAGGGGTTTTGGCCATTTCAAGGCTGGTTTTAGAGGGGTTTTGGCCATTTCAAGGCTGGTTTTAGAGGGGTTTTGGCCATTTCCAGCCTGGTTTTAGAGGGGTTTTGCCCATTTCCAGGTGGGTTTTAGAGGGGTTTTGACCATTTCCAGGCTGTTTTTAGAGGGGTTTTGGCCATTTCCAGGTGGGTTTTAGAGGGGTTTTGCCCATTTCCAGGTGGGTTTTAGAGGGGTTTTGGCCATTTCCAGCCTGGTTTTAGAGGGGTTTTGCCCATTTCCAGGTGGGTTTTAGAGGGGTTTTGCCCATTTCCAGGTGGGTTTTAGAGGGGTTTTGGCCATTTCCAGCCTGGTTTCCAGCCATTTCTAGCCTGGCCTTAGCTGGTCAGGCTGGTAGATGACCAGCTAAAACCAGCTTGACCAGCCTAGCCAGTCTGGGAGCCCAGCCAAAACCAGCTATGTCCAGCTTAAACCAGACTGGTCAAGCTGGTTTTAAATGGATTTAGCTCAGGGGTGTCAAACTCATTTTAGCTCGGGGGCCACATGAAGGAAAATCTATTCCCAAGTGGGCCGGACCAGTAAAATCATGGTAAATGTTATTCAAAAACAACAACTTTAGAATGATTTCTTGGTTTTAATACGATCAACATAAAACATGAGACGCTTAATATTTACTAAATGCATACGCATTTAGTATGATCTGCTTATCCACCGATGACGCTTTGGTTTAGGGGTGTGGTTGGGTGCCACGCTTTCTTTTTTATATCGTACATTTTCGTACGACTGAACTTACGAATTAGACACTAAACTGACCACACGTGAAATAGTTACGCTTTCTGGTGAGATCACCTCAGTGTGGTACGGCAGGGCATAGATGTGATCTTACTCTCTGAGAGGGCTGTCAAACTGATGCAGATTTAGGCTTCTGGATTGGATGAAATTAACAATTTGCAATTTCTCCATTCAGTGGACACAGCTGGAATATATATATTTTTTTTATAAAAAAAAAATGCCTCTCATTTTTACTTTACAGAATCATCTCACGGGCCGGATTAAACTCATTTGCGAGCCTGATGCGGCCCGCAGGCCGTACGTTTGCCACCCCTGATTTAACTGGTCAATTAAAGGATTCAAATATTACAAACATTATTATTTTCTAGCCTCATAAATATAAACACCACCGCCTCCATGCCTTCTTCATCACGGGGGCTTTTCAATTTATTCATGACAATTTGCTTCTGTATAATGTTATTATTATTAGCAGTATTATTTATTATCTGCATATTTATATTTGTTTTATTAAAAACAAGCTTAGATTTGTCCACCTGTCAGGTTTTAGACTATATGGGGCACAGCATGTGTATTTGGATATAACTCAGGTTTTTGAGCACACTTCATTATTATTGTTCATTTATTCGTTTGCTGGAGATTAGAACTGAATTTAGAAATAGTTTTGAAGCAAATCTTTGCGCTTAACAAACTAAATTAATTATGTATAGGCTAATGGATGACAACACATTTCCCTATCCACCAGAGTGAAAGTAAGAGTAGATAATAAGGAGGCTCATCTCTCATTCTCCTGCTGCAGATGCTCTGTTTAACTGTGTTCTTGCTAGTGAAGCGTTCAGTTTTTACACTTACAAAGTCGCCATGTAAATAGCAAATGCACTATGGCACAACGCAACTGACTCTTAAAGGGAATGGCGAGATAAGACTCTGATTGGCTTATTCTCTAAACACACCTATAACTCATTAAGAGAATAAGCTCAACCCTGTTAGACCGTGCGCCACTGCGCAGAGCGGATTTTTCCATCCTTAAAATAGCAAAAGTGAATTCAGACACTCCCTTAATGCTTTTGCGCCCTGCGCTTTAGACTTTGCGCCTGGATCATCAAAATAGAGCCCTTAATGTCGGAATATAAGTATTATTATTATCGCTGGGAGATACTCTTTGTGTTTGTTTCCCTGTCACACTACAGCTTTGAGTCAGCCATAAAGTCTAATCAGTAATAACGCATCATTCACATGCTTCACAGAGCATGCAGTTAATCATTCCTGTGTGAAGATGTGAGCTGTGAAACCTATAAACCCACTATAAAATAACATTTCCCCCATAAAAACCCTGATAACACATCGACACACGGAACAACAAACATTTACACTACCCATAAAGCCGTCTCTCGGTTCCTCGGATATGATAACGTTGCGTAAGAACACTGATAGAGTTTTGGCTCGCGCGCCGTCTTTGCATATTTAAAAGTCTAGATAATCTTTAGGCGCATATAGACATCTGATATATGCAAATTTAATACATTATGTGACAAACAGTTGAGGTCAGAATTATTTTTTTTGCCCAATTTCTGTGTAACGGAGAGCAGATTTCTCCAACACATTTCTGATAATAACAGTGTTAATAACTCATCTCTAATAACTGATTTATTTCCTCTTTGTCATGATGACAGTAAATAATATTAGACTAGATATTCTTCAAGACACTTCTATACAGCTTAAAGTGACATGTAAAGGCTTCACTAGGGTAATTAGGGTAACTAGGCAGGTTAGGGTAATTAGGCAAGTTATTGTATAACGATGGTTTGTTCTGTAGACTATCCAAAACAAATATAGCTTAAAGGGGTTAATAATATTGAGCTTAAAAAGGTGTTTAAAAAATTAAGAACTGCTTTTATTCTTGCCGAAATAAAACAAATAAGACTTTCTCCAGAAGAAAAAATATTATCAGACACACTGTGAACATTTCCTCAATCTGTTCAACATCATTTAGGAAATATTGAAAAGAGAAAGAAAAATCAAAGGGGGGCGAATAATTCTCACTTCATCTGTGTATATCTGTAAACATAGACTATATATATATTTTCTGTGAGAAAACAGGACGCAGATGGACAGAGCGACACTGACCCGGGACATCCTTGGGTTACTACATAAACAACAGCTGTCCTGCTCTCATATATACATCAGCATATGCAAATATATGCAAATTACATGACATACAAATAGAAGTGTCTTGAAGAATAGTCTAATATTATTTACTGTCATCATGACAAAGAGAAAATAAATCAGTTATTAGAGATGAGTTATTAACACTGTTATGATTAGAAATGTGTTGAACAAAATCGTCTCTCTGTTACACAGAAATTGGAGGAAAGAATAAACAGGGGGTGAATAATTCAGGGGGGCTAATAATTCTGACTTCAACTGTACATTCCTAGCTTCCCGCTATTAAAAAAAATGATTTAAGTACTTAATAATATAAAATAAACACTAAATAATGCAAATAACAATCCCTTCCCATGCTGTAAAAGTCAGTTTACATGATTTGACTGCAGTCTGGCTTTGAGGAGATGTGAATGTTGAGGAGTTTAGAGAGGTGCGTGTGTCACAATTTAACACGATTTAATCTCGATTGTTATTTTTCATAATCACGGTGTCACAACCAGCGATCGCTCCCCAGAGGATCGCTGGTTCTCACACGAACTCAGGACTTCATTTCCGCATTCCCCAGGACTACACATTCATACATGCACTGCTCCCAAACACGCACGCCTGCTCACTCATGTATCCTGATTGCAAGCACCAGCTGAGCCTTGTTCACAGACTGATTACATCCCATTCATAAGCCACCCTCTCACGCTACCAGTGTGCCGAGTCTTGTTTTCCCAGTAACATTACTACGCGTTTCCCTGTCTTGTTTCTCCGTGTTTCGACCTTAGCCTTGTACCCTTGTTTTCCTGTTTAGCCGCCTGCCTTTAGACCTTTTGCCTGTTTATATCGACTACGATTCTGGACTGCCTGTATATACCTGTTTGCACCTGATGACCTTTGCTTGCCTGACGTTTGAATAAACTGCATAGTGGATCTTACCTCCTGTGGTCTCCTGTCACTCCACCCCAGTCGTGGTAACACACGGAGGCCAAAACCGAAGCCGAATTGCGATTAATTGCACAGCTTCAGTTAACAGTATTTAAAGTAGACTTTGTGCATGTGTAGGTTACTAAGGGTTGGTTGATGGAGCATTACTTTATTTTGAAGTTGATTAAATTATCGGGAGGGGCATTTCAGTAATTGGTGGATATTGGTGGAGACACGTCCCTTTCATCCATGCTAATTCAACGCCCTTGTTTTTAATAAATATATCTATTTAATAAATCAGTTTTGTTTAAATACACCAAAATCAGCCTGATCTTACGAGAAAACGCAAGTATTTTACGTTTTACCAATTCGTACGAATTCGTACAAGTTCAGTCGTACAAAATTATACGATTTTAAAAGGAGGCGTGGCACCTAACCCCACCCCTAAGCCCAACCGTTATTGGGGGATGAGCAAATCGTACTAAATTGTACAATTTAGATCGTACGAATTCATATGAATTAGCCACTAAATCAAAACGTTACAAACTGCCGTGAGATTGTGTTGGCTTATATTACACCAAAACTTCGCTGACTGAGACAGAAAGATCCAAGCATACAACAAGCACAGAGAAGTGTGTTTGTTTTTGTCGTATTCAAGAGTTTATTAAGCCTCAAATATCCCTTTATGCATTTCAACCAATTTCCTGAGATAAAATACAACTTAAATTATCTTTATTTGCACGTTCCCTTCCATTCTTTAAAAAAAAAAGAGTAAATACTTGTACGAAAATAACATTCTCTTGCAGTCGGAATAAATATCAATATAAGGTTTAATATGTATCAACATACATATATTAATATAATAGTTCATACAAATCTGTATGTGTAGCTATATAACAATATATAACAATAAATGTCGCCTTCGTAAAACAAAAGATCTGTTGCCTTCATAAGCCATCAGCCATCAGGCGAATGGATGTTTCATATAGAAAACAGGGAAGAAAACAGCATCCGTCTGAACAGGAGGACATAAATAACAATCATGAGGTGAACATGTTGACAATTACAGATATTGATGGATGTTAGTACTGAAGAATCAACGATCCGAGTCCAGTCCGAGAGGTTTTACTTTATTCCTGTGGAGGGGAGAAATGGAAAGAGGCTTTAGTGTGATTCAGTTCATATAAAGTAGCAGTGTTTTGTAATCATGTTTTTAGTTTTTAATTATGTTTATTTCTGCTTTTGAATTGCTTTATGAGAGCTTGGTCTAACTTTTAACCTTGAAAATTTGTATAAAGTGACTTCTATTAACATTTTTAATCAACCCAGGCTCATTGTGGAAATGTAGCCCTGCGGACGTTTCTGGAGGCCGCGAATTACGTCCCGGGAGGTACGCATTTGTGCAGTTTTTTTTTTATTATTAGTTTTTTATATTAACAATATAAAAAAAATTTTATTTTTTATTTTTTTATTTTTTTTATAAAAAAAAAACCATTCATATTAACAATAACAATAACAACTATAACAATAATAATGATGATGATAATAATAATAACAACAACAGTAACAACAACAGCAACAACAACAACAACAATAATAATAATAATAATAATAATAATAATATTGTTTTTCATTATTATTATTATTTTCCCGGTGATGGGTTGCAGCTGGAAGGGCATCCGCTGCGTAAAGACGTGCTGGATAAGTTGGCGGTTCATTCCGCTGTGGCAACCACAAATTAATAAAGAGACTAAGCCGACAAGAAAATGAATGAATTACTATTATTATTATTATTATTCATAATATAATAAATTTTAGACAATCTCATTCAATGTACACTTATTATTAAACAAGTACTATTTTTAGTGGTGATCGGTAAGTGTCTGTATTACAGTGGTCACAGTGGTATACAGTGTTTACCTTGCAGCAGCCGCAGCAGTCTCCACAGATGGTGCCGATCAATCCGTTGATCACCTGGAAAGCACACAGTCCGATCTGGACAATCCCGGTGATCAGCAGGATGGAGAACAGTGTCAGGTGCCAGGTGACGATATCTCCGGGTCCCGCACACAGCTCCCACATCGTACGGTTTGACAGGTAGTTTCTGAAGGAGCAAAAACACATGCGTTACATTACAAATATACACCATGTTGCATATTACACTGCAGAAATCTTGTAATAAACCACCGTTATGTATTTCTCTATGTATTACTACCAGCCTCTAGTGATAGCATTTAATTAAATATATTTGTTGAGATCAGACTTGATGAAATCAGTCTGCAGAAACACTTTGATTGACATTCTCCCTTCCTATGTGTCATCAGAGGGGGAAAGCCCCGCCCACTAGTGACCATCTCTCCCTCATTAGCATAGGACGTCAGTCTTATTTTTCAACCTGTCACTATGCTGACACTCAGGCATCTGTAGCTCCGCCCTCTTTTAAAAAGAGCACAATCTCATTTGAATGTAAAGCGACAGTCACCAAAACACCACGATTTAGATCAAAGGATCTGGATTTATTTGAGGGTCTGTGAATAAACACTCACCCGTCGGTGAATGGGTAAGTGGCGTTATTGCTGCCGTCGCTTAAAAAACATTTGGGTCCGTGATTTAGAGCCACACAGGACACAATGACGGAGTAACCGGCGCCCACTGCTCCCGCCGCCGCAAACAGAATAGAGCTGAACATCTGCAGGAAAGAAGAACTAAACGTTAAAGTGGAAACAAGCCAAGATAATGGTGTTGCAATAAATACAGGGGGTGAATAATAAAACACTGCATTGCACGACATTTTACGTAACTATTTTACACATTGGAATTTGTTAAATTTGCAGAAAAAATGCACACAGAGCTTTTAATTAAACGTTAAAGTGATAACAACAACAAAAAATTGTGTTAAAACAATTGCAAGAAATTGTCGAGTCCAACATTGAATTAGACATTAACATCTTTACGCATTCGGGAATTCAAATTTGTTGAAATTTTACAAAAAAGCAAAAAGACCTTTTAATAAAACGTTAAAATGGAAACAATGCGAAGGAAAAATAGTGTTCAGGCAATCACAAAGAATCGCTAAGTAAAACATTGAATTTCGCAACACGTAACTATTTTACACATTGGAGAATTCGATTTTGTTAAATTCGTACAACAAAAGCACAAAGACCTTTTAACGAAACATTAAAGTGATAACAAAACAAAATAAAATGGTGTTAATGCAATTACAAGTAATTGTCGAGTCCAACATTGAATTAGACGTTACCATTTTTACGCATTGGGGAATTCAAATTTGTTGAATTTGTACAAAAAGAGCATAAAGACCTTTTAACGAAATGTTAAAATAGAAACAATGCGAAGAAAAAAAATGGTTTGAAATACTTAAAAGGAACTGTCAAGTAAAACGTTGAATTACACATAACTATTTTACACATTGGAAATTTGAGTTTGTTGAATTATTACTAAAAAATATACAAAAGCCTGTTAACTACACGCTCAAAAACGTTTAAAATCATGAAAATAGTATTCGGGCAATTACAAAGAATCGCTAAGTAAAACATTAAATTGCGCAACACGTAACTATTTTACACATTGGAGAATTTGATTTTGTTAAATTTGTACAAAAAACACACAAAGACCTTTTAAATAAATGTTAAAGTGATAACAAAACAAAAAAATTGTGTTAATACAATTACAAGAAATTGCAGAGTCCAACATTGAATTAGACGTTACCATTTTTACTCATTGGGGAATTCAAATTTGTTGAATTTGTACAAAAAAGCATAAAGACCTTTTAACGAAATGTTAAAATAGAAACAATATGAAGAAAAAAAATGGTCATGGAATACTTAAAAGGAACTGTCAAGTAAAATGTTGAAATACACATAACTATATTTACACATTGGGAATTTGAGTTTGTTGAATTAATACTAAAATATATATACAAAGACCTGTTAACTAAACGTTCAAAGTCAAGAAAATAGTCTTCAGAAAATTACAAAGAATCGTTGAGTAAAACACTGAGTTGCGCAACACGTAATTATTTTACACATTGGAGAACTGGAATTTGTCAAATTTAAACAAAAAAGCAGACAACTTAATCAAAGCGTTAAAGTGGAAGCAAAGTGAAGAAGATAATGGTGTTCAGACTATTATAAAGAATTGATAACTAAAACATTAGATTACCCGTAACTATTTTACACATTGGGTAATTTGAATTTGTCAAATTTGTGCACAAACACGAAGACCTTTTACCCAAACTTAAAAATGATAATAAAACCGAGAATGTGGTGTTGAAGTAATTACAAGGCATAGTCAAGTAAAACATGAAAATGTGTGCAACTATTTTACACATTGAAGAATTCAAATTTGTCAAATTCGCAAAAAAGGCCAAAATGTTTTATTTTTTAAAAATTTACACCAGAAAGCTTTAACTAAATGCTAAAACGGAAATAAAACTAAGAACAATACGGCATTGAAACAGTTACAAAGAATTGTCAATTACAACATTGAAATGCGCGGCATGTAATTATTTTACACTTTGGGGAATTTCCCAACGAAAATATTTTCCCGCTAAAATATCTCTTAACAAAAAAATTTGCTCACAAAATATTCTCCTGCTAGATCAATTCCTGACAAAATATTTTTTTGACAAAAACATTTTGCTGCCAATTTATTTTCCACTAAAATATTTCATGTCAAACTATTTCCTGCTAAAAGTATTTTCCTGTGAGAAAAATATTTCCCGCTAAATTATTTCCTGCAATAATATTTATTGCCAAAATATTTCCCAACAAAATATTTTCCCTACTAAAACATTTCCTGACAAAATTATTTCCGGACAAAAGTATTTTCCTGTCAGAATATTATTTCTTGCTAAAATATTTCCCGGCAAAATATATTTTGCTAAAAAAATATTACCCACCAAAATATTTCTTGCTAAAATATTTCTTTGCAAAATATTTCCTGACAAAAATATTTTCCTGCCAAATTATTTCCTTCTAAAATATTTCTCTCCAAAATATTTTTCCAGGTAAAATATTTCCTGCTAAAACATTATCTGACAACATATTTACCTGCCAAATAATTTCCTGTCAAAATATTTCCCGTCAAAACAATTACTGCTAAAATATTTCCCGCTTAAAAAAATTCCCTCTAAAATATTTCTCGGCAAAATAATTCCACACAAAATATTTTTCCTGCTTAAACATTTCCCGGCTAAATTATTTCTTGTCAAAATATTTCCTGACAAAATAATTTTCTGCTAAAACGTTTTCAGCCAAAATATGTTCCTACTAAAATAATTCCTGCAAAAATATTTCCCGCCTTTTCTGATGGCAGATCTGGGATGTCATGAAGCGGAGTGGCTGTGTGGAGGAGCGCTGTGCACATGTCATTGGTAATCCAGCTTTTGGTTATTGTTTTTCTCACCGCAAATCGTTTCCCGCAGCTCTCATTCCCACAGCAGCCGCAGCAGTCGTTGTTCTTCAAGCCCAGGAAAACCAGAGCAGGGAAAATCATCTGAACAAACACACACAATATAAAATGACTTCAAGATCCAAAAAAACTGCTGTTACTTTAAACCATTTGAATCGGTTTAAACTAACTGTATTGGTTTATTATACGAAGTTTAGCTTAATATTTTAGTTGGTTTAACTGTAGTTAGCTAAAATAACTGGAAAAGCTCTGTTCATTCAGATAAAACATTGTACGCAGTGCGTTTAATTTTACAATGTCGTAACCAGTGAAGTAAAGTTAGGTACAGTTTTATTGCAAAAGCGAATCTGAAGGGAACACAAACTATACAAATTACATGCAAATACACTAGATATACTGCATTAGTTTAAAGACTTCACTGTAAAAAAAAACATATAAATATATTCTTACTTAAACTTTTAGCCTTGTGTTAAGACCAAGAGCGGTGCTAGTTCAAGTTCAAGTTCGGTTTATTTATATAGCACGTTTCCAACTACCACAAGGCTGCACAAAGTGCTTTACAGAGAAACAAATGTAAAGAGTTTTGCTATGCCGGCCCAAATGCTAAATACAGCAAAGCAACACACAGATATCTGTACAGATGAAAACAATTAAAGGATTAAAATGATCCAGAAATGATGATTTTCTACATCAATATAAACAGCACTGCCTCCACGCCTTCTTCACCTCAGGGGGCTTCTTCAGTTTATTCATGAACGTCTGCTTCTGTATAATGTGATTATTATCACCAGTATTATTGATTATCTGCAGATTTATATCTGTTTTAATAAACACAAGTGTAGATGTGTCCAGCTGTGGGGTTTTGGAGGCGTCTGCATCAGCATATGTGGATAAGAACAGGACGTGTGTTTGGATATAACTCAGTTTTCTGACCACACTTCATTATTATTGCTCATTTATTCCTCTGCTGGAGATCAGAACTGAACTTAGAAATAGTTTTGAAGCAAATCTTTGCACGTAACAAAGGAAATTAAACATGTGGGCTGATGGATGTGGTCAGTGGAGTGAGTTTCCACCGTTTCCTCACTCCACCAAAGTAAAGGAGTAAAGTGAAGAAGTAAAGTAAAGAGGCGGAATGGAGGAGGCTCGTTCTTTATCCTCGCGCTGCAGATGCCTCGCTGCTCTGTTTAACTGTGTTCTCGCTAGTGAGGCGTTCAGTTTTTAGTCTTACAAAGTCATCATGTAAATAGCGAATGCACCATTGAGCGACGCAACTGACTCTTAAAGGGAATGAGAGGCGAGACTCTGATTGGTTTAATGCAGGTTATGCTCAAAACACAGCCAGAACTCACTAAGAGAATAAGCACAGCCCTGTTAGACCATGCGCCGGGGAGTATTTTTACGTCATTAAAATAGCAAAGGTGGACTCGGGCACACTCTTAATCATGTTGCGCCATGTGCTCTGGACTTTTTATCATTAAAATAGCGTTTTGTTGGACAAGCAAAATGTGTTGCCTTGTTTTTGGAAAAAACAGTTGTCAAAATTAAGTTGAAAGTTGAGTTTTTTTAAATTACACCAACAGAGTGAACAAAATAATCCTGTTTTCACTACTAGATAATATCAGTTTTCTCACCTCGTTGGCAGATTATTTAGCTTGTTTTCAGGGAAAACACTTTATTTTGACACATTATTTCTGAAAACAAGACAATATTTCACACTTATCTAGTAAGAGATAATTATATTTTTACCAGAGGAAACAGTAAAGAAGCACTTTTATTATCTAAATATCTATATCAAATATCTGAAATTCTTACATCTAAGGACACTCAAAACAAGGGGAGCTTTTCCTAAAAACAAGCAAAATAATCTCATCTTTTTTTTTCTCTGTGAAAAGATTAGTTTGCTTGTTTTCAGGAAAAACTCGCTTCATTTTGACTCCCTATTTCTGAAAACAAGACAATATTTTGTACTGATCTATCAAATGCTTCTTGATATTGGTTGTAAAGCTACTAGTTTCGCCAGCAGTTTCACTGGGATGGATTGTTGGTGATTGGATGGGTGTTGACCTGATTGTGTAACTTCACATGGACAAAGGAAAAATAAGACTTGTTTAGGACAAACAGTATTTCAAGACAAGACAATATTTTTTGTGAGTTTAATACTTTAAGTAAGTAACAGATAGTTTTTCCTCACTTTTGTAGAAAATTTGTAGTTGTAAGTAATTCTTACTTAGTGTTTGTGTTTTGTTACGAGTTCAAATATCTAAAATGTCATAAATCAAAACAAAGTGAGTACTAAAATCATGCAAAATAATCTTGTTTTTGCTTCGTAATAAAAATATTTTGTTTGTTTTCAGGAAAAACTCACTTCATTTTGAGTTATTGTTTCGGAAAACAAGACAACTTTCTTACGCATCTATGCTTCTTGATTTTGGTTTTGCAGCTATTAATTCAGCTATTATATTATTAAACAGAGTTTTTTTTAAGTTTCACTGGGATGGATTGTTGGTGATTGGATGGGTGTTGACCAGATTGGGTAAATTTACATGGACGAAGGAAAAATATGATCCGTTTAGGACAAACAGTATTTGATTCAGATGCATAAACCTCTGAATGTCGAGTGAAATTTATCCCTAAAATGAGCATTTTTTTCAGCCTACGTTTACATTCAGTTATTTCACTTTTAAGGCAATGAAAAGAACTTATTTGTCACTATGACAGTAAAAGTATTAAGCCTACACACAGCAGTCTGAGAAAAATGACCTTTTTAGAAGAAGATATCAAACAGCATTTAGAGGTTTTTGCATCTAAACTCTTCATATAAGGACAAGACAATATTTCAGTGAATTTAAGACACTTTTTAAGGCCTAATATTTTGAAATTTAGGACATTTTAAGTCTGTGTAAGAAAAAAAATGCATGTTCAAATATCTAAAACATCTTGAATCGAAATTGAAAGAAATAATAACTCAAAACAACCTGAAAAATAATCTTGTTTTTGTGTTTTAATACAAATATTTAGCTTGTTTTGAGGCAAAACTCACTTTATTTTGACTCATTATTTCTAAAAGCAACATAATGGGTTGCGCTTGCCTATAGAAAATGCTTCTTGATTTAACAACATTTCGAAATTTGCACAAGAAACTAGACAAAATCTCTTCTTTTTGCAGTGTTTTCAGAGGATACAGTTAAAAGAATATACCCAAAAAGCTTTTGCTGCTTATTTGCATCTTTCTTTTTAAATAAGTGAGTTTTTCCTTAAAACAAGTACAAGAATCTGCCAATCCTGTAAGTGAAATAATTTTACTTCAGAGCAAAAATAAGATAATATTGCTTGTTTTAGGGGAAAAACCCTTAATTTTGACTAATTATTTACAAAAACAACACAATATTTTGTACTCATCTATAAAAATACGATTTTCTAGATATTTGGAATAAAAACGAGACAAAAACCCTAAGTCTAAAACACATTAATTGGTAGTGCATCAGATATGTTCAGTGTTAAAATAAGAAAAATAAATAAAAAAATAATAATAGCTAATAATAATAATTTATAATATATAATTAATATAAATATATAATTAATAAATAATAATAATAATAATAATATTCTTAATAATAGAAATAATAGCTAATAATAATAATTTATAATATATAATAATATAAATATATAAATAATAATAATAATAATAATACTAATTGTTAGTGATAACAATAGAAAATAGAAAGGTATTTATTTTTCCTAACGTTAGAGTGATTTAAAAAAAAAAATCAAAGGTGAAAAAAAAGTTTTGCCTTCAGATATAGGGTCATTTTTAATCCGTAAATCAAACAGAAGCATTAAAAAAAGGGTTCAGTATCCCAATTTTTTGGCCAAATCCACAAGTGCGCAGTGAATGTGAATGTGAAGGTCTTTACATTGCAAAAATCCTTTTCTTTATCCTGTTTTTAGTCCAAATATCTAAACATTCCTAAATCAAGAAGCATTATCTAGACAAGCAGAAAATATTGTCTTGTTTTTAGAAATAATGACTTAAATAAAGTGAGTTTTTCCTTAAAACAATCTGCCAATGGGGTAAGAAAAATAATCTTGAAACAAAAATGTTTACTCATTGTCAGATTATTAGGCTTGTTTAATGAAATACTCAACACAATATGTCATATATGTCAACTTTTAGATATTTGGACTAGAAACAAAACAAAAACACTAAGTACGAAACAGATTTTTAGCAGTGCATCAGTTTTTTCAGTGCTAAAAAGGAATAAAAACACAGCATATAACAATAATGCTAATAATAGAATAATAATGTTGTTGTTCTTAATTATTATTAATATCATTATTATACAATCTCCTTCTCAAGTGCATTTATTATTAAAACAGTAATATCGAAGGCGTTCTGAGTTGTTATTTCCTCACCAGCACTCCAGATCCCAAAATTCCCCCCAGGTAAAAGACTTCGTCGGTGATGTCTTGGCTCTGATCGGCCACTTTCCCGCTGGGGAAAAAGAGCAGGATGTTGCAGAGGACGCAGATGATGGCCAGCGGGATGAGCGTGATGCCCAGACACTTGGCGAAATTTCCAGAGCACATGATTGAGTCTCTGCTGGGGAGAAGAAATACAGTCCGACGGGAGTTGAGTTTGTTCGGCTGTGCAGGAGCAGGAGAGTGGAGGCAGGACTTTATACCTGCTGTCTGTAAATCAGTAACTGCTAACAATTGACACTAACAGATATCAGTGCGTCACACCGGCCTCACCTTAACATGAGGATCTTTATGACTACACTGAGAAAAAAAAATGACTTTACTTTGAGCTTTCGTCTTGTTTCTAGTCCAAATATCTAGAAATTCCTAAATCAAGAAGCATTTTATAGACAAATACTTATCAATCTTATGTAAATCTTTTTTTTTTAATCTTTATGACTATGCTAAAGAAATTCCTTTCCGTTACTTGTCTTATTCAACTAATCAGGACAAAGAGAGATAGGGTCCGAGCGCAGTGTCTAGCCCGACTCCAGAACGCCCCCCCCCTCAGATTTAAATAGGTATCTGGTTTAAAAGTGTGGAGTTGGGGTGGTGGAGGGACGCTGAAGTCAAGAGAAAACGGAGGTATGACGTGTTTGACTATTTATAGGGGTTCGTTCTTGAGCTGATTGGATAATAGAATGATTGTGTGTGATGAATTAGCCTAGTCAAAGACTGATCGTGCTCCTCCCGAAATTTGTTTATATAACATTACAAATTCTTAGTGTCTCAAAGCATTTTCCTAACTATGGATGTTGGGGGAGAGAACTTGGACGGCGGAGTGTTTTAGTAGATCTAATGTATGTATTCTTTCATGCAACTCAGGCTCATTCTAAAAACGTAGTCCTGTGGACGTTTCTTGAGACCGCGAATAATGTAGCAGGAGGTACGTATGGTTGCATTTCATTTTTTAAGCAAACGCTACGGGGCGGTATGAGGTCGTTCCTTTTGGTGCTTATCAGCTGACCGCTTACCTCCATGTGGAGGGCTTTCCCACCGCAACCAGTTTGTCCAGTTAGCTCGCCGTGTACGTCGGCGAACTTGAGACGCAGAGAGTAGCTGACTACGACAATGACCGGGGAAGAGTCCGGGGAAGTGTGGTTCCGGAAATCAGGTAAGACAAAAACAGAATCCAAAAAAATAGAACGAACAAGTTCATTACAGGGTGAGAATGCAGTAAAATCCGAAAACGTGGTAAAAATCAGACGAGTGTTTTTCTTTTTCTGGACGGCTTTTGCAAATTGTTAATTGGTTTTAGGTAAGTAAGCAGGCGGGCGGGTCAGTCGGTAAAATTGGTTGGGTTTTGGGAAGGAGGAGAGTGGGGTTAGACGATTGGCCGGTCGCCCAGTCAATCATTCAGCCTGTCAGACAGACAGTCATTCGACAGCGCACTCTAGTGGGTTAACGCGAGAACAGAACGTGCGCGAACGGCACTCCGATATTTGAGATACGAAAAAGCGCACACAGCAGGCTCTTGCGGATTCGCAAAATCAAAAGCTGCAAAAATACGTACCTCCCAGGACGAATTTCGCGGTCTTTAGAATTGTCCACGGGACTGACTACATTTCTAGAATGAGCCTGGGTTGCTTTTATGGATTTAGTACCAGTGTTGAGGGAATGAACAAAAGAAAACAGAAAATACAGAAAAATGCCATCACACAACCACCCTGAGGCAAAGCCAATGGGCAGTTGGCCCCCAGTTTGGCTTTCGAGACTGTCAAATACGTTGGGCCAAACAGTGCGCCCGACCCTTCCTACCACCAACACAGAGTTTTGGCTGCTTGGAAATGGCAAAAATGGGCTACATACCAGACTGAGAATTTTACATAACCATTACGAGGAACACCTTGAAAAGGCAGTGGATGGGATTAGGGGACTGTGGTTAGGTCACAGGGGGCCATGACTCTTTTGAACAGTTCCTGAGATAGATGGAGATCCTGGTGGATCCCTCACAATCGGTATCACTCCCACAGAGGCCCTTCACAATCATGAGGAGGGTCTCTCCACACCAACACCAGTGTGCAGCATCCACTTGGATGATGTGACGGCAGCCACAGGACAACAGCTGTTGATGGAGAGAGACAGTGATGGGGATGATTGGGAGGACATGATTATAAGCGCCGGTTGAGGGACTTTGGCCAAGACATCAGGGATACACCCCTACTCTTTTCCCGAAAATCGGAATGAGAATTTTACGTAAGTCAGGACCTTGGTATTGTTCTATCTCCCGGAAAACTCCCGGAATTCCACCCCCAGTCCCTCAGCCTTTTGGTACAGTCCCCATGTGTGCCGAACCCAAAATGCAACCATCTTCACACCTGCTTTCCGCTCTTCACTTCGTGCGCACCACATCCCCCGCTTTACACTTCACGCCCCCCAAACCCCCCTCCCCCACTTCGCACGCACCCCCAGATAAAGTCTCCCAGATGTTTTTATCCAAATGTTGGCAGGTATGCAAGTGTGTGGTTTTATAAAATAAATATATAATATAGACATAACCCAATATCATGATCAAGGTACATACTTGCCAGTACATCAAGTTTCAAGACGTGTCCAATGATGCTATTATGGTTTTATAGATGTACTACGACGTTATCTGATATCTTTGCTGTACCAGGTTTTACCACATTTTGTTTGCCATACACAAGGCGACTCTGAGAGATGGACATTAATGAACTACAGACGCTCCTCGACATGTTGTTTGGCATTTATAAATACAGAAGGTTTCTAGCTCCAAATGTAGTTTTTCAGATATGCACTGACAATTGGCATATGATTTAATGATGATGTGCAGGACACGTTTATTACAGCAGACTTTGGACTGAAAGTGTGAGGAAATGTCAGGCCACAGCACTCATGATGGTTCATTTGTCCAACAAAGTCTTCACTAAGCATAACGTTTGGATAAATGTTGACTTTGACTTTACAGTCCAATAAAGATTTACTTTGCAATCTTGTAATACAGCATTATTTTACTTGTGTATGTGTGCGCTGTGTTTTGCTTCCAGTGGTGCCAATGGGTGTAAAGTCACAAGCACAAATCGTGAAATAATATTTTCTCCAAATGAATTGGATTTGTGAACTAAAAATAAAGGAGGGAAGAAACGCTGCATTTCATATTCACCAGTATTTATAATTTTTTTATAATTAATCACAGGACTGACCCTCATGAAAAGTACAACCGTGAACATTACCCATGTCAATAGCATTGACAACAACATTACTGCTGCCCTCCGGATAGCCAAGTATCACATAGACAAGTCTGACTGTCCACATGAGCCACTGTGACGGGCTGGGCAGCGCTAACCAGGCAATCGCTGACGTGCCAGCGGAGGGGCAGCTCAGGAGGAGAGTACTCACCCCGGGAAGCAGAGCGGCCTGAGGAAGATCTGAAGATAAGAGACTGTCTTACCTTCTTGGATCCCACAACGAGGTTGGAATGAGAGAAAGTAGACCCTTCTCTTCCACTCTGGGAGCCTGTGGCGATATGGCCTGGTGAAAATTTAGGTATCCCCGGCCCAGAGGCCAGCAGTGATGTTGTTCTCAATGTTATTGACATGGGTAATGGTCCTCGGCCCTCCCCCGAAGAAAGGAAGACTCTTCTTCTTCGTCTTTAGACCTAGTTGGTCTGAAAAAAGATCCATTCAAGCCACTCGACTTAGCATCCTTAAAAATTCTGTCCATGAGGACAGCTCTGCTGTTCGTGTTGGCATCGATCAAGAGAGTCAGGAATTTCGAGGCATTTTCGATCAGTGAATTGTGCCTGGAATTTAGCCCGGCTATGTGCCCAAGGTTCCTATCACTCCATTTAAAGATCAAGTGGTAAACCTGCAAGCGCTGCCCGCGGAGGAGAAGTCCCAGCCCTTTCAATGCTTTGTCTCGTTCGTGTTTTGTTCGGTCCTCTGTGGCCCCCAGCATCTGACTCAGCAGAGGCGCCGGGGTATGGCCCAGTATGATGTCTGGTATGCCTGTTTGGTCTACCCACATGCTGGAGTTCGGTGCCAGCTATGCTTGGTCACCGATGGCAATCCCACTGGCTAAATTCAGCCACGAGTGTTCCCCCTTCTCAGGCGGACCCGTAACTTACCACTTACCAGATTAACATATGTTCATTGAAAGGGCTAGTGCATATGTTCCTATTGCCATCAAGGTTCCCCTTGTTTGGGTAGCAGGTGAGGTCCACAGCGTTCTCTTCTTTCGGGGACTGGCACGCTTTCCCAATGTACTATCACATTTCTAAAAATCCCAAGACTACTTTAGCTAGGTAAACTTAGCACACTTACGACCGTCGATCTAAATTCTTCTTAAGTATTCCCATGTAATGGAAAATAAAGGGCCTAGGGGACGTTGGAAAGTTGCGCCCTTGGTGATGCTTGTGCGCTCATGCTGTGCTTGGCAAACTTTACATTAGCGGTGTGACAGGCTTAGCTGCTGTGGCATTTTCCATACATTCTCCAGACACAAGTAGGAGTTCTCATGAGGAAGAACATCTTAGTTACAAACGTAACCGTCGTTCCCCGAATAGGGAATGGAGAAGTGTGTCTCCGATGCCACAGCTAGGTTGATTTCGGAAGTGGTGTTAGTGAGACCAGTAGGGGGCGCCCAACCTGCGGTCTATGTGGGTCCTAATGCCCCAGTATAGTAAAGGGGACGCTATACTGCTCAGTGAGCGCTGTCTTTCGGATAAGACATTAAACCGAGGTCCTGACTCTCTGTGGTCGTTTAAAATCCCAGGATGTAGGGGTTTCCCCCGGCATCCTAGCCAAATTTGCCCACTGGCCTCTGTCTATCATGGCCTCCTAACCATCCCCATATCATAATTGGCTTCATCACTCTGTCTCCTCTCCACCAATCAGCTGGTGTGTGGTCTGGCGCAATACGCCTACCATCGCGTCATCTAAGTGGATGCTGCACACTGGTGGTGGATGAGGAGATTCCCCTCTATGTGTAAAGCGCTTTGAGTGCCCAGAAAAGCCCAATATAAATGTAAGGAATTATAACTATTATTAAAAATCTAATGCTCGCTCTGCACACACCAGCTATATACTCTGTTAATGATTAATCGCCGGTCCCTCATTTGCTCGGCCAATTCATTTGCCATTCATTGACCCGTTTTCTTACTCTTCAGAGTGATTGGTCATCTGGCGATCTCCCACAGTGTCTTCCAGACACACGTCTCTATTTCCTATTTGGGGAATGAGGGTTACATTCGTAACCAAGACGTTTTACCGTGCGGTAAAGCAATCACTCAACGCAGAACTATTTTTACTTACATTTTACCAGCGCATGTTCTCTGGGACAAAACCTATTATTGTTGATTTACCCCAACTCAATTTTCTCTCAAATCAAGCTACACAATTCATGAATTTCAGCATCAACGAAAGCACTATATAAAGGATGTGCATGCACAAATGTGTTAGGTTGTAGGACCCATTCATTGTAGAATCCTAAAGGAGGAAATTTCCTGACGCACCAACACACACACACACACACACACACATTTCTGACTAAAATAAATGTGGCTCGATTATGTGTTAAATATATCCCTCATTCAGGATGAATAACCCACACACCCTGATTCTCCTCGCCGCCTGCTCATTCAGTCTGTGCTTGGCTCATTTCCCAGGGTCGCTCCATGGAAGATCTGCATTACTCTTTCCTTTTTCATTCCTCCCAACACAATCGATCAACTTCATACTGAAAAACAAAACAAAACAATGGACCGTTCATGATCCGAATGTTATCTGGATATGGAAATTGTGCCGTATATAGCACACAGTTCAAATCACTGTTCAGCATGCTTGCAGCATTTCCAAAATCTAGTATTTAGAGATTTAAGTGCTTTTGTCTCTTATATTTCTGTCTACAACAATTATTTTCAGCTTTATTTCGGAATGTGTCAGTACTCCAAGACAACACATTTTGTTTAGCATCTAATATGTTGGTCTTTTGTGTATGTGGACCCCCATAGCAAAATTTCTCTGGCCCAGATCTGGCCCACACCATCAGCATTTGCTTGGCCCACATGAGTGAATTACAGTACATGACTGGACCAAGTCTGGCTTCCATATAAGACGCAAACATGGACCATATCTGGGCCAAGTCTCAGCCAAGTTAATAACTCATAACTGGGCCTGAACTGGGCCAGATATGTTGGTGTGTCACGACTGCAATTTTTTTTTATAAACCCTTAAAACATTCCGCATTATGGCAGTGCTTTTTTCTTGAAGCGAACTTTTTCTTTACTCCAAAATAATTTAAATGTATTTTAAAAGTGGGTCAAGATAGACCAAACTTACGTGGCCCACAAATATTTTTTAACATCTGGGCCAAATACTACATTTGATATCTGGCCCAAGTCCTGTGTGCCGCCTGTAAGACGGTGCCACCTTAGCCAAACCTAAGCCATGTTTCGCCCACCTGCTGCATGCCAGTGCTGGACGAATGCCTGCTGTGCCAGCTTTAGACCAAATCTGGGCCAGAATTCTTTGCTAGCTGGGGAGGGCTGTAATACAAAGCTCAGTTTAACACAGGGAAGCTAAGCCAAGTAAGTAATCAATAAGATCTTTCATATTTCAGTGTCCAGAGTGTATTTTTAAGACTTGGTTGTGTTTATAAGATGCAAAGCAATGTGTGCTCATGCTTCATTTGTAGAAAATTACGTTATTTGCTTATATATCTTACATTAATTATATACTGACACCCTGCTAACATGAAAACCCTTGTCAGATTAGTTCCTCTCAAAGGCCCCTCGCTATAGCATATATAATGTGAAAAGCAATGGACCAAGAACTGATCCCTGTGGTACCCCACAGTGTACTTTTAATTGAAATAATGCCTCCTCATTGACTGATACAAACCAATAACATCCCTAGTAGCAAAGAATTCTGGCCCAGATTTGGCATAAAGCTGGCACAGCAGGCATTCATCCGGCACTGGCATACAGCATGTGGGGCCAAACATGGCCCGGGTTTGGCAGAGGTGGCACCGTTTTTAAGGCTGTCACGTTAGTGATCAAGAACAGGAACAAAAACGGGAACAAAAAGGGTGTGGATCCAAGTGCAGATTTAATATAGAATAGTGCAGTAACAGTGACCAAAAATACAAAAATCCAAAGTACAAAATAACAAAACAAACAAAACCAGGAACTCAAACAGACTAAACTAAAACTAGACTTTGACAACTAGAATAAGATACTAAACTGGATACAGGATGACAAGATACAAGACTGGATTCACACATACCACAAGGAAGACAACGACCGACTGACAAACAGAGGATGAATGACTGAATATATAGTCCAGGTAATCACGGAGAACGGAGACAGCTGTGGTTGTAAATCAGTGTAGATGAGAGACCGGGTGTGTGTGCGAAAGAATGTATAGAAATGTAGTTCTAAAGCCACTGTAGTCCGCTGGGGGTTGCTGGCGAACTACAGTGGCATCTGGTGGACATACACAGTCATGACAAAGGCGGCACACAAGATTTGGGCCAGATGAAAAACGTAGTATTTGGCCCAGATTTAAACATTTGATAAGTGGGCCATGTGAGTTTGGCCAGTCTTGACCCACATTTAAAATACACTAAAATCATTTCTGAGTAAAGAAAAAAATTCTACCAATCAGGTCACTTTGAGAAAAAGCGTGCCCATAGTGTGCCTAAAGCGCATCACTCCATGGGTTTATCAATTTCATTGCAATCGTGACACACCAACCTATCTGGCCCAGTTCAGGCCCAGTTATGAGTTATTAACTTGGCTGAGACTTGGCCCAGATATGGTCTGTGTTTGGCCCTTGTCTGGAAGCCAGATTTGGTCCAGTCATGTACCGTAATTCACTGCGGCACGCAGGCCATCAAAACCTGATTGTGTGGGCCAGATCTGGGCCAGAGAAATTTTGCTATGTGGGATGTCAATAGATAAGACCTGAACCAAGACAATGCAGTTCCAGTAATGCCAGTATCATTATAAAGTCCATCTACATGATTGTTATGACCAAGAGTATCAAATGCAGTACATGAACAGCATCAGATTATAAACTCCTCCTGCCTTCAATGAGCAGTTCAGGCTCATGGCATAATGCTGTGTGGGAGATTTCATTTGTTTAAATATCATTTGAGTGTTGTTTAAACACCACACCCTACATGAGCCTTGTAGCTGATGTCCATCCCTTCATGATGTCCGCATCTGGGGATGTTTACTTTGAGCAGGAAAACAGCAAGACAGAACTCAAGGTGGTTTCTTCAGCTGGAAAGTGAGCAGCACAGCAGAAACAGGAGATTCACGTCATGCATGAGCAGACAACACATCTGCAGTGACTATTATCAAGTCAATATGGACTGGCATATCTGAGGAATATTTCCTTGATGAATCCATGCTACAATATAGACTAATTAAGGCGTTTATGAAGGCAAAAGATTTGCCTAATAAAGCCGCCAGTGACTGTTATATGCATGTGTTATACATGGCCCACAGATTTCATAAAACACCATTTCTGACGACTTTTAAAAATACATTTATGTGGTTTAAAATCTGCTGTTTCGCAAAATATAAGCAGTCTCTAAGTTAAATGAATATAAGAGATTTTGAAACTGCCTTTTGAAAATCATATCTCCCATGTCACAAAAACTGCCTTCTTTCATCTGAGAATGATTGCTAAGTTTCGAAGTATGCTATCCATCTCAGATGCAGAAAAGCTAGTCCATGCTTTTATGAGCTCTATGCTGGATTACTGTAATGCTCTGTTTGCTGGCTGCCCAGCATCCTCTATTAACAAACTCCAGCTCGTACAAAATGCAGCAGCCAGAGTTCTTAGCAGGCCTAGAAAATATGATCATATCACCCCAATGTTATCCTCCTTACACTGGCTGCCTGTTCAGTTCCGTATTGATTTTAAAACATTGCTTCTTACCTATAAAGCTTTAAATAATCGAGCTTCTGTTTATCTAACCAACCTTCTGTCTCGCTACAATCCAACCCGCTCTTGAAGATCTCAAAACTCAGGGCTTCTGGTAGTACCTAGAATAGCAAAGTCCACTAAAGGAGGTCAAGCCTTGTCATTTATGGCTCCCAAACTCTGGAATAGCCTTCCTGATAACGTCCGAGGCTCAGACACACTCTCTTAATTCAAAACTAGATTAAAGACCTGTCTGTTTAGTAAAGCACACACTCAGCGCATCACTTAGCAGTTTGATACATGAATGTGCTTCACGCAGGTTTGTTCATCTCGTTTATATGAACAGCAGCTACGCTAATTATTAATTATAACTAATTTAAGTTTTGCATGGGATTTTCTGATTTAAAATTAGCATATACAGTAGTGTCACGCCAGAGGACTCTTCATAAGAGCTGTAATTTATTGATCTATGCTTGAGATGGTCACCCCTTAGGACAAGTTTTGTTCAGTTTTTAGATGTGGCACTTAAACGAATGTAATAACACAGACATTTTTAAAGCTTGAGGTTCATAGAATATAAAAGATGTTTAACTATTTAACGCATTTGACAGTGACAGTGAAAATGCAACGTCACATCAAAAATCCATACATCTAATCTGCAGCAGAGACTATCCTATGGGGGCTTCCCTGTGATATTTTAGCTCTAGGGTTGAAGACAGAGGTTCAATATGGGCTGGGCTGGAGTTTAAAAATTAACCATCATCCACCCAAACATGCACAGGGAGATAATGATAACATTGTAATACTGTCGTCGCTGCGTGGGATGCTGATGTGTTCAGTTTATCAGTCTGTAATAAACGCATCATACACTCTTAGAAATAAAGGTACGCAAGCTGTCACTGGGGTGGTCCCTTTTCAAAAGGTACGCATTTGTACTTAAAACATTTTATTCTGAATAAAGTGTTTTTGTGAGATTAATAGTGGCAGCGAGATGATTTCTGTTGGTTTACTACAAGACACTAATGGCAATTAATGCCTTCATACAATTCATAAATATGCTAATTAAATAGGTAAAAAGGAAAATGCAATTCGTAAATTCAAAACACAATTCATAAATATGCTAATTAAACTGGTAAATAGGCAAATCCAATTCGTAAATTTAAAACACAATTCATAAATATGCTAATTAAATTGGTAAATAGGCAAATCCAATTCGTAAATTCAAAACACAATTCATAAATATGCTAATTAAATTGGTAAATAGGCAAATCCAATTCGTAAATTCAAAACACAATTCATAAATATGCAAATTAAGTTGGTAAATGCAAAACACAATTCATAAATATGCAAATTAAGTTGGTAAATGCAAAACACAATTCATAAATATGCTAATTAAATTGGTAAATAGACAAATCCAATTCGTAAATTTAAAACACAATTCATAAATATGCTAATTAAATTGGTAAATAGGCAAATCCAATTTGTAAATTCAAAACACAATTCAAAAATATGCAAATTAAATTGGTGAATTCAAAACTTAATTCATAAATATGCAAATTAAATTGGTGAATTCAAAACTTAATTCATAAATATGCTAATTAAATTGGTAAGTAGGCAAGTCCATTTTGTAAATTCAAAACAAAATTCATAAATATCTAAATTAAACTCGTAAATAGGCCAATTAAATTATTCCAGCAAACTATTCCAGCATATGCCCTTCCAGCTGCACCTCAGTACTGGGATACACACTCATTTACACACACACTTATACACTACGGCCAATTTAGTTAATCAATTTCCCTAGAGCGCATGTGTTTGGACTGTGGGGGAAACCGGAGCACCCGGAGGAAACCCACGCCAACACTGGGAGAACATGCAAACTCCACACAAACACCAACAGGTGCATTGGGACTCCAACCAGCTTTGAGGCCACAGTGCTAACCACTGAGCCACTGTGCCGCCTTTAATGCCCTATTGGTTTAACAAAAACATGAATACATGAATACATGCATTTTTGCCAAAGTTTTTTGCTTTTTTTATCACTTGTGAGTCTAAATAAAGTATCATGATGACATTTTATGGCCATATCATAAAATAAGTTATTACAGTCCATAACAGTGTGTTTCATTTGAACAGCCTGTATAGTTGGACGGGGTGATTGTATAATATCACAACCTGAACTTGACGCATCTGGTCACCAAACCTGCAGGCAGACGCTTGCTCAAACCCGTCTCTGTTTTTAGGGTGTGTCGTTTCCATTGGTCAATGATAAGAGTGGCAAGTCCAAAGGACTTCTCTACAGCTTAAATCTTATCAGAGATGGTGAGGAAGTCAATGGAAAGATCAATGCGCATGAATAAAACAAAGCCCTGTTGCTGTGAGCAGCGGTTTCCATGACAGACCAGTTAGTTATTGGGATAGTTAGTGGACCAGTGACGCATTCAGTGGAGAATGGACCAACAGAAAACACCTATGATGACAAATCAAAAAATCAATTTCAGCCTTTACATTGACCCAAAAAAAGGGTTAGTCCCAACAATGAAAACACTGTCAATGTTTAGTCATCTCCATGACATCATCCAAACCTGACTATGTTTTTGTCCATGCAAAGATAGGATGCAGTGCTGTTTGGGTATTGAGCCAGATCAGTCCCAAAATGAACACATTTACAAAGTAAAATTCATACACGATTCACATTTACAAAACTAAATTTGCAAATAAACACGTCCAATTCGCAATTCAAAACACTATTCATAAATATGCAAATCCATTTTGTAATTCAAAACACTATTCATAAATATGTAAATTAAATTTGTGAATAGGCCAATCTAATTCCTAAATTCATAACACAATTGATAAATGTGCAAATTCATATTGTAAATTCAAAACACAACTCATGAATACACAAATCCAATTTGTATTTCAATACACAATTCGTGAATATACAAAATCCAATACGTAATTTAAAACACAATTCATAAATAAGCAAATCCAATTCATTTATTCAAAACACAATTCATAAATATGCTAATTTAATTCGTAAATAGGCAAATCCAAGTCCTAAATTCAAAACACGATTGATAAAAATTTTCATTAAATTCATAAATTCAAAACACAATTCATAAATATGCAAATCCATTTTGTAATTCAAAACACTATTCATAAATATGTAAATTAAATTTGTGAATAGGCCAATCTAATTCCTAAATTCATAACACAATTGATAAATGTGCAAATTCATATTGTAAATTCAAAACACAATTCATAAATACACAAATCCAATTTGTATTTCAATACACAATTCGTGAATATACAAATCCAATACGTAATTTAAAACACAATTCATAAATATGCAAATCCAATTCATTTATTCAAAACACAATTCATAAATATGCTAATTTAATTCGTAAATAGGCAAATCCTAAATTCAAGACACGATTAATAAATATGCAAATCCAATTTGTAATTCAAAACAAAATTTGAAAATATACAAATATATTTTGTAATTCAAAACACAATTTATAAATATGCAAATCCAATTCATAAATACACAAATCCTATTTGTAATTTAAAACACAATTCGTAAAAATACAAATCTAATTGGAAACAGAATTCATAAATATGCAAATCCAATTCGTAAATGCAAAACACAATTCATAAATATGCTAATTAAAGCAAATGTAAATGTAAAAAACAATAATTAATATGCTAAATAAATTCATGAATAAGCAAAACATAATTAATTTGCAAATCCAATGATAAATTGCAAATCTAATTCGTAAATCAAAACACAATCAATTATTATGCAAACCCAACTCGTAAATTCAAAACACAATTCATAAATATGCTAAACAAAACATAAATAAGCAAATCCAAAAATATTCAAAAGTATACAAATTAAATTGGGAAACAAGCAAATCCAATTCCTAAATTCAAAAGGCAATTTACAAATATGCAAATACAATTCAGAAATTCAAAACACAGTTCAAAAATATGCAAATTCGATTAGGAAGTTAAAACATATTTTATAAATATGTAAATTCAATTCGTAAATACACAAATCCAATTTGTAAATTTAAAACAAAATTCGTAAATATCCAAATCCAATTGCTAAATTAAGAAAAACATTTAATAAATATGCTAAATAAATTCGTAAATAAGCAAATCCAATTTATAATTCAAAACATAATTAATAAATATGCAAACCCAATCATAAATATGCAAATCTAATTCATAATTCAAAACACAATTCATTATTATGCAGATTAAATTAACTAAAAAATTTAACTTTAACTAAATAAGGCTGCAATTTTTCCAGTGTAGCCAATCACTTTTAGTGCAATTTATTTACATTAAACAGAGTTTTTTTTAGGAATGGAAAGAAAGGCATTTACACACAAAATATTTACTGCAAAATAATTAACAAAACTGTATATGTTTTACGTTTCTCTTGATTTTTCCTATTCATTACCATTTAATTTCATATTTATCCTCAACATATTCATGTTTAGACTGTGATCTTCTTTTGTTAGTTCAGTTCCAGTTTTGTCTTTTACTGACTGATCTATGTGCATTAAATTATGATTATAAAGCATCCTGTAGAACATATTAATGTAGAAGAGAGATCTGTGAGGGGTTCATAGTACAAAGAGGAACTTTACCCAGCACTGTTAATGACAAGCAGATATAATATGGAGGAACAGAGTCAAATATAGAAACGGATATAAAAAACACCCTTTACTGTTATCATTTATGATGCTAATAAAACATCACACCAACCCATTTATGATCACCATAATAATTACACCCTGTTGCCTGCTTATGGGATTTATCTAGCATGTGTCAAAGTGGAGAATGAGTCAGTGTCAAAGCACTCGACGCTTGTCATGTTTGTAACGAACAAATTTAAAGTCTTAATCTGATTCATCGAAGCACTTCAGATTAGTCTGCGAGTGTCTTGTGTACATGCATTTTTAAAATTGAGATACGTACATCATCTGAAAGCTGGATAATTAAGCTATATATTGATGTAGGGTATGTTGGATGATTTATTTATTTGTATTTGTTTATTTTTGCATATTAAGCTTAGTTTTAGTGTGCATGTTCAATATATATGTACTGTATACCCTCTCTGACCACTTTATTAGGTACACCTGTATATAAATATGAAGTTGAAGTCAGAATTATTAGCCCCCTTTTTTGGCGGTTCATTCCGCTGGGGCGACCCCAGATTAGTAAAGGGACTAAGCCGAACATAAAATGAATGAATTAATATGTTTTCATTCATTCATTTTCTTGTCGGCGTAGTCCCTTTACTAATCTGGGGTCGCCACAGCGGAATGAACCGCCAACTATTCCAGCATATGTTTTACACAAGTGTGTTTGTGTGTGTATGAATGTCTGTATGTATTTGTGTATAGTGTATGTATATAGTGTGTGTGTGTGTGTGTATGTGTCAATAAACGTGTGTATGAATGTCTATATATGTATGTATATGTGTACAGTGTGTGTGTGTGTGTGTGTGTGTGTGTGTGTGTGTGTGTGTGTGTGTGTGTGTGTGTGTGTGTATGAATGTCTGTATGTATATGTGTACAATGTGTGTGTGTGTGTGTGTGGGTATGAATGTCTATATATGTATGTATGTATATGTGTACAGTGTGTGTGTGTGTGTGTGTGTGTGTGTGTGTGTGTGTGTATGTGTGAATGTCTGTATGTATATGTGTATAGTGTGTGTGTACAGTGTGTGTGTGTACAGTGTGTGTGTGTGTGTGTGTGAATGTCTGTATGTATATGTGTACTTTGTGTGTGTGTACTTTGTGTGTGTGTGTGTGTGTGTTTGTGTGTGAATGTCTGTATGTATATGTGTACAGTGTGTGTGTGTGTGTGTGTGTGTGTGTGTGTGTGTGAATGTCTGTATGTATATGTGTACAGTGTGTGTGTGTGTGTGTGTGTGTGTGTGTGTGTTTGAATAAATGTGTGTATGAATGTCTGTATATGTGTATAGTGTGTTTGTGTGTGTAAACAAATGTCTCTATGAATGTCTTTATATGTGTACAGTGTGCGTGTGTGTGTGTTTGTGTGAGAGAGAGAGAGTGTGTGTATGTGAGGGAAAGAGAGAGAGTGAATGTGTGTTTGTGAGCAAACGAAAGTGTGTTTAAGTAAGTGATAGAGATGTGTGTGTGTGTTCGTATGTATATGTGAGTCTATGTATGTGTGTAACCCCGCCGGTCCTACACCACCCAACCCGCTCCGAGCTGGTATCGACCCGGTGACCTTCCGCATAGGAGTCGGTTACAAAGGAGGCTGAAGACCATGACCTCTAGTGTCTGTCACTAGAGAGTGAGAGGAGTGAGGTTTACCTGCACATCACTTACCAGCTGGCCTCCGTTACATGTGCGTGCGAGAGAGTGTGTGTGTCTGTGAATGAGGAAGAATGCACGTGTGTGTGTTTGTGTGTGTATGTGAGAGAAAGTGTGTGTGTGTGCCGTGTGGTGCCAGGTACTGTGCTTACTCTAGATAGTGTTGTTTGCTGTGTTTCCTCGTTCTGGGAGGCGTTTCCATGGCGACAGTCATTATCACCTGCAGACTTTAGACTCTGTGATGTGATGAGAGTATCACCGCCGCCATTATATAACATCTGGCACACACACTCAATCCACACACACACACACACTTCATGACGAGAGCCGCTTTAACAACACACCGAGAATTAAACCTTTCTCAATCACAGGAGTTCTGCAGGGGATTTACAGCTGCTGATACGGGCTCGAGGCTGTGCTTTTCTTGCCTAGTGTGAGTCTGAGTGGGCTCAGTGGTTAGCACGGTTGCCTCACAGCAAGAAGGTTGTTGATTCGAGTCCCAGATGGTGTTTCTGTGTGGAGTTTGCATGTTCTCATCGTGTTTGGGTTTCCTCCGGGTGCTCTGGTTTCCCCCACAGTCAAAACACATCCCTGCTGAAAAATCCAGCTTAAACCAGCCTAAGCTGGTTGGCTGGTTTTAGCTGGTCAGCCAGGCTGGTTTTAGAGGGGTTTTGGCCACTTCCAGGCTGGTTTCCAGCCATTTCCAGCCTGGTCTTAGCTGGTCAGGCTGGGAGATGACCAGCTAAAACCAGCTTGACAAGCCTAGCCAAGCTGGGAGTCCAGCCAAAACCAGCTATGTCCAGCTTAAACCAGGCTGGTCAAGCTGGTTTTAGCTGGATTTGGCTGGTCATTTTCCATCCTGACCAGCTAAGACCAGGCTGGAAATGGCTGGAAACCAGCCTGGAAATGGCCCAAACCCCTCTAAAACCAGCCTGGTCAAACAGCTAACACCAGCCAACCAGCCTAGGCTGGTTTAAGCTGGATTTTTCAGCAGGGATGCGCTATAGGGGAACTGATGAACTAAATTGGCCATAGTGTATGAGTGTGTGTGTGAGAATGAGAGTGCATGTGTGTTTCCCAGTACTGGGTTGCAGCTGGAGTGTAAAACATATGCTGGAATAGTTGGCGGTTCATTCCACCGTGGTGACCCATGATGAATAAAGAGACTAAGCCGAAGGAAAATGAATGACTGAGTGTCTGACCCCGCAGTGCAGCTCTTTCTTTCCAGTGGACAGGAAAACATCTGCAGTCCCGCAGGAAGTGACACACTGCATTTGTGTGTCATGTACAGGAAGGAAACCTCCTGCTTTTTGACCTCACCGTGGGTCTTCGATAGTCGTTGACTTCATTAGTTTTTATTTTCCCTCGTCATTATATCTTATTTGTTTTATTTCGGCTAGATTAAAAGCAGTTTTTAATTGTTTTAAAGCTATTTTAAGGTCAATATTATTAGCCCACTTATTTTTGGATTGTCTCCAGAACAAACCACTGTTATACAATGACTTGCCTAACAGTCACCAGACATGAACATTATTAAGCATGTCTGATCAGTTCAAATGTGTTCAAATGTGCTTTAAGGACAACAGAGGGAATGTTTTGGGGTGGCCATCACAAAGCCCTGATCTCAATCCTATAGAGAATGTGTGGGCAGAGTTGAAAAAGCCTACAAATCTGACTCAGTTACAGCAATTCTGGCAGGAGGAATGGGCCAAAATTCCTTCAAACTATTGTGAGAAGCTTGTGGAAGGAGACCCAAAACACTTGACCAAAGTTATACAGTTTAAAAGCAAATAACAAATTCTCTCATTATTCTTTCATTTAGCAAATGTAAATAATTTAGGTAATCCTAACACACCTAAAATACTGAACGTTTAGTGTGATTTACCATCAGACACTGTTAAAAAGATAGTTAGTGTATGTACACTAATGCTTTTAACTGTTTGTTGATGTTTGACTGTCGTTGAATCCGTTTTAATGCCCGCATCAATCTAGATTTGCTGTCCTAATGCTTAACCCAATCTGCCAGTCGCTCATTAACTTCTGAGGTTTTGTGTGTTGAATGAGAGCTTTGTTGGACTCTGTGATCAGAGATCGATATATGCTGTCAAAGGGTTTGCTGGTGTTTTTAACTCACGCTGTGAAAGAGGAGGGAGACCGGAGTAGGTCACGTCCTGCTCACAGTCAGATTAATAACACATTGTTCATAACACAGAGTGTGTGGCTCTTCTTTCTCTTCCTGCGTTTAAGATGCGCATTTGTTCGTCTTTTCTGTTAACCCTGCTGAAAAATCCAGCTTAAACCAGCCTAGGCTGGTTGGCTGGTTTTAGCTGGTCGACCAGGCTGGTTTTAGAGGGGTTTTGGCCACTTCCAGGCTGGTTTCCAGCCATTTCCAGCCTGGTCAGGCTGGGAGATGACCAGCTAAAACCAGCTTGACCAGCCTAGCCAAGCTGGAAGTCCAGCCAAAACCAGCTATATCCAGCTTAAACCAAGCTGGTTTTAGCTGGATTTGGCTGGTCATTTTCCAGCCTGACCAGCTAAGACCAGGCTGGAAATGGCTGGAAACCAGCCTGAAAGTGGTCAAAACCCCTCTAAAACCAGCCTGGTCGACCAGCTAAAACCAGCCAACCAGCCTAGGCTGGTTTAAGCTGGATTTTTCAGCAGGGAAGAAACACACAATGGCACTTGTAAGGATGACGGTAGTGTATTTCATAATAAAGGATTGTTTTTATTTGATATACAGTCAGAATTATTAGCCCACATTTATTTATTCTGTTCAACGGAGAGATTTTATCTAATTTCTCATCTCTAATAACTGATTTATTTCCTCTTTGTCATGATGACAGTAAATAATATTAGACTAGATATTCTTCAAGACACTTCTATACAGCTTAAAGTGACATGTAAAGGCTTCACTGGGGTAATTAGGGTAAAGTTAGGGTAATTAGGCAAGCCATTGTATAACAGTGGTTTGTTCTGGAGACAATTCAAAACTAATACTGCTGAAGGGGGATAATAATATTGACCCTAAAATAGCTCAAACAAGTAAAATTAAAATAGCTTAAACAATTAAAACCTGCTTTTATTCTAGCCGAAATAAAACAAGTAAGAAATTCTGCAGATTAAATAAATATTAGAGGAAATACTGTTAATAATTCCTGAATCTGTTCAACATCATTTGGGAAACATTTGGAAATATTCACAGGAGGGCTAATCATCGTATGTGATTTAATTGAGAGCTCAGCGAGCAGATTTGGAGACTTCAGGATTCCCCCCGTAACTTGGAAAGGGCTTTGGGTGTTGCAAATATGGACACCGAGTGAACAAACTTTACTTGAAAAAGACTTTAGCTGCGTCCCAAATGGCACACTATACACTATGCACTCATGCACTTACACACTCAACAAGATAGTATGTGTATGTAGTGGCATCCCAAATGGCACACTAATGTTTTTTACTAAGCGGAAATTTGAACCTTTTCCTTGATGATGTTTGACGGTCACCAAATCAGTGAAATAAACGACCAAATTATCAAATAATGCCTGCCATGAATATAACCGCATTCACCCTCGGGAGGCGCTATAATCACTCTAGGAGAATTCTGCTTTCACCATCCAAAATAAATAGTCATCCTGCATGTGCGTCCGATAGCTCCGCCCCTTCCGCTATGTGAGCAAACCTGTGGTCGTTGAGTGCGTGGAGTGTCCATCAATACACTTCATTTTAGCGGTTGGATGAGTGCATCATCCGGTAATAGGGTATATGCCGAGCTAGTGCTGTACCCATGCTGATACACTTCCGGTGAGCTGTTATCGTGAACTTTTTCCCATTTTATATGGTTCCTTATACAGCATCGATGTTGTAATGTCATTAAAATACGTTCAGTTAAATAAACTTTAGCATTTATTTAGTTGCTCAAGCGTAAAACGAGAAAAAAAACATTTACTCGCACGCGCCCGTCAGAATCGGCAGACTAACGCAGAAGCTCCATTGAATATACTTGTCAGCCAATGTTTGTATGAGAAAACGTGCCCCAGTAATGTATTTCAGATTGTCAAAAATGAACACAAGCGCCCTCTGGTGGATTTTTAAAACAAAATAACAAAACAAAAGAAGATACAGTCCAGGATACATGTTTCTTGATTGCTAAAAATGAAGCTCTGGGCACATATATATATATAGGCCCTTTCCTCTTCTCCAATATCCATTGGGAGGGGGCTGTTGCAGCTGGACAGACTTCATTATCCATGTCTTGCCAGATTCTGATGACAGCTGATGCTGCAGCTGTGTGTGTGTGTGTGTAGAGGGGTGTGACCAGTGTATTACTGACCAATAGAAGAGCTGGAATGCAGAAAGAAGGTGGGGCCGCTGGGAGAGTCAGACATTCAGACAATGCAGAACATAAGGATGAACTGCTGGGAATTTATTTCTGTGAAAGCTGCAGCATTTTAGTAACACCCAATGTTTATTTATATTCAACCTCAAACCAGAAAAAGTTAGCACAGGATGGAAAAATGCAAATAAAAAAGAAGGTAGTGATTTCTAAATTTACTTTGACTTGTATTTCATTGCAGACAACGCAACACACATGATTTAATTTGTTCGTCATGAATTTAATATCTTTTTAATAAACAAGTATTCCTATAACAAATTTCTAAAGTCCGAGCAGTAAGCCGTTTACCACTTCATAATGTTAGCATTTCTTTTCACGTCACTTAAAAGATGTTTAGGGACTGAAGACACCAAGTGATGAAGGGTTTCAGGTGTCATTTAGTCTTGTTCTTCCAGCAAACAAGTCTTAATGAAACAGTACGGGGTCCTTATTGTCACATTTTTTGCTTCAAAATGCGCCACACATTCTCTATTGGAGATGGTCAGGACTGCAGGCAGGCCAGTCCAGTACCTGTATCCTCTTCCTCCACAGCAGGACTCTGTATTGTGGTTTTGCATTGTCTTGTTGAAATACGCATGAGCGTCCCTGGAAATAAAGACAGCAGATTGTGCTCCAACATCTCTGTGTGCTTATCAGCATTAATGGAGCATCACAGAAGTGCAGGTTAGATTCGCCAAGAGCGCTGACACAACCCCATACCATCACAGAGTTGCTGGAAACTGTCTGACAGATCCTTTATTTCTTTGGCAAGGAGCACACAGCATCTATTTCTCCCAAAAAATACCTCAAATACTGATTCACCTGAGCACAGGACACCTTTCCACTGTGTGATGATGGTTCATCCCAGATGCCTCCGAGCACAGAGAAGTCAACAGCACTTCTGGACACTGTTAACATAGGGCTTCCTTTTGGCACAGTGCAGTTTTGACTGGCGTTTGTGGATGTGACTCTGTATTGTGGTACTTGACAAAGGTTTACCGCAGTAGTGCTGAGCCCAGGTGCTGATCAGGCTTATAGATGAATGAGGATTCTTGATGCAGCGCCCCCTAAGGGATCGGAGATCACGGTTGTTCAGCTTAGGCTTGAGCTCTTGTCCTTTACACACTCAAACTCCTCCATGTTCCTTCAATCTTTCAGTGATGTTCAGCACTGTTGAAGGAGAAATATCCTCATGTCTTCCTCTCTTTCTCTGAGGAACACTGTGTTTAAACATTGCACTCATTTTCTCATGTATTTGTTATTAAACTGTTGATCCTCGGTTCATCTCTGCTCCTAAAGGACTAGACCTTTATTGGATGCTGCTTTAGTACCAAATCACAATCACCTGTTTTAGATCACATCATATTTCAGCAGTTTACCTGATCACTGCCCTGAACTGCTCCTGTTACAACCTGTTTTGAAATTGAAGTTGACCAGACAGAAGATGAAATATCTTCATGTCTTCTTATTGTTTACAATAAAGTACAAGTCTCTTTCATTTCGTCTAGAATAAAAGCAGCTTTTAATAGTTTTAAAGCCATTTTAAGGTCAATATTATTACCCCCCTTCAGCAATATTAGTGTTGGATTGTCTCCAAAACAAACCACTGTTATACAATGACTTGCCTAATTACCCTAACTTTACCCTAATTACCCTAGTGAAGCCTTTAAATGTCACTTTAAGCTGAATACTAGTGTCTTGAAGAATATCTAGTCTAATATTATTTACTGTCATCATGGTAAAGAGAAAATAAATCAGTTATTAGAGATGAGTTATTAAAACCACAGATTTCATCTAAACGATTATTTTTTTCCATGAAAGCTTTAGCGATAGTTCTACCAGGAAGACTGAGATGTCACGTCATTCATACTAATTATCTCGTCAGCCTATAACAACCAAGTAAGCCATATAAGCTCATCTAAACAATCTGTTTGGCTGTATTCAGGTGACGTTGCGGGAGTTTCCCCCCATCCTCCACATCACCACCACCAGGTCGGCCTCGTCTCCACTCAGGGGGTTGGCTTCGCCCTGCCTTCATCTTCAGGCAGGATTACGCCAAAGAAAGGACCGTAATGAACTCTCATTCATGCAAACAATTCACAATAAATGTTCAAACGTTTATCTGCCTCCTAAAGTCTTTCTAGTAGAAATTACTTTTCCAGCTCAAAATAAACGTCCACTTTTTACATTTTAAGGCAGCGACTTTTCAGAGTTACTTATGAATTTCTCACAGCAACTCGTAACTTTTTGATTTGGTGGCTGACTCTTATTGACTTTATATGATCTCAGTCATTTATTTCAGCATGATTTGCTCGTCCCTCAATGACTTTCGGCTTTAGGAGCGGGTTTAGTCCCACGCCTCCTTTTTAAAAAGATCTTCCATTTTCATATGAGTGAACTGACTAAACGCAAAGCAGTTATGATACATCACAAGATCAGGCTGAAATTTCACTTTCCTTTCTTTTTCTTTGGTGAACAACAGAGTAAGTCACTAAAAGCTGTATAATGTCTCGCAGAGGAGAAGAATGGAGGAATTGAAGCAGCTGAATAAGAGTCTGTTATCAGTGCGTTTCTTTCTCTTTCAGAGTTCAGTGTCCGGGTGTGTGATGCTGTGACACATGGCTGAGGTATTTGCAGTGCATGTAAAGATGATGTATTTATACTTGTGTGTGTGTGTGTGTGTGTGTGTGTGTGTGTGTGTGTGTGTGTGTGTGTGTGTGTGTGTTCATATTGTGTCAGAAGGCTGGAATTCCCTCATTCAGGGGTGGAGGAGAAGTGTGTGTGTGTGTGTGTGTGTGTGTGTGTGTGTGTGTGTGTGTGTGTGTGTGTGTGTGTGTGTGTGTGTGTTTAGGAAACAGGGCTGAAGTGACTAACTCAACGTCAACCCATTACGTTTTTCAGGAAGTCTGACGACGGAAGTGCCGTGATTTGACTTCCTCAGGTCTAGTCATTGTTTTCTTTCCTCATTAGCTGGATTCATTTGCTCTCATAAAAGGTTAGTGAGGAAGAGATGTTAGATATTGTTTCATTAAACGAGGTGTGACGTGTGTGAATAACTGATATTTATAGTTCGTAGATCATGCAGCCGGCGCAGTAAAGCGGAAGATGTGTTTGGCGTGATCTGTTGCTATTTTCAGACCAGCGCAACTGAAATTTTCACATTTTGCGCTACGTTGTTTAAATAGCAAATCCATTTGCGCTACTTTGTGGACTCGTGGGTGTGCTGGTCTATAAAGGAGGTGTGTTAAGGCACATTGTTGGCACGTTGCTATTTTGACGAACTGAAATAAACCGCACCATTGACCTACTAAAAGCTGCTCTAAAGTCCAGTGCAGGTCCAAATGATAATGCTGCGTTCACACCAGATGCGGAAGAAGCACTAAGCACGAATGATTTACATGTTACGAATGATGCAATTCGTGCGAATGAAGTTGAATGTTTTGTCACGTTAGCCAATCAAGAGCTTTCTCTTGTTGGGGCTTGCTTATGATATGCAGATCGTGCAGATTCACACTCTACAACATTAGCAAGGTCCGACCCTTCCTATCTAAACATGCAGCTCAACTCCTTGTTCAAGCTCTTGTTCTCTCCAGACTGGACAATTGCAACTCTCCTCTAGCCGGGCTCCCAGCTAACTCTATCAAACCTCTACAGTTTGTTAACATGGTCCGGTTTATTTCAGTTCGTCAAAATAGCAACGCGCCACCAATGCACCTTAACACACCTCCTTTATAGACCAGCACACCCACGAGTCCACAAAGTAGCGCAAATGGATTTGCTATTTAAACAACGTAGCGCAAAATGTGAAAATTTCAGTTGCGCTGGTCTGAAAATAGCAACAGATCACGCCAAACACATCTTCCGCTTTACTGCGCCGGCTGCATGATCTACAAACTATAAATATCAGTCATTCAATCTGTATTTTCAGTCACACCTCGTTTAATAAAACAATATCTAACATCTCTTCCTCACTGACCTTTTATGAGAGCAAATGAATCCAACAAGAAGTCTTTAATGAACCTAAAAGAGCACATGTCACTCCGCTGCTCATCCCTTTGCACTGGCTGCCAGTTGCTCTGATGTTTGCTTACAAAGCAACTTCTGGCTGTGCTCCTTCTTATCTGCTCTCACTTCTGCAGATGTATGTGCCCTCCAGAAACTTGCGTTCTGTTAATGAACGTCGCCTCGTGGTTCCATCCCAAAGAGGGAAGAAATCACTTTCACGAACTCTCACGTTGGTGGAAGGAACTCCCTAACTGCATCAGAACGGCAGAGTCACTCGCTGTCTTCAAGAAACGACTAAAAACTCAACTATTTAGTCTCCACTTCCCCTAATTGTTGCTCTTATAGTTGTGTAAATTGCTTCCTTGTCCTCATTTGTAAGTCGCTTTGGATAAAAGCGTCTGCTAAAAGACTAAATGTAAATGACGTATCGCCTGTTGTCGGTGTCCCGGGGGGAATTCCTCCAGCCGACTCCGACAATAGTTGATCAAACTGGGCTAGGCTCAGTTGGAAGCACTGCTGAAAGCCTCCTTGCATTCATCCTTGTATGTATCTTGTACTGCTGCACATTTTAAATGTCTCTAAAGTGCCTTGAGATGCTACTTTTAAAGGCGCTATTTAAAAATAAAGCTTATTATATTATTATTATATGCATGTGTGAAATGCTTTTAAGTGTACCATAGATATCATTGGGATGTTAACTCTAGTTCTGAGTAAATGACTAGTTTTTGGGTACAAATTAGTACCCTGGGGACTCACAGTGGAAAAAATAATGTAGGAAATCCTGTGAACATGTCCTTCCTCTGTTAAACATCACTTGAGAATTATTTGAAAAAGAATAAAAGTTTCACAGGAAGGTGAATAATTTAGCCTTCACTTGTATATAACACACCATTACTGAACGCTTAAGGATTTTTGTACGTATAATCAGATGAGCAATACGTTCATCAGGGTCGTTCCACATTACATTTATTTCTGTCACATTATAGATGCTTTTGAAGGTTACTCTCGAACCCCCTGAAGCACAGCTCAACAAACACAACAGCGAGAGTGTCTGAATCCTCTGTGGAGAACTGCTGAGTTACATAACGGAGTTTGATACTTCCTCAAAACAAGCAGTTTATTCACAAAGCCTGATTACTCCGGCCACTAATCCCGGATCACACAGAGACTGCGCAACGGTTACTTCATGTTTGTCTGGCTTAATGAAGATTTTGGACCATGAAACAAAAAGTGTGCATTTGTGCAATAAGCAGATGAATCGCAGTCCACGCCGGGACCAGTGTTGTCCCGGGTGTTTTTCCTGATTTCAATGTGTTTGGTGGCCCTGTTATGAAATACTTTCTGAAACTCAAACATGTGACGTTTATTTTTTCAGAGGGAAAGTAAGGAAAGTTTAGAAAAGTCTCCATTTTCTTCTTATTTTATATAATTTATATATTTTTTATTCATTAGTGTGTGTGTTATCTGCAGTATGTGATGCCATCTATAGTCTCCCGTTAGAAGCATACCAGGCTCATTCTGACAACGTAGTCCCGCGGACGTTTCTGGTGAATTATGTAGTCGGAGGTTCGTATGGCTGCATTTCATTTTTTAAGCGAATACTACGGGGCGGTATGACATCGTTCTTTTTGGCGCTTATACCGTCTGACTGCTTACCTCCGCGTGGAGGGTTTTCCCGCCGCAACCGGTTTGTCCAGTTAGCTCGTCGTGTACGTTGGCGGACTTAAGATGCACAACTGGGTTCGAGTCCAGGGTAGAGTGGTTTCAGAAATCAGGTAAGACCAAAACACAATCCAAAAAATAAGTTCATAACAGGGTGAGAATGTGGTAAAAACCGAAAACGTGGTAAAAATCAGACGAGGGCTTTTCTTTTTCTGGACAGCTTTTTTAAATTGTTAGCTGGGTTTAGGGACGTAAGCAGCCGGGCAGGTCAATCGGTAAAATTGGTTGGGTTTAGGGAAGGAGGAAGGTGGGTCAGTCGATTGGCCGGTCGCCCAGTCAATCATTCAGTCAGTCAGACAGACGGTCATTCAACAGCGGCCTCTAGTGGGTTTACACAAGAACAGCATGTGTGCGAACGGCACTCGTGAGAGACATTTGAGATGCGAAAAAGCGCACACGGCGGCCTCTCGCGGATTTGCCAAAACAAAAACTGCAAAAAAAAACAACCCAGGCTCATTCTGAAAACGTAGCCCTGCGGATGTTTCTGGAGACTGCGTTTTACGTCGCCGGAGGTACGTATGGCCGCATTTCGTTTTTTCAAGCGAACGCTACGGGGCGGTGTGACGCTGCTCCTTTTCTTCACGCTCGCCGGCTGGGCTGACAGCTCGCCTCATTGTGAAGGGCTTTCCCGCCGCAACCAGTTTGTCCGGTTAGCTCATCGTGTTATGTCAGTGGAGCGAAGGCCCGGAGGAGGAGGAGCAAGCTACGGCGTACAGCCGTGTTCGAGTCTAGGGAAGAGCGGTTCCAGAAATCAGGTAAATCAAAAAACAGAATCCAAAAAATAAAGCGCACGAGTTCGTAACGGGCGAGAATGCGGCAAAGCACTATTGGTTGGGTTCAGGGAAGGGGTTATTGGGGTTAATCGGTGCTTTTGAAAACACTATTGGTTGGGTTTGGACCACAGGGTGGTTGAGTGGGATCAGTCGGTCAGTCAGTCAGTTGACAGCAGCCTCTGGTGTATTTACACGAGAACAGCAGGCACGAATGGCACTGACGAGAGAAATTTGAGATCTGAAAAGGCGTACACAGCAGCCTCTGGTGGACCCGCGAAAACAAAAACTGCAAAAACGTAGCTCCTGGGATGTATTTGGCAGAAATGTTTACAGGGGTTTGTTTCTACAATGAACAATTGAAGTCGGCCTCAAAATCTCTTGCATCTTATTTTAACTTTAGGAAATGTTCAAAAAGATACTCGTGTTCATATCACACCGATATGACTGTGGACACTATATAACACACCGTCCTGCCAGCTTACAAAAGTTCATAGGTTCCCTTTAAAGGTCTTATCTTTCTGTTTCTAATGACGTTATAATGATGAACTCATTTGAACAAATATAACTTTAATAAAACTGCTTGAGTGTCTTATCTTTTTATTCCTGAATTTAGTCCTGTTAGATAATCAAACTCTTATTTTAATGACTTTAACTATTTAAAATAACTTTTTTGTTGTTGAAATGCACCACAAAATTATTGGTTAATCAATCAATCAATCAATCAATCAATCAAACGCACTGAGAAAAGGATAAAATTGTTTTCGAAAGGTATGCTCATTTATGCCAAGCATTGCATTTAGAGACAAAACCGAGATGCCTTTTTAACAAGAAATCTTGGAGATTTGAGGAAAAAAAACATCCTGTTTTCTCCCCCACACACTGTCTCCTCAGAGAGTTTCCAGTCATGCTGTAGAGTAATAATAATAATAATAATGTCAGCCGGTTTCCTGTCTCCTCCTTCTGAGAAACAGCGGCTCATGGGGGGCCAAGGAAGGGGCTCCGTCTCTTAAAACCCTCCAGCGCTCCGTCCAGCAGCCCAGTGCCCCGTCCCGGATTACAGTGTGGAGATGTGCTCTACAGGATTTGCCAGGTCTCTGGGTTTCGCCCTGGTCCCTCTCGCCACCTGCTGCATTGTAGCAAACGTCCTGCTGTTTTTTCCTGATGGACAGCTGAACTACGTTCAGGAGCAGCACGTGACCCAATATGTCTGGTTCTTCATGGGTATCGGAGGTGGTGGTCTGGCTGTGAGTAGAAGATATTTGTGCACTCAAATAATTACGTTTGCTTGTTCAAGCTACTTATTTAATATGAGCAACAACAACACAATTCTAGATTCCTAATAAACAGCTCAATTGTTTTATCTTCAGTCCACTTTAATTTCTAAAAACTAACAAGGTTTAATTCCTTCCTGTTGTCTCGACGCAAATTGAACGCAGCATTTTTTACAGTGTGGACATGTGGAGTGTAGTGTTTGGTTGGATTAATGCAGTCTGCTCATGCGAAAAGAACTGCACTATTAAAAGATCTCCAACAAATATAGAGAAGTATTTTATTGATATTATTGAGTAAAGTCTATCGGATACGTGGCCGGTCGGGAGTGTGATATGCACATTAATAGAGCAGCGTTTTTGATGATACTCTATAACAATAATTAATATTTTTACAGTACTTTAACGATTGGGTTTTAAGGTTGGTGTTAGGGTAGGCATTAAAAAATATAATTTATCAGGTAATTTAATAGATAACATAAATAATTCTTGTTAACTTACCATATCCCATCTAGCAACAACCATAATACTGAACTCGGTCTGCCTATTAAAAATCCTCTAGGCTATTTATACAGAAAATGAATGCAGGATAAATATGACCACTCTTATTATATTAAAAGAAATTGGGAATTAGAGTTAAACACTATAATAAAGGATGAAATGTGAGAACAAATATGCACAAATTGTCATAAGAGTATAAGCAGTCAAATCTGGAAGGAATTCAACTGGAAGATGGAGATGAGGTTCATCCGAGATCTATTAGCGGTCGCCAAATTCAATAGCTCTATACATTAATCACAATGCTGGAGAGATTGCGGAGAAGTGTGGGACTACTGTATGCTCACATATTTTGGGAATGTCTTTAAAAGGGAGATTAGGATATGACATACCAATACACCCAGTATTTTTATTTAATTTTTTTTGGTTTTGGTTTGATGACTTCCCCGCTGATCAGTTCAGTAAGTCTCATCTATTTGCACTGCATATATTATTAATAACGGCTAGAAGGACTTTGACAGAATGCACACAGAGGCGTAAATAGATATACAGTTGAAGTCTTATTCTTTTCCCCAATTTCTGCCTAACGGAGAGCAGATTTCTTCAACACATTTCTAATCATAATGGTGTTAATAACTCATCTCTAATAACTGATTTATTTCCTCTTTGTCATGATGACAGTAAATAATATTAGACTAGATATTCTTCAAGACACTTCTATACAGCTTAAAGTGACATTTACAGGCTTAATTAGGGTCATTAGGCAGGTTAGGGTAATTAGGCAAGTCATTGTATAGCGATGTTTTGTTCTGTGTAGACTATCGGACAAATATAGCTTAAAGGAGCTAATAATATTGCCCTTAAAATGGTGTTTAAAAAATTAATAACTGCTTTCATTCTAACTGAAATAAAACAAATAAGACTTTCTCCAGACGAAAAAATATTATCAGACATACTGTGAAAACTTCCTGAATCTGTTCAACATCATTTTGGAAAAATTTAAAAAGGAAAACAAAAATCAAAAGGGGGTGAATAATTCTGACTTCAACTGTATACATTTGAGAAAATGACTCCAGATTTGCTGTTGAAATCTTTGACCTTTACCAACAGACCAACAGAAATAAATATTATATATCAACATTAGAAGTAACATAAATCTGTAATGTTCACTACGGTTGATAAATAAAATACTAAAATCGATGTAAAAAAAAAAAAAAGTAGTTTTTTCAGCAAAAAAATTAGGTATCATTCAAAGAATTCTGGGACCGTGAATTTACTCTTGTATATATATATATATATATATATATATATATATATATATATATATATATATATATATATATATATATATATATATATAAATGAGTGAGGTTGCAGATAAACATGCAGATTTTTATTGTAGCCATGTAGACACTTGTTAATGTAACAAATATAGATATTTATTGCTATTGTATTATGGAGTAACCCTTTTATCTATACTCCTCTTATTATTTAATGACATACTCTCACTTTATTAGGTACACCTGCTCGTTAATGCAAATTTCTAATCAGCCAATCACATGGCAGCAGCTCAATGCATTTAGGCATGTAGACATGGTCAGGAGGATCTGCTGCAGTTCAGAGTGAGCATCAGAATGGGGAAGAAAGGGGATTTAAGTGACTTTGAACGTGGCATGGTTGTTGCTGCCAGACGGGCTGCTCTGAGTATTTCAGAAACTGCTGATCTACTGAGATTTTCACACACAACCATCTCTAGGGTTTACAGAGAATGCTCTGACAAAGAGGAAATATCCAGTGAATGGCAGTTCTGTGGGCGCAAATGCCTTGTTGATGAGGCCAGAGGTCAGAGGAGAATGGCCAGACTGGTTCCAGCTGATAGAAAGGCGACAGTAACTCAAATAAGCACTCGTTACAACCGAGCTCTGCAGAAGAGCATCTCTGAACACACAACACGGCCAACCTTGAGGCGGATGGGCTACAGCAGCAGAAGAGCACACCGGGTGCCGCTCCTGTCAGCTAAGAACAGGAAACTGAGGCTACAATTCACACAGACTCACCAAAACTTCCAAAACTTTGCCATCAGCCTGATTTTCATTATCGAACAAAATGCGGCATCCCCATGGCATAGGGGTACACCGTCAATCTGACGTCATTTTGATGTCTTGTGCCTGCTGGGTGTTTAAGGCCATTTCGGTCATCATACAGTAAACATCCGCCATCTTCTCATCAGTGACATCATCTAAACAGTCTCTGGGTCAGTGTGTGTAAAGATTTTGGACATCTTGGACACTTTTAATGCTTCCAAACAGTTTGCTGCGATTATAAGTCTTTATAGCAGGACTATCAGTCATTTACAACAGAGCCATCAGTCTTCAGGGTAGAGCTACCAGTCTTTAGAGCGGGACTATTGGTCATTAAGAGCAAGACTATCAGTCATTTAGGGTGGAGTTATCAGTCTTTAGAGCATGACTATATGTCTTTAAGGCAGGGCTATCAATAATTTAGGGTGGGGCTAACAGTCTTTTGGGTGGAGCTAACAGTCTTTAGGGCGGAGCTATCAGTCATTTAGAGCAGGGCTATTTGTTTTCTGGGCGGAGCTTTCAGTCTTTAAAGCAGGGCTATTAATCTTTATGGCAGAACTATCAGTCATTTAGGGTGGGGCTATCGGTATTTAGGGTGGAGCTATCAGTCTTTAGGGTGGAGCTATCGGTTTAATAGTCTTTAGAGTAGGACTATCAGTCATTTAGGGAGGAGCTATCAGTCTTTAGAGGAGGACTATTAGTCATTAAGGGTGGAGCTATCAGTCTTTAGGGTGGAGCTATCGGTTAATTAGTCTTTAGAGTAGGACTATCAGTCATTTAGGGTGGAGCTATCAGTCTTTAGGGTGGAGCTATTGGTTTATTAGTCTTTAGAGCAGGACTATTAGTCATTTAGGGTGGAGCTATCAGTCTTTAGGGTGGAGCTATCGGTCTATCAGTCTTTAGAGCAGGACTATCAGTCATTTAGGGTGGAGCTATCAGTCTTTAGGGTGGAGCTATCGGTCTATCAGTCTTTAGAGCAGGACTATCAGTCATTTAGGGTGGAGCTATCAGTCTTTAGGGTGGAGCTATCGGTCTATCAGTCTTTAGAGCAGGACTATCAGTCATTTAGGGTGGAGCTATCAGTCTTTAGGGTGGAGCTATCGGTCTATCAGTCTTTAGAGCAGGACTATCAGTCATTGAAGGCAGGGCTATTAGTCTTTAGGGTGGAGCTATCAGTCTTTAGGGTGGAGCTATCGGTCTATCAGTCTTTAGAGCAGGACTATCAGTCATTTAGGGTGGAGCTATCAGTCTTTAGGGTGGAGCTATCGGTCTATCAGTCTTTAGAGCAGGACTATCAGTCATTTAGGGTGGAGCTATCAGTCTTTAGGGTGGAGCTATCGGTCTATCAGTCTTTAGAGCAGGACTATCAGTCATTTAGGGTGGAGCTATCAGTCTTTAGGGTGGAGCTATCGGTCTATCAGTCTTTAGAGCAGGACTATCAGTCATTTAAGGCAGGGCTATTAGTCTTTAGGGTGGAGCTATTGGTCTTTAAAGTAGGACTATCAATCCCTAAGGGGCGGAGCTATCAGTCTTTAGGGTGGAGTTATCTGCCTATCAGTCTTTAGAGCAGGATTATCAGTCATTTAGGGTGAGGCTATCCGTTTTAGGGTGGAGCTATCAGTATTTAGGGTGGGGTTTACAGTATTTAGGGTGGAGCTATCAGTCTATCAGTCTTTAGAGCCGGGCTATCAGTCTTTAAATTGGAGCTATCAGTCTTTAGAACGAGATTATCAGTCATTTAGGGCGGAGCTATCGGTCTTTAGGTTGAGACTATAAGTCATTTAGGATGGAGATATCATCAGTCTTTGCAGCGAGACTAATCAGTCTTTAAGACTTTTGAGTGGAGCTGTTATTAATTTAGGGTTAAATGCAATTACTCAGGTTGCGCTCTATTGAAATCTCCAGATGCTGATTCCAGCCTGTGTGTTCCTGGGAATGGGGAAGTGTGTGTATTCCTGTGGGACAGAGAGCTGTGCGGTGAGTGTTGGGATATGCTACATATTCTACATCCATTATTGTACATATTCTTTATTGACACATTCACTCAGCATGTGTGTGTGTGTGTGTGTGTGTGTGTGTGTAGATGTGTGGCTCTGTGATAGCAGCTCTGATAGGATTAGCCGGATCTGGATACTGCTTCCTGATCTCCGGTCTGGCGCTACTGAGAGGCCCGTTCTGCTTCACTAGACTGGGATGGTTGTATCCTTTCGAGCAAGATGAGGGACGGTAAGAGCTATTTCCTGTAGTGATGGTGACTTCATATGTCAAAAGTCCTCGGCGCTGAATTACAGAAAGGACTAGACTTGTTAATATTATCAATATAAAAACTATAAGTTGGCTATCATATCTTAACTACAGATAGCATGGGTGTATTATATAAACACAATTGACATTCAAGATGCAATGATTAAAACAATCCATGACTGTACGCTTTACTAAGTCAACTCTGTGTGGTTTATTTACAGAAATTCATGAAGGATATAAAAACCTGCCATGTGAAACAACACACTGATCTCAGTTTCAATACGAACAGAGGCTGTGAGGGGCTGTAGAGGAAATAAAAATTAAAAACTGTAGCACAATGTTGGAAAAATGTAGCACGCTATTGAAAAAATAGCACACGATAATGGAAAAATCTAAAAATCTAGCACAATCTTAATAAAACAACAAACCTAGCATAATATTGAAAGAATATAGCAGGATATTGGAAAAATAAAAATATCCAACTCAATATAGGTTACAATATAAAAATCTAGCACAATATTGGAAAAATCTAGTAGGATATGATAAATATGTAAAAATCTACCATGATATTGGAAAAATAATGCCCAATACTGGAAAAACTAATCACTATATTGGAAAAAAAATTGAAAAAAATCTTAAAATCTAGCATGAAATTGAAGAAAAAAAACAACAAATCTAGCAAAAATTTGCACAATATTGGAAAAATCGAGCACAATATTAGAAATATCTAGCAGAACATTGGAAAAATCTAGCCTGATATTGGAAAAATCTAGCACAAATTAGAAAATTGTATCATGATATTGGAAAAACCAACAAATATAGCGCAATATTGGAAAAATCTAGCACAATATTAGAAAAATCTAGCACAATATTAGAAAAATCTAGCACGAAATTGGAAAAATGGAGCATGATATTGGAAATATCAACAAATCTAGCCTGAAATTGAAAAAAATCTAGCACAAAATTGCAAAAATGTAGCATGATATTGGTAAAAAAAAAAAAAAATCTATCGCGATATTGCAAAAAATTTGTATTGAAACCAGCAAGACCAGCTTTGATACCAGCTCAACCCTAAAGACCGTAAGCCCCACTCTAAATGACACATAGTACCGCTATAAAGGCTTAATAGCCCTGCTCTAAATGACTGATTGTCCCACTCTAAAGGCTGATAGCTCCACCCTAAATACTGTAAGCATACTGATAGCCCCGCCCTAAAGACTGATAGCTCCACCATAAAGACTGCAAGCCCTGCCCAAAAAATCTAGCACCATATTGGAAAATTAAGCAGGGTATTGGAAAAATAAAAAAATAGTGCACAATATTAGAAAAATCTAGTTCAATAGTGAAAAATAATGCACAGTATTGGAAATTTCTAGCTCGATAGTGAAAAATAGTGCACAAAATCGGAAAAATCTAGCGCAATAGTGTAAAATAGAGCACAATATTGGAAAAATCAAGCTCAATAGTGAAAAATAGTGCACAATATTGGAAAAATCAAGCTTGAAAGTGAAAAATAGTGCACAATACTGTAAAAATCAAGCTCGATTGTAAAAAATAGTGCACAATATTGGAAAAATCTTGCTCGATTGTGAAAAATAGAGCACAATATTGGAAAAATTAAGCTCAATAGTGTAAAATAGAGCACAATATTGGAAAAATCTTGCTCGATTGTGAAAAATAGTGCACAAAATCGGAAAAATCTAGCGCAATAGTGTAAAATAGAGCACAATATTGGAAAAATCAAGCTCAATAGTGAAAAATAGTGCACAATATTGGAAAAATCAAGCTTGAAAGTGAAAAATAGTGCACAATACTGTAAAAATCAAGCTTGGTAGTAAAAAAATAGAGCACAATATTGGAAAAATCTTGCTCGATTGTGAAAAATAGAGCACAATATTGGAAAAATTAAGCTCAATAGTGTAAAATAGAGCACAATATTGGAAAAATCTAGCTCAATTGTGAAAAATAGTGCACAATATTGGAAAAATCAAGCTTGGTAGTAAAAAAATAGTGCACAATATTGGAAAAATCTAGCTCGATAGTGAAAAATAGTGCACAATATTGGAAAAATCAAGCTCGATAGTGAAAAATAGTGCACAATATTGGAAAAATTAAGCTCGATAGTGAAAAATAGTGCACAATATTGGAAAAATTAAGCTTGGTAGTAAAAAAAATAAGTGCACAATATTGGAAAAATCAAGCTCGATTGTGAAAAATAGAGCACAATATTGGAAAAATCAAGCTCGATAGTGAAAAATAGTGCACAATATTGGAAAAATTAAGCTCGATTGTGAAAAATAGAGCACAATATTGGAAAAATTAAGCTCAATAGTGAAAAATAGTGCACAATACTGGAAAAATCAAGCTCGATTGTGAAAAATAGAGCACAATATTGGAAAAATCTAGTTCTATAGTGAAAAATAGTGCACAATATTGGAAAAATCAAGTATGATATTGGAAAAAATTCTTTCAATATTGGAAAAATCTAGCCTGATATTGGAAACATCCAGCACAATATTGGAAAAATCTAGTATTAAAACCAACATCAAAACATATCTTAACAGCATAGTCAGTTTTTTTAGCAGGAGACAGAGAAGTTAAGAAGATAAGAAACGTTCTGTAATAAACTAAAACCCCTGAGCTCTGTTTCAACTCAATTCCTTTTGTTTGTCCAGGTATCTGTTTGCCCGAGAGCGATGGTCTGAATGCATTCAGCCGAACCACATCGTGGAGTGGAACGTGACGCTGCTGTCCATCCTGTTGGGCCTCAGCACCCTGGAGTTCCTCATCTGTTTCCTGCAGTTCATCAGCGGACTGGTTAATGCAGTGTGCCGACCGTGCTGCTACAAACAGGAGTACAGCCTAAACGCTTGAGGAGAGACCACCGCTCTGCTTCAGTCAATCAGAAACACCACTGCTGACCTGCGGGAGAAACACTGAGCCAATCTATCCCACGCTTCACAACACGCTGGGTCCAGACGGCACAATATTTGTGTCTGTTGCCATAGTTACTTCCTAGTGACTTTGACCTGCTGATGTTGTGTCTACTTACTACGTTGCTTCCAAACCATCAATATAGAAACGAGAGCGTAAACATCATAAAGCTATTCCACTATTGCATTGAGGACCCTTTTCACAAGACTGTTATAATGCCTTTAACTATAAGAATGTTTTCGGATTTCTAAAATTTGTCTCAGGCGAGCAAATCACAGGTAAAATCACACAGGACGATTCACACAGAACTCATTTTTCCTTTCCGATGAGCTACTTTTCTGCTGTTTTTCAATGTAAACACATGCTTGACGGACGTGTTTGATTGTTGCATTCATGTCTTGCATTATTTAAAGTGCCGAATACGTGAGCGCAGTGTTTTTTAGCTGGCATTTGAAGCTAGCTTTCACACAGTGCGGCACATTACTGTCAGTCCCACAGCAATTGACCAATCAGAAGAGTTCAGAGGCGGGACAACCGCTTCGATCTTCTGTTGATTGTAGAAAGTTAACATAACGACTGTTTTCTTCACTGCTATATCATGGTGGAGGAGGCGCTCATTGTGTTCAGGTCTGCAGTGCATGCTTTCTGTTTAGAACAAACATTGGTAACACTTTAGTTTAGGTCACAATTTGCGGTGTTAACAAACTACTAACCAGCATTGCTAGCGTAATAAACAACTGATAAGCTGTTTTTATTTATTTTTTTATTTACTTTATTTATTTATACAGGGACAATGTACAACATGACAGAGTTAGCTATAAAGCTAATTTACATCTGTAGTCCCTGGGCAGGAAGTAACAAATTTAACACTTATAACAAATACAATATACACTTACAGTACAATAAATACAACACATCATTGTCAATAAAATGAAGTCAAATCAGTGGCTGCATATTTGATTTTGTTTTAGCCAGATTTTAAGAACAGCTTTAAAATGATTAAAAGTGCTGCTCTCTCTGATATACACTGGTATTTTATTCCATCTTTCTGCTGCTTTAACTGAAAAAACTAATTGTCCAAAAGCAGTTCTCTTAAGTTTACCTGAACAATCACCTCTAACAGATGACCTAGTCTGTCTTATATTGTCCTTGCCGACAATCACACATTGTTTGAGGGGTGGTGGTGCAAGACCATGAAATATTTTATACATTAAACTGTCAAATGTTAGTAATTTTTGTTGTGCAATACAGTTACAATGATGATAGCTCCTTGGCTTTTTAGCTAAAACTATAACAGTTTGTTTATATATAACATACAATGGTTTTAATGTTGTAATGTTCGTATGCGACCAGCTTGTAGCACAATAAGATAAATGAGGTAAAATCGTTGTATTCATAAAAAGTTTAGCAGCAGCCATAGGTAACTGATGCCTAATGTTTCTCTAGATCCTCAGGCTTGCTCTAGCACTTTTGGAAACCTTCTTAATGTGTTTTTTAAAATTTAAATTGGAGTCAATAACTATACCTAAATATTTAAAATGATCAACAATATTTATTACTTCTCCATTAACTAAAATATGCTCCTCATTTTTCTTAATTGAAAAAAACATTCACACAGTTTTACTTACATTGAGGGTAAGACATGAACGATATAACCAATCTGAAACCTCTTTGAGTGCAGCAGTAAGTTTTTTAGCAGCATGTTCTTTGGTTTTAGCGTGAGTATATACTACCGTGTCGTCGGCATACATTTGAACCTGAACTTCTGGACACACTGTAGGCAGATCTTTAATGTATAAACTAAACAAAATCGGTCCAAGAATTGATCCTTGTGGAACTCCAAAATTACAATTGATGTATGGTGATAGTAAGTAATTGTTAGTAAAATAGATTTTGGGTGGAATTAAAGATACAGAATGAAGCTGCGGTCACGCTACAGTTTGTGTGAGCGAAATTCTGTCGTACGGCGCCGCGAAAAGTGGCCGGATTAAACAAGATTGTTAGACATTTAAAAAAAGCGAGCGATTGCTCCATGTTTTCAATTTCCGTCCAGAGAGGTCGTGTTTTGATCCTCGATTGGTCTCAAACAGTCAAGTGATGCGATTTCGCAGATCAGAGGTCACCAAGCTTAAGCTTTCGTTTCCGGTCTGACGCATTCTCATGCGTATGAATGGAAGTCTGTGGGAGGGAAAGTCAAGCGTGACCACAGTGATCAGTTCGTATCTTAATAATAGGCAGGTAATATGCAAGTAGTACATAACAAGTATGGAGACCTAAACTAAAGTGTTACCTAAAACTTTCTATTACTACACGACCTGCAATGTGATGCATTTTGCTCAAATATAAAAGTATTTTTGTATGAGTTCTGTTCAATTCTTTTTGTACAGGAAGCTGTTTTGTAAAGTATTTAAATATTAAGAATACCTATAAATGATGAATATTGTTTTATATACACCTGTAACATGTTTTACGTGTGCACTATAATTAATAAATGTTTCATTTCAGACTCCCTCTTCATTTAATTGTGTCTTTTGCAGCACAAGATGTAAAAATCCATGGCTTCTACAACAAGCCTCATTATCCTGTTGCAGCAGTAATCTGCAGATCCGTGTCACACTGCACCACCTTCCCAAATCCTCTGGGTAAATACAACAGAGACGCACAGATTTCTGGCCCAACATAAGCTCTAAGCTACACAAGAATGTAAAACTCTTTAGGTGGAGAGATGTGATAAAGTATTTGCCCCCGTTGTCCTTATTTACATGCTTAAAAGCTTAGTTTACCCTAAAATGACAACTCAGTAGCAATACATGAATAATGATGTGCTAGTATGCAAATTAAAGCTTACTTCATTATGAACTAATGTATGTGTTAATCATTGTGTAACTTTAGATACGACATGAGTGAATAATGGCTGTCTTAATTACTTGTTATAACATGTTTGTCAATTAATGTATTAATTAACACTTTAGTTTCCCAGAACCAGGTTGCTGCTGGAAGTGCATCCGCTGTGTAAAATATATGCTGGAGTAGTTGGTGGTTCATTCCACTGTGGCGACCCCTCATAAATAAGGGACTAAGCTGAAGGAAAATGAATGAATGAATGAATTAACACTTCATTCATTCATTTTCTTGTCGGCTTAGTCCCTTTATTAATCCGGGGTCGACACAGCAGAATGAACCGCCAACTACTCCAGCATGTTTCTAGGCAGCGTATGCCCTTCCAGCCGCAACCCATCTCTGGGAAACACACACTCATGCAAGCTTATCCAGCATGTTTTTACGCAGTGGAAGCCCTTCCAGCTGCAACCCATCTCTGGGAAACACACACTCATGCACTATTGACAATTTAGCCTACCCAATTCAGTAGAAACAAGACAAACACTCCTGTTAGAAAAGCATTGTTTGCAGTGATCAGTTTCAGATTTTCTAACTAAATAAAACAAAAGTCAACCTGAGTAAACATTATTTCCCTCGGTATGTCCATGTGAGTTCTGTTCTCGCTGTGAGATGACGGTGTTTCCCGCCGAGACTCCAAAACAAACACACATGACTACAGCCGAAGTCTGCTTTTGGGTCCATTTGTTTGTTTGTGCCAGATGTTTATTACAGCATTTTTACTTCAACGCATTCATTTTTCTTTGACTTAGACTGATTTATATTGGGGCGCCACAGCGGAATGAACCACCAACTATTCCAGCATATGTTTTACACCGTGGATGCCCTTCCAGTCACAACCTAGACACTCTAGACACACACACAGTCATACACTATGGCCAATTTAGTTCATCCCATTCCCCTGTAGCACATGTGTTTAGACTGTGGGGGAAACCGGAGCAACCAGAGGAAATCCACGCCTATCAAGGACGTAGGTGGGGAAAAAATCCTCATAATGACAATATGAACAAAGAGTTTTTGAAATTGTTGCAGATTTATTACAAAAAAAAGCTGAGAAGTCAGATGTACATCAGTATTGACAGGCTTTGGCGTGAAACTCTAAATGGAGCTCAGGTACGTTCTGTCTCCACTGATCATTCTTGAGATGTTTAAGCAGCTTCATTGGGGTTCACCTGTGCTCAATTCAGCTGATTGGACATAATCTAAAAAGGCACCTGTCTATATAAGAGCCCAGGGTTGACAGTGCATGACAAAGCACAAACCAAGCATGAAGACAAAGGAACTGTCTGTAGACCTCAGAGACAGGATTTTGTTGAGGCACAAGGCTGGGGAAGCTTACAGAAACATTTCTGCTGCTCTGGAAGCTCCAATGAGCACAGCGGCCTCCATCATCCGTAAGTGGAAGATGTTTAACCAACAGGACTCTTCCTAGAGCTGGCCGGACATCTAACCTGAGTGATCGGGGGAGAAGGGCATTAGTCAGGGAGGTGATCAATAACCCGATGGTCACCCTGTCTGAGCTCCAGCGTTCTTCTGTGGAGAGAGGAGAACCTTACAAAAGGACAACCATCTGTGCAGCAATCCACCAATCAGGCATCTGTATGGTAGAGCGGCCAGAAGGAAGACACTCCCCGCCTGGAGTTTACCAAAGGAGGACTTTCAGAGCATCAGAAACTAAACTCTCTGCTCTGATGAGACTCAAACTGAACTGTTAGGAGTGAACGCCAGGCGTTACGTTTGGAGAACAGCAGGCAGCGCTCATCAGCAGGCTAACAGCATCCCTACAGTGAAGCATGGTGGTGTTGGCATCATGCTGTGGGGATGTGTTTCAGCAGCAGGAACTGGAAGACTAGTCAGGATAGAGGGAAAGATGAATGCAGCAATGTACAGAGACATCCTGATTGAATGAAAATATGATTGCACAGTGAAGTTGAAGACCTGTTTGGGGGTGGGGGGAGTGGGGGTTGGCCTAATGATCGTGCCAAAAGAAGGGGGGGGGGGGGGGGGGTTTAAGGGTGGTTTTATATATTTATCACGTGAGGCCCTGTGACTTGTCAGCGGACTCTGACTGGCTGGTCAATTGGTGCTTTTGAAAACACTAATGGTTGGGTTTAGGGAAGAGGGGTGACCGGATCAATCGATGCTTTTGAAAAAGACTATTGTTGGGTTCAGGGAAGGCAGTGGGCTGGTTAATCGGTGCTTTTGAAAACATTGTCGGTTGGGTTTAGGGAAGGGGATTGGCGGGTCAATTAGTTCTTTTGAAAACACTAATGGTTGGGTTAGAGCAGGGATGTCAAACTCAATTCCTGGAGGGCCGCAGCTCTGCACAGTTTAGTTCCAAACCTAATTAAACACACCTGATCAAACTAATTGAGTCCTTCAGGCTTGTTTGAAACCCACCAGTAAGTGTGTTGGAGCAGGGTTGGAACTTAACTGTGTAGAGCTGCGGCCCTCCAGGAATTGAGTTTGACATCCCTGGGTTAAGGGAAAGGAGTGGGCAGGTTAATCGGTGCTTTTAAAAACACTGTCGCTTGGGTTTAGAGAATGAATAGGGTGGGTCAGGCGATTGGTCAGTCAGTCAGCTGACAGCAGCCTCTGGTGGATATACGTGGGAACAGCAGGCGTACACAGTGGCCTTTGTGGGATTCATGAAAACAAAAACTGAAATAAAAAACCCAACTCCTGGGACGTATTTGATACTCTCCAGAAAATGTACGGTACGTATTGAAGAGCCTTTGTTTATGTTCACTTACCATGTTTCCTAAATATATACAAACATATTATGCTGTTTTTATGCTTTAGAGCAGTCAAAAATGTTCATACCGCTCCTTTAAATAATCCATCCCGATCCCAACGCATTGCAACTTGATTTCAGCACATTTCAGCTGCTGAGTTGCCAGATTCCTCCCAAACAAACATTTCTCAACTCAACATGACACAAATAAAAAAAACAACCTATTGATTTCTACATAATGCAAACAAGATGTTTTTGTTCTTACCAGCAATTTGAACTTTTTCACTTTTACAAAACTCTGGGTTACAAAAAGCACTATACATTTCTTTACTTTACTCTATAATTAATCCATTCAATGTAAATATTCTCAGAACAAAGCATATCAGACATTATCAGAGTGGATTTTCCAAGAGTTCATTGGGTCGCACACTGCCAGTAAATGCACGGGTTCAAGAACTGCCGGACCACTCAGTCTGCGTGTGTGTGTGTGTGTGTGTCAACTTGCCCTCTTCACATCTGTTCTGATTGGCCTACGGCGGTCTCCCTTCATCATTTATAAAGTGTTGAAACATCTGCGCACTTTGATAGCTGAATCCCAGTGGTCCGACATGAAGGGGCTTCAGTTTGCACTGCTCGGGGTTTTGTGTTGCGCTGGAATTGCGTCCTCAATCACAAGGGAATATTTCTTTGCCATTAAGGAGATTCAATGGGATTATGCTCCCAGCGGTAAAAACCTGATTCAGAACAAAACCGTGCAGCAAGATGAGTGAGTATAAACACTTCTGAAAGGAATGCACATGAGTTAGGAGTGTTCATATGCAAGAATTAACTCATGCACTGTAAAAAAAATAGTAGACTCAACTTAAAATCGTGAGTCAACTTGCTTGATTTGACTCAACTTTAAACCCAGGTACTGTAGTTGAGTCAATTTAATTAATTTCTTTTTAAATTTGTTAACATTAGTTAATAATAATCAGCGGTTAGCACTTTGGTCTCACAGCAAGAAGGTCGCTAGTTCGAGTCCTGGCTGGGTCAGTTGTCATTTCTGTGTAGAGTTTGCATGTTCTCCACACTTGGGTTTCCTCCAGGTGCTCTGGTTTCCCCCACAGTCCAAATACATGTGCTATAGGTGGAATTAATAAACTAAATTGGCCGTAGTGTATGAGTATGTGTGTGTATGGGTGTTTCCCAGTACTGGGTTGCAGTGGGAAGGGCATATGCTGCGTAAAACATATGCTGGAATAGTTAGTGGTTCATTCCGCTGTGGTGATCCCTGATAAATAAAGGAACTAAGGCGGAGGAAAATGAAAGAATGAATGTTCAACACTCTTTATAAAAACTAAAAGTAGATTCAACTTTAAAAAAATGTTGTTATGAGTTGACTTAACTTAAATTGCGTCAGTTACATTATTTGGGTTAAAAGTTGAGTTATCTTACAATTTTACATTGAGTATACTTTTTATTTTTTTAATAGAGAGTAATGAACAACATTATTAATTGATGTTAACAAATATAAATAATGGAAAAAATTATCAAATTAAAATTGCTAAAATAAAGTTGTGCACAACTTTTTTGAGTCAACGCAACTTTTAACCCAGGTACTGTATTGACTTGATTTAAGTTGAGTCGACTCAAGTTAAAGTTGCCTTACAACTTTCAGTTGTCTACTTTTTTCAGTATTTTATTCGAATTTGTTAACACTAGTAATAAAATAATTACTTATACATTAAAACTCATTACTTATAAAATTACCATATAAAATAAATGTGACATTAAATCAACTTTTATTTTTTATATTGAACAACTTTGTTTTATTAACTAATGTCATCAAATATGAATAAATAATGAAAAAATAAGATTGCAGAAATAAATTTCATCTACTGTAAAATAACATCTAAAAAGTTGACTAATGTAAAACTGTAAGGCAACTTGACAATAAACAATGGAAAAAAGTTAATTGCAAAATTAAAGTGGTTCATTTACTGTAAAAAGTAGACTCAACTTAAAGTTGTAAGGCAACTTGCTGCACAGCTTTTTTGAGTTGACTGAACTTAAATCGAGTCAATACAGTACTTGTGTTAAAAGAAAAGCTGCGCAGCAAGTCGCTTTACAATTTTAAGTTAACAGTGCTAACCACAGAGTCACTGTGCCGCCCCAACTGATTATTGTAGTTATATATTTTTGCCAATAGTTAAACAAGCAGTAAATGATGCTCGTAACACCTCTGCAAGCAGCAAACATCAAACTAGTATGCTAACAAACATCCAGATTACCATTGTCCTTAAACCAAAATATTTATACTGTGGTCATTATTAATGTACTAAATGTTGAGATTGTCTGTGAGGTATTGATCTGTGAGGATGGTGTTTGTTGTTAGAGGGGATACAGCTGCAGTCAAAATAACTACTACTCATCAATGATTGTATATAATCTACCCCTACCCCACCCTCACAGCAATGTAAACACAGTAATTATACCGAGCATTATTCATATTATTTATTAAATTCTACCTATTGTTGTATTTTATAAACGTCTACCCCTAACCCTCACAGCAATGTAAACACAGTAAATATACCATATTTATTAAATTCTATCCATTAAACTGTATTTTATAAACGTCAACCCCTAACCCTCACAGCAATGTAAAAACAGTATTATGCCGAGCATTAGTTCATATTATTCATAAAAATCACCCAATAAGTTGCATTTTATTAATTAGAAACTAAAAGAGATACAGCTGCAGCTGGCAGTTATATAGTAATTATTAAACGTCTACCCTACCACAACCCTAATCCAAACCAAACCCTCACAGTAATATAAAAACCGTAATTATACCGAGCAATATTCATATATATTTTAATTACCTATTAAAATGTATTTATTTAACTATGAGCTAGAAGTGATACAGCTGCACCCGGAAGTTAATGAATCATTTATATTATTTATTAAATTACGCATTAACTGTATTTTATCAAACCTCTACCCCAACCCATACCCCAAACAACATCATTCACAGTAATGTAAAAACATTAATAATTGGTGCAGTGTCGCAAAGATGATGCTATATTGACGTGAGTTTCCGCAGCTGTATCCCTTTTTGTTTCCCAGAGCCGCGCGGGTGTTTCTGGAGCGGGGAGAGCAGCGGATCGGCCGGGTCTACAAAAAGGCGGTTTACCATCAATACACCGACGCCACCTACAGGCAGGAGATAGACAAACCCAAATGGCTGGGATACCTCGGACCCCTCATCTCTGCGGAGGAGGACGACACGGTTATTGTGCACCTGAAAAACATGGCGAGGAGAGCTTACTCCCTCCACGCACACGGCCTGAGCTACAACAAGACCAATGAAGGTGAAGCTGCAAATCTGAAGTCACGTGTCTTGCTTAAAAACGGCGCATTAATATCCACAGGGTGAAGGCAGAGTTATTCGCCCTCCTGGATTTGTTTGACGGAGAGATCCATTCATTCGACTCATTTCTAATAACTGATTTCTTTGTCATGATGACAGTAGATAGACTGGATATTCTTCAAGACACTTCTATACTGCTTAAAGTGAGATTTAAAGGCTTAACTAGGGTAATTAGGGTAAAGTTAGGTCAATTAGGCAAGCCATTGTATAACAGTGGTTTGTTCTGGAGACAATCCAAAACTAATATTGCTTATTAGGGTAATAATAATATTGAACTTAAAGTGACTTTACAACTATTAAAAACTGCTTTTTTTTTCTAGCCGAAAAAAATAAATGAGACTTTCTCCAGAAGAAAAAATATAGGAAATACTGTGAACATTTATTTGCTCTGTTAAATATCTTTTGGGAAATATTTTAAAAAGACAACAACCAAAAAAAATGCACAGGAGGGTGAATAACTCTGACTGTATAAGGGCTACATAGTCGTGCGATATTCTGCAATATCAGCACTCATACAGCCTCCTCACCCTTCTGTATTACTCCGCCACACAGAGTGACAGCAGATCAATAAACTCACTACAGTTTGACATACAGTCAACATAATGTACTCTGGAGGCTTTTTAACCGAGAATATAGTTGTTTAAATTGCAACTATGCAGTTTATTTATAAAGATAGTGCCTTTTTAAAATATTTATAAATTCTGAGAGACAGCGCGTCAGCAGCCTTTATCATACTGAGCAGAGCAAAGACTTGACGTTGTCCATCCGCAAGATGGCGACAGAGACCGCATAATAATTTGGAATAAAATCACTGTCATAAATATTTCATGCGTAAATAAAATTCATAAATCTGTAATTATAAAAATGTAAAGGAAAACAGAGCATACTCGTAAATTTATGAGGGTACAATTCCAAAATCTGCGCTAAGAACAGACGCAAATACAAACAGACACAGATACGGTAACAGACACAGATACGGTAATTTTGGTCAGTAATTTTTATATATAATGGCTTTCGCTGTGGTTCCCCTGCTGAAAAATCCAGCTTAAACCAGCCTAGGCTGGTTGGCTGGTTTTAGCTGGTCGACCAGGCTGGTTTTAGAGGGGTTTTGGCCATTTCCAGGCTTGTTTTCAGCCATTTCCAGCCTGGTCTTAGCCTGTCAGACTGGAAAGTGACCAGCTTAAACCATCTAAACCACCAGCTTGACCAACCTGGTTTAAGCTGGACAAAGCTCCAGTCTAGTCTGGTTTTAGCTGGATTTTTCAGCAGGGTCACTGAAGTCCTAAAGTTTAGAAATGGCTTCATAAACTATTCCAGACTGGAAGACCTCAATTTTCTTTCTCATTTGATCTTGAATAATTCTGGATCCCAGCATGATGTCTAGCTTTTAAGGGTTATTTGGTCTACATCACTTTGTCAGGCAGGTCCTATATAAGCGATGCCTTGATTGCAAGCAGGTGGGATAATAATCAGGCCTGGGTGTGGAGAGGGAAATTGAACAGAAGTTAAATTATGTTGGGGGATGCAGAGAAAGGGCAAACATTTTCTCACACAGGGCTATATAGTTTTGGATTTTGTTTTCCATTAATGATAAAAACCTTCACTTAAAAAATGCATATTGTGTTATTTTTCACCAATATTTACATTAGTTTGATGATTTGAAACATTAAATTGTGACAGTCAGTAAGGGGGCAAAGACTTTTTCACGCTGCTGTATATCAAAATATTTCACTGTCAGTTTATTCCAATATAATGCAGCCCTAGCAAACACTGAGTACATTTATTTTTAATAGGATGAACTGTTCTTTTAACAATGAATATGGATTGTCTCTGCAGGAGCGCTGTATCCTGATTCATCAGAAAAGGTGGAGAAACATGATGATTCAGTGGCTCCCGGGACGACTTTCACCTATATCTGGACTTTACCAGCTTCTCATGCTCCTGGCAAAGACGACACCAACTGCCTGACCAGAATATATCATTCTCACGTAAACGCCCCCAAAGACATCGCCTCAGGTCTCATCGGACCCCTCATTGTTTGCAAAAAAGGTACAAATAAATGTATGGACACGTTAGAAATACAGGCAAAAAATGCACTTTGCTTTCAAATGTATAGATACAAAGCATTATCGGCCAAAGGGTGAGTGAATCGCTCTGTAGTGTGTAGTGTGGAGCCAGAATAGTCTGAGAAATGTACAAAATATAGTTCATACACAATTCACATATACAAAATTAAATTTGTAAATACACAAATGCAATTCATAAATTCAAGACAATTCGTAATACACAAATCCAATTTGTAAATTCAAAACACAAATCTTAATTATACAAATCTAGTTCGGGAATACAAAACACAATTTTTAAATAAGCAAATCCAATTCGTAATTCAAAACTTTAAATCGTTAAATATGTAAATCTAATTGTAAAAATGCAAATCCAATTAATACATTCAAAGCACAATTCGTAAATGCACAAATCCAATTAGTGAATATGCAAATTCAGCTTGTAAATTCAAAACAGAATTCTTAAATATGCAAATCCAATTCGTAAATTCAAAATCCAATTCATAAATACACAAATCTAATTCGTAAATTCAAAACGCAATTTCATTCATTCATTTTCTTTTTTGGCTTAGTCCCTTTATTAATCCGGGGTCACCACATCGGAATAACCGCCAACCGCAACCCATCTCCACACATCCACACTGATTCACACTCATACGCTACGGACAATTTAGCCTACCCAGTGCACCTGTACCGCATATCTTTAAACTGTGGGGGAAACCTGAGCACCTGGAGGAAACCCACGCGAACGCAGGGAGAACATGCAAACTCCACACAGAAACGGCAACTGAGCCAGCCGAGGCTCGAACCAGCGAGCTTCTTGCTGTAAGGCCACAGCACTACCTACTGCGCCACTGCGTCGCCCAAACGCAATTTATTAAAATGCAAATAGAATTCAAAAATACACGTCAAATTTGTAATTCAAAACACAATTTATAAATACACAAATCCAATTTCTAATTCAAAACGTAATTCTTAAATTATAAATCCAATTCGTAATTTAAAACACAATTCTTAAATATGTAAATCTAATTCGTAAATGTGCAAATCCAATTCGTAAATTTAAATCAAATTTGTAAATACACAAACCCAATAGGCACAGTAGGTAGTGCTGTTGCCTCACAGCAAGAAGGTCGCTGGTTTGAGCCTTGGCTGGGTCGGTTGGCATTTCTGTGTGGAGTTTGCATGTTCTCCCTGCGTTCGCGTGGGTTTCCTTCGGGTGCTCCGGTTTCCCCCACAGGCCAAAGACATGTGATACAGGTGAATTGGGTAGGCTAAATTGACCAATGTGTATAAATGTGAATGAGTGGGTGTGGATGTTTCCTAGAGATGGGTTGTGGCTGGAAGAGCATCCGCTGCGTAAACACAAGCTGGATAAGTTGCCGGTTCATTCCGCTGTAGCGACCCCGGATTAAAAAAGAAACTAAGCCGAAAAGAAAATGAATAAATGAACAAACCCAATTTGTAATTCAGACCACAATTCGTAAATATGCAAACCCAATTAGTAAATACACAAATCCAATTCGTAGATTCAAAACACAGTTCATAAATATATTGTGTTTGTATATATTTTACAAATTGGATTTTGTAAATGTGCATTTATAAGTTTGATTTTTGAAAATGTATTAATTTTGAGACTAATCTGGCTCCATATTTGTAGTGATATTCAGTTAATACACATCACTCATTTTCAAGAGTGACACATAACTGTTTAAAAAGCAAGACCACCTAAACTCTGATTATACTTAAAGTGACGCATAAATAAACTGAATATTTAAACGGACATTTCAGCCAAAACCGAAAACTCTGTCATCATTTACTCGCCCTTCAATTGTTCCAAAAATGTCTGAATTTCTTTATTTTGATGGACACAAAATAAAAAATGCTAAAGAAAACTGCTAACTATTGATGCCGTAGTATTTAATTTCTTTGGTTGGATCAGTTCAGCCGATCTTCAGGTCTGGTGTGAAATTAGAGCTTCAAATCCTGATCCTGAGGCCATAACTAATGACAGATTTCTTTGTGTAATTCTCAGGCTCTCTAGACGTCCATGGTGATAAGACAGGAGACTATCTGTACACACTGATGTTTACGGTATCTGACGAGAACCTCAGCTGGTACCTTGATGAAAATATCAAGACCTACTGCTCAGCGCCTGCCAAAGTCAACAAGGATGACGAAGCCTTCCAGGAAAGCAATAAAATGCACTGTGAGTTCAGCGACAATGCCATGACATGATACCTCACTTTAACTGTTACACAGTGGGAAATAAGTATTGAACACGACACCATTTCTCTCAGGAAACATATCTCTAAAGGTGCTGGTGACGTGAAATGTTTCCCGGATGTTGGTAACAACCAAAGGAATCCATATATGCAAAAAAAAACAAATCTAATTAGTTTACAAATGACGATCTGTGAAATAACATGAAATGACACGGGGATAAAGTACTAAACACATGAAGAAAGGAAGGTGTAGAGAGGCATGGAAAGCCCAGACAGCAGCTGAAATGTCTCAGTAGTTCTTTAGCAACACTCGGTGTAAATGAATATCAGCTGCTTCAGTCCAACATCTACATTAGCAGGAGGATGAAGATGACTCTAAGAGTGCTTTCACACCTGTGTATCTATTCAATTGTTCAAAAACAGGGATTAGAATTGTTCCAGTGTTGCTCTTTGCTCTTGAGAAGAGATGCGGTGGGAAGGGGTGAGAAGGGATTTCTGGGAGATTATCACTCATTTGTGGGAATCCGAGAGTCTCTGACTTTAAACACTGGAAGTCTTTTATCCACTCTTGGAAAAGTGTAAATGCTGGACTGACATTAACCACATGATCACTGATCAGATGTGTCATTATCTGTAACTTTAGGTAGTTTCTAAAACTAAATCTGTCAGTGTTGTTTTCATTCTGTCGTTTCCAGACCTTTATGTTTTCGCTGCTGTAGCTCCCTGTCATCGGAACTGAGTGATTGACAGCTGATATTAACCAATCCTTTCGCGTTCAGTTCTAGCGCAGTGGGCCAATAAAAAGAGCTTGAAGGCGGGGCAAGCATTGCTGGCTTTGTTTACTGCAAGTTGACATGTCGACCATTCCTGAGCGCTGCGTTCTGTGTTTTCAGGTGCAAAGATGCTTAATGCATGAATGCCTCCTAATTCTACGCACGTGGTGAACATTTTGCTGTGAAAACTGGTCGCACGACATCAGTTTTGTGCACTCCTAAATATATTTTGACATCTCATTGATAAAATTTCGAGCGCATTTGTGACCAAAACGGTCTGAATTTCGAGCCCTGTCTCATATCCACAGTTATAAATCTACCAAAAAGTGTTCCCAAACGCCAGACCCGCTGTTGGTAATAGGAGGATTACATTAACGTTATAGCCATACTGCGAGCTAGGGCGTTTGCCTGACTGGAGTAATGTTTGGAGGTGGGCAGGGAAGGCAGTCACGTCATTTGGGATGCCTTGTTGAGTGTTGTTGCTCTGAAAACATAATATTTTGTACACTTAGTCTCTCTTATCCTTTTAGATATTAGCCTGATTTCTTCGGTTTGTAATGCGTACCGAACCGAAAGTCTCGTACCGAACGGTTCGATTAGAATACGCGCATTGTTACACCCTTAATATATATAACACACCTTATGAAGAAGATCACTGGGTTTTTGTTGCAAAAACATTTACATTTATTATTTATAAAATCACTGACCTCTGGTGGCTGCTGAATGCACGTTTCATCTTGGTTGATCTCTGACTCGATACTATATTTCGACTCGATACGCTAACATAAGATGCATTCGTAGTGGAATAGTAATGCTGTGTTCAGACCAGACGCGGAACGCACAGATAAATCGCGCTATTCGCGTGTAATTTGCCGCGTAAACATTTGAGTTTACTCGCTTCATTCAGCGTCAAATCCGCTTCAATCGCGTGTCAAATCCACTTCAAAACAGACGCGTGATGGGCAGGGCTTCTGTCTGCCCAATGACTCTAGCTTCATAGCTAAATGGCTAACATGGATTTTATGAAGAAAATAACTGTGTTAATGTGCTTTATGAAGACTGAAAAACAGCGTCGCTACGTTTAGGGTCCTGTCTGAGTCCACTACATCCTTTTAGAGGTGCATCCAGCCCTGTGAGCTTGTAAACTCCTTCAGAAACTGAACCTGGATGACGGAGACTTTCAGCGGTGCTTCTGACTGGGCCAAGCCCAGTTTGATGACTTGTTGACAACAGGCGATACGTCACAATCACGCCCCCACAAGAGCAAGCTCCTGATTGGTTAACGCGGCCCTCGTTAAGCGCGTCAAACTCGCAAAACACTCAATTCGCCCCGTGCCATTCGCACCGCACCATTCGAGCAATTCGCATCATTCGCGCTGCGCCATTTGTGCGTATTGTGATGCAGGATGTCTATTCGCGCGTTTGCTTTGACTTAACATGTAAATCACTCGCGCTTGACGCCCATTCCAAGTTTGGTGTGAACGCAGCATTAAAACAAGAGTAATATACTGCATACTGTTATATAGGCATGCCAAACCAACTAGTTTTCTCCTTCATTGTCGGCCTCGGTGGTAAATAAACATAGTGGTTATTCTGCTATTCCGTCAGTTGTGTCTGAATGTCGTGTGCAGTGGAAAGGCAGCTTATGAATGCACAAGTTTCAACTTCTTTGTCGAATGTATTTTAGCAATCAACGGGTATGTCTACGGCAACCTGCCGGACCTCAGCATGTGCATAGGCAATAAGATCCACTGGCACCTGTTTGGCATGGGGAACGAGGTGGACATCCATTCAGCTTTCTTCCACGGACAGATCCTGACTGACAAGCGGCAGCATGTCGACACCGTCAGCCTCTTTCCAGCTACTTTTGTCAATGTAGAGATGGTGGCGGACAATCCCGGCCAGTGGCTCCTCAGCTGTCAAGTCAATGATCATCTGGAAGGTACCGTCAGGCCAGATCTGAGTGTATGTTCTGCTTTGTTATGATTGCAATAAATACATCTCTCCCTACTTGTAGCCGGCATGCAAGCATTTTTTGAGATTAAGAAGTGCTTCCCGAACGTGCATAAACCCAGACCATTCGGGGAAGTGAGACAGTATTACATTGCCGCTGAAGAAATCATTTGGGATTATGGGCCGACAGAGATAAACCAGTACACGATGAAGAAACTCGTTGATGACATGTAAGAATATTAACATTCGAAATAATACAGCTCACCTGCAGTTAGGCTGTTGAGTTTTGAATCCATTCAGCCGATCTCTGGGCCTAGCCTAGGTCATTGAACTGGGATAGACTATAACGCCCCATTCACATGGGACGTCAGCGTCAACGCTTCCTATTCACTTTGAATGGGTGACGTCAGGCATTGACGAACTGCATTGTGGATTCGTCGGTGCCACTTCAGAGGCGTTGCTTGCTGCAGAAGTCGGGACTAGCTCAGCTTTTCAAGCGCCGATTGAAGCGTCAGCCAATCAGATCGCTATATGCAAATACACCAGCTAGACAGTGGCCTACTGCTGACTGAATTTCATTGGCTGACGCTGCTATGACGATTGCGTCAGCCCCAACTTCAGACACGCCCTCTGTCAAGCGTTGAAGCTGAAGCCCCGTGTGAATGGGGGGTAAGCCTATTTTAAAGCTTGTCTTTTTGGTATTTACATTCTGCACTTATACAGACAAAAATGTAAAAGTTACTATCTTCTTGCTGATATGGCTAGCAGCTATTATGGCGTAATAATCAAGGGACTTTGCTGCCGTACCTCAACTAAAGCTGGCGCAAAGATAATACACAGTATGGTTGCCTAACTAAGGAGTCGTACCGAACCGTACTGTACCACTTTTCTGGCACACTTTCTAAAGGTTACCAAACACAGAAAGGTGGAGCTATGCGCAGCTGAACGCTGATTGGTTTACAGAGATGCGTCATTCTCTTACGCAACAAGCCAGATTAAAAACAAAAGAGCCGCCATGTTTAAAATACACAGCCGAGAGATCTTTTACAGAGTAAATATATCAATATATTCATCAAGACAACGACAAGGTTTGTTTGAGCCCTGGTCGACCATATTATATGTGTATATATTTTTACGCTGTAAAAGATCTCTCGGCTGTGTATTTTAAACATGGCGGCTCTTTTGTTTTTGAATTCTGGCTTGTTGCGTAAGCGAAAGACGTATCTCTGTAAACCAATAGCATTCAGCTGCGCGTCTAGCTCTGCCTTTAGGTACCCTTTCTCGTGTTTGGTACCCTTTCGAAAGGGTGCCAAAAAAGTGGTATGGTACGAAGTGCACTTAGTGGAAATGGGCCATAAGAGCCAGTCACACTGAAGACTAGCAATGTGCAGCAATGGGAATCTAGAAGTGTTGATATCAGAGATGTACCGAATTTGTAGCACCAAAAATTGGTTGAGCTACTTGATGAACTCTCTCATTCTTATGGCTTCAGTCATTGTTGGGATTCTCTTTTAAATCTGGAAGTATTAACGACTGATATCAAATATATATATATTGTTATTGTTCCATATGGAAAATAACTGTTTAGGATTGCACTTTAGGCATATCACCCAGCCCTAGTTGAATGTATTCAACAATAGTAAAACTCATCTGTTTAACTCTAGGAGAGCTGTGAAATGAGCTGATTTCCATAATAAGCAGCATTCCTTTATGAGAGGAATCGTGAAATATAAGGGAAAGTCATTTTGGTGCTTGAATTTGTGTGTGCGAATTTCCACAGTGTGTCTGACACTTTCTTTGATAACCGCAATGACCGGATCGGGGGAAAATACAAGAAGGTTCAGTATGTGGAATACACTGATGACACATTCACCAAACGCAAAGAGAAGACGCCGGAAGAGCAGCACCTGGGAATTCTAGGTAATGTATTTTAACATTAGTCACTGTATGTTAGCTACAATGGTTGCAGCTAGCTCTCTGCAACTCTCACGTGGTCGCCCGCTGAAGCTAAGCAGAGCCTAGTACCTAGATGGGAGACCACATGGGAAAGCTAGGTTGCTGCCAGAAGTGGTGTTAGAGAGGCTTGTATGGGTCCTAATGCCCCAGTATATTGATGGGGACTCTATACTGCTCAGCGAGCGCCGTCTTTCAGATGAGACACTGTGGTCTTTAAAAATCCCATGGATGTACTTCAAAATAGAGTAGGGGTGTAACCCTGGCATCCTGGCCAAATCTGCCGTCTGGCCTCTGTCCATCATGGCCACCATCCCCATATCATAATGGGCTTCATGACTCTGTCTCCTCTCCACCAACCAATGCAATGGTGCAATATGGCTGCTGTCGTGTCATCCAGGTGGATGCTGCACATGGTGGTGGATGAGGAGATTCCCCCTTAAAAAAATAGGTGGATGGAAACTTAGCTATTGTTCCTCCTACATCATGAGCAAGTAATGTGAGAATTGCCGAACAACACTGTTAAATACATAGTCCTTAATTTCTCTCAGACTTTTAATTGCACTAATATTATTGAAAGTCTTTGGTTTGTATTCTAGGTCCCGTCATTAGAGCCGAGGAAGAGGACACGATTAAAGTAACGTTTAGAAACAAAGCAAGCAGACCCTTCAGTATTCAGCCACACGGAGTGCAGTACAACATAGACATGGATGGAACGCTCTACCACAATGTTCTGGAAGGTAAAGAAAGAACTTTAATAGTGAACGGGACAACATGACACCTGAAACACTTCATCACTTGGTGTCTTCAGAGGAAGTCAGTAGTATCTGGATGCAGCCTTGATGATGCAAGCCGAGACTGCATATCTCAGTGATGCAATGCATTTAATGGAGCTAGCGACGCCACTGTGAAGGGTCAAGTTAGGAGTGGGCTTCAGTAAATGCTTCAAACAACATTGCATGCAGCTCAGATTGCACTGCACCACGTCTGCATCCAGAAAATGTTGCAGCAACATGTAAAACGCAAAAAAAAATCTTTTGACTGGCCTGCATGCAGTCCCGACCTGTCCCCAACAGAGAATCTGATGCGCATTTTAAGGCGTAAAATGCGACAATGAAGACCCTGTACTATTGCCCAGAGACAAAATGACACCTGAAACACTTCATCACTTGGTGTCTTCAGAGGAAGTCAGTAGTATCTGGATGCAGCCCTGATGATGCAAGCCGAGACTGCATATCTCAGTGATGCAATGCATTTAATGGAGCTAGCGACACCACTGTGAAGGGTAGAGTTAGGAGTGGGGTTGAGTAAATGCATCAAACAGCATTGCATGCAGCTCAGATTGCACTGCACCAGGTCTGCATCCAGAAAATGTTGTGACAATATGTAAAACGCAAATAAAAATCCTTTGACTGGCCTGCATGCAGTCCTGACCTGTCACCAATAGAGAATCTGATGCGCATTTTAAGGCGTAAAATGCGACAACGAAGACCCTGTACTATTCCCCAGAGACAAAATGACACCTGAAACACTTCATCACTTGGTGTCTTCAGAGGAAGTCAGTAGTATCTGGATGCAGCCTTGATGATGCAAGCCGAGACTGCATATCTCAGTGATGCAATGCACTCAATGGAGCTAGCGACGCCACTGTGAAGGGTCGAGTTAGGAGTGGGCTTCAGTAAATGCATCAAACAGCATTGCATGCAGCTCAGATTGCACTGCACCACGTCTGCATCCAGAAAATGTTGCAGCAACATGTAAAACGCAAATAAAAATCCTTTGACTGGCCTGCATGCAGTCCTGACCTGTCACCAATAGAGAATCTGATGCGCATTTTAAGGCTTAAAATGCGACAACGAAAACCCTGTACTATTCCCCACAGACGAAATGACACCTGAAACACTTCATTACTTGAAGTCTTCAAAGGAAGTCAGTAGTATCTGGATGCAGCCCTGATGATGCAAGCCGAGACTGCATATCTCAGTGATGCAATGCACTTAATGGAGCTAGCGATGCCACTGTGAAGGGTAGAGTTAGGAGTGGGGTTGAGTAAATGCATCAAACAGCATTGCATGCAGCTCAGATTGCACTGCACCAGGTCTGCATCCAGAAAATGTTGTGACAATATGTAAAACGCAAATAAAAATCTTTTGACTGGCCTGCATGCAGTCCCGACCTGTCCCCAATAGAGAATCTGATGCGCATTTTAAGGCGTAAAATGCGACAATGAAGACCCTGTACTATTGCCCAGAGACAAAATGACACCTGAAACACTTCATCACTTGAAGTCTTCATTCCACAAGTGTTGTGAAAAGGAATGGAAACATTATAAAGTGGTAAATGCTTTACTGCTCAGACTTTTTTTAAATGTGTTGAACAATATAAATCACGAGAAACACATTTAATAATGTTTGATGTATTGTCTGCAATGAAATACAAGTCAAAGTAAATTTAGAAATCACTACTGTCTATTTTATTTGCGTTTTCCATACAATCACAACTCTTTCTGATGTGGGGTTGTATTTTAAAAATGTATGCAATTTATGAGAGACTTGGACACAGTGTTATTATCTTCTTTTCTTTTCTGCAGAGTCATATACTGACAAGAAGCTCCGAGAACTCAAGAAACAACCAAGTAAGAACCAATCTCACTGATAAACAGAAAGATCTGGAAAGTTTGATGGGTTCAGATTGTCTAACTCATCTAATATGTTGTCTAAAATCAAGGTTAGTGATCATCGGGCAAAGTGTATTTTGCAGCCCTGGCTGGACTCCAGCAAACCACTGAAAAATTTCCAAAAGTCCAAAAGTTCCCTTGCTGATCGATCTGGAATCTAAAGGATTAGTGATTGCATGACCACACTGAAAAACACATTGTTTTTGCTAAATTGGTGCAAACTATTCATCGGGGCTGAATTTAAACACACAAATTCAATATAGAAATGTTTAGCTTTATATGTTTGTTTAAATTCAGCCCCAAACAAATAGTTTCCAACATTTTACCTTAAAAAAAAATTTAGTAAATCCAATGATTCATTTATTTCAGTGCAGCTTAAACTGAGAGAAACATTCAATCAACTGAACTGGTCTCTGGTTCTGATCTCATTGTTGCCAGTTCAAACCCAGCAGGCGCGCAACGTCATAAGACGTTAATATTAGGTTAGACTTAGGTTGGGATATCAGGTTATCAAAATTTTATCTCTAACCAGCGTCTATTTTGGACATCAAAATGTTATTTTGGTGTCCAATAATGACGTCAAATGATGTTGATATTTGGTTTTGTTTTAGTTTTAGTTGTTTTTGTAACATTTGCAAGAAATGATGGCTAGAAACCATTTTTGTAGTGTCAGCTTAAAAAGAAAGTTCTATTTAAGGAGACCAAACTATTTTAATTGAAGGTTATGAAGACAATGAACCAGCCCCTACTGCCGAGATGTTTCCCTGCCGTTGGCCAAAAAATGCCTTGAAATACTTCAGCTTGCCTGCAGATTATGAGGACAGACTTGGATATTCTTTGAGTCATGCCATCTTGCTTTTGGAGGCGCTACATCATCTCTGCTCACACTTCTTGGAAGATCTGCTGGCGTTTTCCTTTAAGGATTGTCATCACTTCCCACATAGCAAAATTTCTCTGGCCCAGATCTGCCCCACACAGTCAGCTTTTGCTTGGCCCACATGCCGCAGTGAATAACGGTACATGTCTGGACCAAGTCTGGCTTCCAGACAAGAGCCAAACATGGATCATATCTGGGCCAAGTTTCAGCCAAGTTAATAACCCATAACTGAGCCCGAACTGGGCCAGATATGTTGATGTGTCACCACTGCAATTAATAAACCCATGAATCACTGCGCTTTAGGTGTGCCATGGGCGTGCTTTTCTTAAAGCGACCTGATTGTTTGTTTTTTTTCTTTATTTGTAAATAATAAAAATATATTTTAAATGTGGGTCAAGATAGGCCAAACTCACATGGTCCCCATATCAATTATTAACATCTGAGTCAAATACTACTATTTACATCTGGCCCAAGTACTGTGTGCCGCCTTAAAGACAGTGCCACCTCTGCCAAACCAGGGCCATGCCTGGCCCACATGCTGTATGCCAGTGCCAGATGAATGCCTGCTGCGCCAGATTAAAGCCAAATCTGGGCCGGAATTCTTTGCTATCTTGGTTCTTTCTTGTACATAACATTTTACCAGCATGGACTACGCCACACTTTGAGCTAGACTTTATTGTAATGATGAAAGGGATGGTAAGGAAACAGTGGGATGACAGAGAAACAGAGTAGGCAGGTTAATCGGGTGTCCTACGATGATGCCCAGAGACTCAGAGAGGGGTCTCAGTAATATTTTAACAGAGTGACATGCACATCTCATCGTCCACCCAAACATACCTTCTGCCACTTTTATTATCACATGATCTGTTGGAGCAAAATCACTTCACATTACTGATGCATATGCTGAAATTTATTCGGTAAATACGTTTCCATCGTAGCTACTGCACATTTTTTATTATCAGATAAAAAGTTTATTCAAGTCGTGCACATAATTTTGTTTTAGCTCATTTTCAAAATGTGTGCATCTTGGTGTTTCCATCCAGGGATTCTTATGCAATATTCCAAAATGTGCTTCAAAATAGGTGGATGGAAACGAAGCTATTGAAACCGAGCGTGAAAGAGTGTGGAAATAATCCCCTAAGGAGAGCATGAGTGTGAACCACCAACACTTCTATGCGACTTAATAGTAAAAATGCTTATTATTGCCCATTTGTTACATTTGTTGGACCTTTGTGTACATTTCACATACGCCTCTTTTTCAATGTGCTCCCAAATAATAGTTTGTTGAATAGCAATCTGGTAAAAAGAACTGAGAGCCCCCTAACTCTTCAGGGTCTAGGACAGGGATGGGCAAACTTGATCCTCGAGGGCCGGTGTCCCTGCAGAGTTTTGTTCCAACTCTAATCAAACACACCTGCTTGTAGATTTCTAGTGATCTTAAAGACACTGATCAGCTTGTTCAGGTGTGTTTGATTAGTGTTGGAGCCAAACTGTGCAGGACACCGGCCCTCCAGGACCGAGTTTGCCCATCCCTGGTCTAGGAGGTAGAATTGGGATTGGGGGAATTCAGTCTTGGTATAGAGTTCCTATGCCGATTCCTAATGGATAAGATCATGTCCCTCTCTTGATATTGCTTAAGAAGATCATCAATAAGTGCTGGAAAGTCAATACTGTATGATCTCCATCTCCTTCAGGAGTGATTGAGCCCCTTCCTGCCGCAATGGTTCGTCCCGACACCACCTACAAATATGAGTGGGTGGTCCCAAAAGATGGAGGACCCACGGAAAAAGACCCTGACTGCCTCACCTACTTGTACTACTCAGCGGTGGATCCCATTCGGGACACCAACTCAGGGCTGGTTGGACCTCTTCTGATCTGCAAGCCAAAAACTCTCAAATCGGGCAAGCAGGTGAGAGGAGTGGACGCCTTTCAGAATTGTTAAATATTTTGATCATATTATTCGGTAGTTAATAGCACTTTGCACATTGGGATTTCTGAGACTCCACATGGCCCTGGCTATATTACTAAACAGCATTGCGTAACATTTATATCCAATCCCAGAAAAACGTGGACAAAGAATTTCACCTTCTCGCAACTGTTTTCGATGAAAACCTAAGCTGGTATTTGGATGACAACATCAACAGATATGCAAAGCAGCCCAAATCTGTGAATAAAGAGGATGCAGACTTTCAGGAGTCCAATAAAATGCACTGTGAGAATAAACACTGCTCAATAATACATTTCTGTAGTACAGAAACCAAATGTACTGCCTTTTTACTCAAACAATATGTGCTCTTCATTCACAGCGCTCAATGGATACATGTATGGAAATCTTAAAGGCTTGAACATGTGTAAAGGTGATAAGGTGTCTTGGCATCTGTCCGGACTAGGATCTGAGACAGACATCCACGGACTTTACTTTGAAGGCAACAGGTTCCTCTACAAAGAAACCCGTAGGGACACCATCAATGTGTTTCCTCATATCTCTCACACCGTCATCATGGAGCCCGACAGCATGGGTACATGTTTTCCTCTGTTCAACACAGAAGAAATTATTTTGAGTTACTTTTCTCCATACAAATCTATCTGGTGGAGTCTAACTGCCCATTCACACGGGGCTTCAGCGTCAACGCTTGACAGAGGGCATGTCTGAAGTTGGGGCTGACGCAATCGTCATAGCAGCGTCAGCCAACGAAATTAGTCAGTAATAGGCCACTGTCTAAGCTGGTGTATTTGCATACAGCAATCTGATTGGCTGACGCTTCCGTTGGCACTTGAAAAAATGTGCAAGTCCCAACTTATGCAGCAAGGAACGCCTCTGAAGCAGAGCCGACGGATCCATAGTGTAGTTCGGCGACGCCTTACGTCACCCATTCAATGTGAATGGGAAGCGTTGACGCTGACGCCCTGTGTGAATGGGGCGTAATGTTGACTTCCTAAAAAGCAGTTCATAAAAGTATACAGGTTCACTAAACTTTATTCAATTTATTGTTTCAAACAAGACAAATCTTGCATCTCAGATGAATGTCAAAGCATTGCACGTACTACTCTGATGATAATCTGGCGTCTACAGGGCAGTTTGAGGTCAACTGTAAAACTACGGATCATTATCATGGAGGCATGAGGGCCAACTACACCGTGGAGAAGTGCCGCTTCTGGAACCGTCAGTCTGAGACGATGCTACACCAGAAGAAGTATTACATCGCTGCAGTTGAGATGGACTGGGACTATTCACCCACCCGCACATGGGAGGACAAAATGCACAATGGTCTGAAAGAAAGGTATTCAAACCTCCTGTACCAGAACTCACATATCCTATCTGAAGCACTATTATAAATCCTGTTAGAGATATTGAAGAACGTCAGTGATGTTTAGCTTCATTGACACAGCAAGTGTCTATAACAGGTACCCCTAATGGTTTTTACTAGACCACTGCATGGAAACCTGTTGCTCAAACAACCTTAGTTGACTTAACCCAAAACTACTAGGGCTGTTTAGTTTTAATGTTTAGGGTAGAGGTCTGCATTAGAGGTCCGGTTGAGCACCCGACCAGGTTTCTGCGGCGCGGGTATAAATTTCCGAATAAATCGCGTGAGCGGTCGGTAACGGGTTTAATTTGGGACGGGAGCGGGCTGTCTAGCAATATCGCTCACGACTCCCGAGCGAGCACGCGTATGTATGTGTGTAAATGAAATAGCGCGATGCTGTGTTTGAGAGAGAGAGAGAGAGAGAGAGAGAGAGAGAGAGCGAGCTTTGTCTGTGTGTGTGCTTGGTGCTGTGTGTGTGTGCGTGTTTATACAGACAGCTTGTTATAGGCTGTCTGGACTGTATAGCTGGGTGATTTTCGGTTTTGTTCTCCCCCCGGGATCGGGCGCGGCGGGTAGAAAACGGGGCGGGTTGGGCAGCGGGACAACAAGTGCTTAATATAAGCGGGAGCGGTCGGGTTCGGTCTAAAATCTGGCGGGAGCGGGATTCAAAATTTAGTCCCGCGCAGATCTCTAGTTTAGGGCTGCTTTATTTGACTCATATTGGCCTTGTTTATTCTTGTTTTCTGCCTTAAGATACAATCCATGTGATAAAGGAGGTCCTGAATACCTCAAATATATTCCAAAGCTAATTTTCGTCCAAACAGACAGTTTCTGCATTTTGACTTTGCACGGCAGGACAAATTTTCAACCAATCCTCTAGTAATATCATTTAGTTAGGTTAAGAGTGTATGATATGAATGAGACTTCAGATGTATCATGAAGGGGATGATTTTTGACCATCGGTCCATCTTTGGCAAGGACACCGGGGTTCAAACCCTACTCTATACAAGAAGTGTCATGGGATTTTTAATGAGCACAGAGAGTCAGGATCCTGGGTTTAACATCTCATCCAAAAGACACTCACTGACAGTAAAGCGTCCTCTTCACTATACTGCGGTATTAAGACTCACACAGACCCCAGGTTGAGCGCCCCCTGCTGCCCTCTCTAACACCTCTTCCAACAGCAACCTTGTTTTCCCTTGCAGTTTCCCATCTTTGAGACTTAAAGTTTCAAGTTTATTGGTTTGGAATATTAACATGATTAGTATTATTTAGCCAGAAGTCCAATAATAACCATCTTGAATTATTAGTTGGCTCAGGTTGGTCATAGCTGAACTAGAGCTGAGACAGTTATGGCCCCTTTCCACTGAGTGGTATGGTACGGTTCGGTACGCTTTTATCTAAACTGAATATGTTTTGATCAATTCAGCCCAGGCAACGAGTTCCTCAAGAAAGAAGGAAAATTTATTGGCTCCAAATATAAGAAGGTGCTTTACAAAGAGTACACAGACGAAACCTTCACCAAACTCAAGGAGAGGACCGCCGATATGGAGCACTTGGGAATAATGGGTAGATATCCACAGAGCATTCTGTGTATTGATGGTTGACTCACGGTTTGGTGTCAACCTTTGCAAACCTCCAAAATATGCTCAGCCGCGGTGTTTCTCATTTCAGGACCCATGATCCATGGTAAAGTAGGTGAAAAAGTGAAGATTGTGTTCAAGAACATGGCTAGGAGACCGTACTCCATACACGCCCATGGGGTCAAAACTGACAGTCCTCAAGTTGCCCTGACACGTCCAGGTAAAGGACAAGACTAACTGTTTATTAAACAAACCAAAGTTCATATAAGTCCTAAGGAATGTGTTTCTCTTCAAGGTGAAACCCAGACCTACACCTGGTACCTGCCGAAGAACTCTGGACCGACCGAGGAGCAGGAGGAGTGCAGTGTTGGAGCGTATTACTCCACTGTAGACGTTATCAAGGTACCCTTCTTACCAGTCAAACAAGTTGGCATCTTATGGAGTCGGATCAGTGTAATAAAAAGATGCAGGGAAAAAGTATTGAACACATGAAGAAAGGAAGGTGTAGAGAGGCATGGAAAGCCCAGACAGCAGCTGAAATCTCTCAGCAGTTCTTCAGCAATGCTCTGCCCTTCCTCAGCTGCTTCAGTCCAACATCTACATTAGCAGGAGGATGAAGATGAACCCATTTCAGCAAGACAATGAGCCAAAACACAGCCGAGGAGAGTCTCAGATGCTTTCAGAGAAAGAAAATCAAGCTGTAGAATGGCCTAGCCAATCACCTGACCTGAATACAATAGAGAATACAAGATAAAGCTCAGATTTGATAGACGAGACCCACAGAAGCATCAAGATTTTTTCACTATGGAAATATTCTCAGGAAGAACACAACATGTTTGATACTTACTCTCTCACTTTAATAACTAATAACCAACCCAAGGTGCTGAAGAATGTCGTTGGTTTTGTGACAGTGTGGATTTTTCCTCTGGTGCAGGACATGTACAGTGGCTTGGTCGGGCCGCTGGTCATCTGTAAGAAGAGTTTGGCTCGTACACTGGGGCTGAAGAAGGAGGTCGAGGAGTTCGCTCTGCTCTTCATGGTCTTTGATGAGAATGAATCCTGGTATCTGGAGGAGAACATCAAAACTCACGTTAAAAACCCTCCCAAAGCACTGACGGAGGACCAGCAGTTCATCGAAAGCAACAAGATGCATGGTGGGTTCAATGTGCTCTGGGTTGCGAAGCTCATTTCTCCATGGTTTTTGATGAATTTCAGTTGTTCTCTAATTCCAGAACTTTCCATAAACCGATTTAAGCAGGACAATATAGTGCAATATAGTGACCCAGCTAACGACAGAGAACAATCTGTAACAGTCCTGATAAGCTGTGTGAATTTTAGCATGTAACGTTATTAAAATAATGTTTAATGTAATGAGCGAAGTAGTGGCGCAGTAGGTAGTGTTGTCGCCTCACAGCAAGAAGGTCGCTGGTTCGAGCCTAGGCTCGGTTTGCGTTTCTGTGTGGAGTTTGCATTTTCTACCTGCGTTCGTGTGGGTTTCCTCCGGGTGCTCCGGTTTCCCCCACAGTCCAAACACATGCGGTTCAGGTGAATTGGGTAGGCTAAATTGTCCGTAGTGTATGAGTGTGTGTGTGTGTGTGTGTGGATGTTTCCCAGGGATGGGTTGCGGCTGGAAGGGCATTCGCTGTGTATAAACATGCTGGATAAGTTGGCGGTTCATTCCACTGGGGCGACCCCGGATTGATGAAGGGATTAAGCCGACAAGAAAATGAATGAATGAATGAATGTAACGTTAATGGAAAAACGCTCTTTATACATTATTGTAATGTGAATGGAATGTTCCAATAACATTTAGAGAATATTAATATAACATGATTAAAGAGTCCTAGTTCAGGTTTCAGTTGAGATTAAGTCAAACATCGAATACAAAAACACTTCACTTCACGACACCGTCAAATGTTGTCTGAGATGGACCTGATGTGTACTGGCTACTGAAGTTTCTTCCTTGGTTCGTCACAGGAATCAATGGTTTAGTCTTCGGCAACCTGAAAGGCCTGAACATGAAGGTTGGAGATAAAGTGTACTGGTATCTGATGGGACTGGGAAATGAGGTGGACATACACACAGCACACTTCCACGGCCACAGCTTCGACTATAAGGTAAACCATCACCCCTTTTCCCAAAAGTTCAATCATTTATAGGTGATGTTTAATTCTAAACTAATTTCGAGAGGAGCACGTGCTCATGATTGACCCAGCTGCTCCACATTAGAATAAGAATCAGAAAGAGCTTTATTGCCAGGTATGTTCGCACATACAAGGAATTTGTTTTAGTGACAGACACCAGAATTACACAGACAGGACAATAAACAGATAATAAATATATAAAAAAGGCAGTAAATAGTGACTGCAAATATACAAATAGACAAGTGTATGTAGAGCTATATTACTATAAACATGTTATATGTGCAGCTGTTATGTGCAAATTGGCATGTAAAGTGTGTTGTTATATAAGTGTATATAAAGTTTGTGGCAAGTAGTGATGTTGGTTCCACGATTATTATTGTCAAGTGTTCATGAGCTGGATTGCCTGAGGGAAGAAACTGTTTCTGTGTGGGGCTGTTCTGGTGCGCAGTGCACTGTAGCGTCGACCAGAAGGTGAGGCAGTGTGCTGGGTGTGAGGGGTCCGGAGTGATTTTGGCAGCCCTTCTGCTCGCTCTGGATGAGTACACTTTTTGGATAGTAGGAACTGTGTTTATCCAGAGCGAGCAGAAGGGCTGCCAAAATCATTAATGAGTAGCTAATCATGATCCTCCGATCAAAGGATCCCAAGTCACTATATATATCCTCATTTCCTTTCTGCAACTATCTTCATCTGGAAGGAACCCCCCTCATCCCCTTCTTCCTCCTTTATCCAGAATGGGCGGCACGGTGGCCCAGTGACTAGCACTGTTGCCTCACAGCAATAATACCAATGGCGTTGGGTCCAAGCTGGGCCATCTGGTATTTCTGTGTGGAGTTTGCATGTTCTCCGTGTCGGCGTGGACCCGGGGTTCCCCGGTTTCCCTCCACCATCCAAATGTGCTCTATATTATAGATAAAATAAGCCTTTTTATAATGTCTTACTCTCAGGAAGTTCGGTTTAGCCTCAGCAGCGGGGGAGTTTGAGATCGACCTGAGCTCAATCAACCCTCGCCCTGCGAAAGGGGGGAGCCCTGGGCTCGAGGATCCCTTGTGTTCAGGGCTCTCTCCTGGGACAGCACGCCAAACAACCTATGTATAAATCGTGAGCTAAGTGTGAACTGTTGAAATGGCGCTGAACAGATTCAGGAATTTTTCACAGTATTTCCTGTAATCTTGTTTCTTATGGAGAAAGTCTTACTTGTTTTATTTGGGCTAGAATAAAAGCAGTTTTTAATTGTTTTAAAGCCATTTTAAGGTCAATATTAGTAGCCCCCTTCAGCTATATTAGTTCTGGATTGTCTACAGAGCAAACTATTATGATTAGATATTAGGGAAAAAATATTCAGGAGGGCGAATGATCCAGACTTCAGCTGTATGTGTGTGTTATCAGTGTGATGACGGTTGTCTTTTTGCCCGCAGGTCAGCGGGACACACAGAGCAGACGTGTTTGATTTGGTCCCCGGGACGTTTCAGACGGTGACCATGCGTCCGCTGTATTCTGGCACATGGCTACTGCACTGTCATGTGACCGACCACATCCAGGCCGGAATGGAGACCACATACACTGTGCTGGAGAAAGACGGTGAGTTTAGCTGTCCTGATATTGAGCTCAGGCGTTGCTCACACACCCAGTGCTTTTTTTTTTTTTGATGAGAGGCGCCTTATTTGAACGGTTTTCTAATGGCAGCTGCTTAGGGGCCGTTCACACAGAGGTTTCCACCTAAATGCACTGCCTTTCTGTTGTTTTTTCAATGGCTGTGTTTCTGCGCACCTATTTTTAGATATGCGCATAAAAAAATTATTGATATACGCGCCAAGATGCGCATCAATTTTGAAAATGCGAATAAAAAACGTATGCGCATAAGTGAGTAGGATATTTATATAACAGAGGCAATTGCGAATTAGAGCGAGTGGGGTGCGGGGGGGTCAGGGGCAGAGACGATCATGAACTGAAGAGCCGGGCGGGGAGAGGGTTGGGGGGGGGGGGGGGGGGTTCGGGGGTTGCGAACTAAAGAGTGGGAGAGGAGGGGTTGGGGGTGAGAGGCGATCGTGAACTGAAGATGGGGTGGGGGAGCGAAAACGATTACAAACTGAAGAGCCGGGCGGGGAGAGTGGGGGGGGAAGAGCCAATTGTGAACTAAAGCGCGGTAGAGCGAGGGTTGGGGATGAGAGGCAATCGTGAACTGAAGATCGAGTGGGGGGTGGGGGAGCGAATACGATTACAAACTGAAGAGCCAGGCGGGTAGACTGTGGGGGAAGAGGTGATCGTGAACTAAAGAGCGGGAGAGGGGGGGGTTGGGGATGAGGGGCGATCACGAACTGAAGATCGAGTGGGGGGTGGGGTGAATACGATTGCGAACTGAAAAGCTGGGCGGGTAGTGTGGGGAGGAAGAGGCAATCGAGATCTGAAGAGCAGTGGGGGGAGGGGGGTTGGGGGTGAGTATGATTTCAAGAAGATCCGGGTGACTAGAGTGGGGGGAGGAGCCGATTGCGAACTAAAGAGCGGGGGAAGGGTGATGGGGGGTTGAGTGGTTAGAGGCCATTGCGAATTTAAGACAGAGTGGGGGGTTGGGGTTAGGGGGCAAAGACGATTGTGAACTGAAGAGCCGGATGAGTAGAGTGGGGGGGAGAAGAGACAATCGCGAACTAAAGAGCGGGTGATGGGGGGGGGTTTGGTTTAGAGGCGATCTTGAACTGAAGATCGAGTGGGGGGAATATGATTACGAACTGAAGAGCCGGGCAGGTAGAGTGTGGGGGGAGGGTGAAGAAGTTATCGCCAACTCCAGAGCGGGACAGGGGGGTAGGGGGTGAAAGGAGATCGTGAACTGAATATCGAGTGGAAGGGGGGCGGGGTGCGATTATGAACTGAAGAGCCAGGCGGGTAGAGTGTGGGGGGAAGAGGCGATTGCGAACTAAAGAGCACATGCAAACTCCACCTGACCTAGGCGAGACTCGAACCAGCGACCTTCTTGCTATGAGGCGACAGCACTACCTACTGCGCCACTGCATCGCCACAATAATAACAATATCAGCAAATAAAGGCAGTGCGGTGCGCCAGCTTAATGATTAATAACGTGCCAGATCAAGTTTCTCAGATTAATAAACATTAATCAGCAGCAAATTAAGAGTTTATTGAGCTGAAAGTGTCAGTCATCTGGTATTTGGTTAGAATTGTCTCTAAATAGAGCGACTGAAAGTTTTAATGCCCTGTTATGTAAAGATCACACTTCATCTATTAAACTGAGTATATTACCAGCTACACAAACTGAACTATTGAGTTTTCTTCTTTCTCTGTCTCTGTTTAGGGCGAAAGAGGGGCTTCCTGGGCATATTCGGGAGTGGGTAAAAATCTGACAGTGCCTGTCCATGAATTTCTTAAATAAACACTGCAAAAGAGCACAACGAGATTCCTGTCTGTGTGTACTGTTGATCAACATAATGAGGAATTGTCCTTATAAAGTCACCCAGTGAGATGTGCAGCCTTGGTCTTAAAAATATTATGTTTATGCATCAGTTTAGAGAAATTGAAAGCCTTTTAATAAGTTTGAACCCATGTGCACTGTTCACATTTACTGTCTATTTGTTATGTTTGAGTTGAAAGCATCCACTGAATTAAACTGCTGTATAAATGCATCAGATCAATATTGTTTTCTATTAATCTGTTTATCAACCTCAATTCTGATCAAAACTACTAAATCGTTTAGAAAAGCACAGGATTTTAACTCTTTAATTGCCAAATTCATAACTTACCTGGTGACTGTGGAGGCCATTTGAGCACAGTGAACGCATTGTCATGTTCATCAGTCTGAGATGATTCACATGTGTTCTCCTGCTGGAAGTAGCCATCAGAAGATGGAGACACTGTGCTCATAAAGGGATGGACATGGTCAGCAGCAATACTCAGGTAGGCTGTGGCGTTGATGCTCAATTGGTAATAATGGACCCAAAGAAAATCTCCCCCACACCATTACACCACCACCACCAGCCTGAACCGCTGATACAAGGCAGGATGATCCATGCTTTCATGTTGTTGAGGCCAAATTGTGAGCCGAGCATCCGAATGTGTGAGCAGAAATGGAGACTCATCAGAGCAGCAACGTTTCTCCAATCTTCTATTGTCCAGTTTTGGTGAGTCTGTGTGAATTGTAGCCTCAGTTTCCTGTTCTTAGCTGACAGGAGCGGCACCCGGTGTGCTCTTCTGCTGCTGTAGCCCATCCGCCTCAAGGTTGGACGTGTTGTGTGTTCAGAGATGCTCTTCTGCAGAGCTCGGTTGTAACGAGTGCTTATTTGAGTTACTGTTGCCTTTCTATCAGCTGGAACCAGTCTGGCCATTCTCCTCTGACCTCTGGCCTCATCAACAAGGCATTTGCCCCCACAGAACTGCCGCTCACTGGATATTTCCTCTATGTCTGAGCATTCTCTGTAAACCCTAGAGATGGTTGTGCGTGAAAATCCCAGTTGATCAGCAGTTTCTGAAATACTCAGAGCAGCCAGTGTGTTTTACTTTAGCTTTAAATAAATAGTAAAAATAGCTTTTCTGTGCACAACTAGACCAGAATAAAAGACAAAACACACGGCTGATTGATTTATTGATTGAATATATTCAGCTTTACAAGTGAAAGCATAAAAAAGAATATTAGTTACTCCTCAAGCCTTAGAATTACATTAAATGTACACTATAGAGAAGGTTTGAGAGACCGTCTGCACACAAGAGGCTGAACCTGAATATAACTTAATAAAAAAGCACATTTATAACATGAACATTCACATGAGCTGAGATGCATTATGAGATATCTTCACACATACGGCTGAAGTCAGAGTTATTCGCCCTCCTGTTACATTTTCACTCTTGTATATTTTTACCCCAATTGGAGTAATGACAGTAAATAATATTAGACTAGATATTCTTCAAGACACTTCTATACAGCTTAAAGTGACATGTAAAGGCTTCACTAGGGTAATTAGGGTAAAGTTAGGGTAATTAGGCAAGTCATTGTATAACAGTGGTTTTGTTCTGGAGACAATCCAACACTAATATTGCTTAAAAGTGCTATTATGGGATTTCCGCCTGGATTTTGCCTACCCAAATTTAAAAGCTTCCCAAATCCACATGCAGAGGTGTAAATGCAAACATTTGGCCTCATTTTAAAGAAAACCTCTTGAGTTTTCATAAAACACTACTGAAAGTGTTTAAAATATCTGTATATGTCGTCTGTGTTATAATAAACACCTAAAAAAGAGGCGCTTTTTGTATTTTATTTTATATACTCAAGTTTGAAAGTATCTCTTTCAGGTTGTGTGTGTTCTAGCGTGCTGTAATTAATGTTGCTGGTTCCTGCACATGTCTGTAATCATAGGACAAAAGAGAAATGTCTCCACCATAATCTATGCAGAAGTTATTGTGTTCCAGCTGATGAGAGGTGCTGTACAAGCCACAGGGAGCGATCATTGTGTTCATATTTCACTATTCTTTTGCTTGATCAAACATAATTCAGTGTGTTTGGAGCACGTCAGACATATAAAAGGATCACTTATGCACATCAGCTCAAAAACTGAGGAGAATGGCCCTGAAGCGCACAGCATAAGGTAAGAGATGAGCTGTCTGTGCTATCTGGGGCTGCTTATTGATCATGAATGTATTGTTTTCACTTCTGCACCATGGAAACACCGAGATTCATTCAGCAACTGTTTGATATGTGAATATAATTCAGTAAAAAGAACGCTAGAACCGTATGAGCACCGGCAAGAGCTTTCATTTCAGCTATAACCTGTACATGTGTCATATGAGAAATATGAAAATGAAACAATGTTCAATACCCAGCTCTGGGATCCAAAATACTGTGTATTTAATAACTTTTGTACAGTAGAATAAAAACCAAAGTGATGCAGATGTGTGCATAAAATATAGATTCTACACTTTCAAACGAAACCACTTACGGGGATCTGGTGCAACGCTAGCCCTTTAAATCTGAAAGTGAAAGTCGGTGACGTCACAGACCCACAGAATTAGGGGGCTAATAATATTGACCTTAAAATGGGTTTAAAACAATTAAAAACTGCTTTTACTCTAGCCGAAATAAAACAAATGAGACTTTCTCCAGAAGAAAAAATATTATAGGAAACACTGTGAAAAATCCCTGAATCTGTTCAACATCATTTGGGAAATATTTGAAAACAATAATAAATGCACAGGAGGGTGAATAATTTTGCCCTCAACAACTGTAAACAAAGTCCATATATATAGTAGCCTATATTTATTCAGATTTATTTATAGTAAACAACTTCATTAAAAGACGAACACAGTTCCAGTCATTTTGCATTCACACGTGACTTCTGAGATGAACAAACCTTTTTTTTGGGGGGCTCCAGCATTTAAGGCAGCAGGAGGACTGAAGACCCTCTTTAAAGCAGTTTTAGTGTTGATTGTCTGCAATAATGTGATTTCACTGGCAGCATTCAAGTAGATGTGGCAAGAAAAAATGAGCTGTTCCATCGTCCGGCAGCAAATCCAGAAACTCTAATGGGGTCAGTTCCCTCGCCGCTACGATCAGAGTCTCTGTCATGAAGCAAAATTACAACCAAAAAAAGCTGAATTAACTGTGGGAAAACACCACTACTTCATAATAAACAGATTCCAGGGGCCCTTCATATACACTGCAAAAAAATGCTTTTCTTACTTAGATATTTTGTCTTGTTTCTAGTCCAAATATCTAAAAATTCCTAAATCAAGAAGCATTTTCTAGACAAGCAAAACATATTGTCTTGTTTTGAGAAATAATATGCCAATATTAAGTGACTTTTTCCTTAAAACAAGCAAAATAATCTGCCAATGGGGTAGGCAAAATAATCTTACGTCAAAAGAAAAAACAAGATTAATTTGCTTTCCTCATTGGCAGATTATTTTGCTTGTTTTAATATCTGGTGCAATACGGCGCAAGACATGTTTGGTGTGACTACAAATGAAAAAGCCATCTAGATAAGTGTAGATGTAGCCTGAGTTTCTTCTGTTTGTTCAAGTTTAACACACATCTGTTACCTTTGAGAGCTGAGAGGAGGATTGTGTTGTCATTTCCTGTTTTCCTGATCCTGTCACAGACCTCAGGGAATAGTTTCTGCCACCACAGACACTGAAGAGAGAACAGAAACCAGTCAGGTACAGTTCCCCCCCAAAAATGAACATAAACTCACTATTTACTCGCCATCAAGTGTTAATATGGAAATGAAATACAAGTCAGAGTAAACCTAGAATCACTACTTTCTTTATTGATTTGTGTTTTCCATACTGTCCCAAGCTTTTCGGATTTGGGGTTGTGTATTGTGTTATAAACAGTCAGGTCCATAAATATCAGGACATCGACACAACTCTGGCTCTGTACACCTACACAATAGATTTGAAGATGTGCTTTAACTACAGACTGTCAGCTTTAATTTGAGGGTGTTTACAGGTGAACGGTGAAGGAATTTGCATATGTTTGCATATGTGCCTCCTACTTGTTAAGGGACCAAAAGTAAAGGGACAGAATAATCATCATAAATCAAACTTTCACTCTCATTCATTCATTCATTTTCTTTTCGGCTTAGTCCCTTTATAAATCCGGGGTCGCCACAGCAGAATGAACCGCCAACTTATCCAGCACGCTTTTACGCAGCGGATGCACTTCCAGCTGCAACCCATCTCTGGAAAACATCCACACACACTCATTCACTATGGACAATTTAGCCTACCCAATTCACCTGTACCTCATGTGTTTGGACTGTGGGGGAAACCGGAGGAAACCCACGCGAACGGAGGGAGAACATGCAAACTCCACACAGAAATGCCAACTGACCCAGCCGAGGCTCAAACCAGCGACCTTCTTGCTGTGAAGCAACAGCACTACCTACTGCGCAACTGCGTCACCTACTTTATAACATTAGGTTGAAAATCCTTTGCAGTCAATTGTTTGGTGTTTCTGAGCTCACTGGTGTGAATTTTCCAGACATTCATTTTGTCCACGCCTAATGTATTTGCTATCTATCTGATGGGTTTGTTTCATACTTGACTGAGAGTGGCAGCTCTTTGGATCTCATCTTGAGAGATGCAAATGCAAACAGCACACTTGAAATGAACTCTGGACCTGTCATCTGCTCAAAGTAATTAAGATAATGAGGGAATAACACACACCTGGCCATGGCACAGCTGGGAAGTCAATTGTCCCATTACTTTTGGTCCCTTAACAAGTGGGAAGCACACTTATTTCCTACACCGTTCATCTGGTTTGCATGTAAATACCCTCAAATTAAAGCTTTCAGTCTGCAGTTAAAGCACATTTGCTTCATTTCAAATCCGTTGTGTTGGTGTGTAGAGCCAAAAATGTTAGACTTGTGTCCATGTCCAATTATTTATGGGCCTGACTGTATATTAATATTAAATATTGTTGTGTATATTTAATCTTCAACAATGTGAACTTCTATAAAGAAGTGTTTGACCATTCTGAATGCATATTTATCCAAACACTGAGGAGATTTCCCTGCATGGAAGACTTTCCCAAATTTGTCTCAGACGATCAAATCGACTGGTTGGAGATGTCATAAGTGTGTGTGAGTGTGTTACCAGTGTGTGGTGGTGCAGCTGGTGTTGTGCGTATGGGATGATGGCCTGTGGGCAGCGGTCCAGCAGTCTGTGGATGGAGTCCTCATGCTGGCCCAGTTTGGTGGAGCAGAGCACATGAACACTAAGTCCTGGGTCATCGGAGTCTGACAGCGGCTCCAGCAGAGGCAGAATAGAGGAGACCTGCAGCGTCGGCCCGCACAGCAGAGACTGAACACACAAACACAATCAATCACACCTCATGGGACCATTTTAAAGCAAACCAAATGGGAAAAACAGAGTTTACTCATCGTAGCTCTGTCTATTGTTGAGTCTTTATTTCTGGTTATTCTTCTAACAAAATGTTCAGCAAAAATGTGGATGCCCCTTTAAAAATGTGTATTTTTTCTATTTTCCAATGAATATATGATGGATGGATGGATGGATGGATGGATGGATGAATGGATGGATGGAGGGATGAATGGATGGATGGATGGATGGATGAATGCATGAATGAATGGATGGATGGATGGATGGATGGATGGATGGATGGATGAATGCATGGATGAATAGATGGATGTCTGGATGGATGGATGATGGATAGATGGATAGACAGACAGACAAAGACAAACAGATAGATGGATGGATGGACGAATGAATGGACAGACAAACGAATGGATGGATGGATAGATAGACAGACGGATGGAAAGATAGATAGATGGATAGATGGATGGATGGATGGATGGATGGATGGATGGATGGATGGACGGAAAGATAGATGGATGGATGGATGGATGGACGGAAAGATAGATAGATGGATGGATGAATGGACGGGAAAATAGATAGATGGATGGATGGAAGGATGGATGGATAGACAGACAAACAGATGAATGGACGAACAATCGAACGGATGGACAGACAGATGGGCGAACGGATGGATGGATAGACAGACAGACGGATGGAAAGATAGATAGATGGATGGATGGATGAATGCATGGATGAATAGATGGATGGATGGAAGGATGGATGGATGGATGGATGGATGGATGGATGGATGGATGAATGGATGGATAGACGGATGGATGGATGGATGGATGGATGGATAGATGGATGGATGGATAGACAGACAGACAGACAAAGACAAACAGATAGATGGATGGATGGACGAATGAATGGACAGACAAACGAATGGATAGATAGATAGACAGACGGATGGAAAGATAGATGGATGGATGGATGGATGGATGGATGCATGGATGGATGGATGGATGGATGGACGGAAAGATAGATGGATGGATGGATGGACGGACAGACGGAAAGATAGATAGGTGGATGGATGGATGGATGGATGGACAGAAAGATGGATGGATAGATGGATGGATGGATGAATGGACAGAAAGATAGATGGATGGATGGATGGATGGATGAATGGACGGGAAAATAGATAGATGGATGGATGGAAGAATGGACGGGAAGATAGATAGATGGATGGATGGAAGGATGGATAGACAGACAGACAAACAGATGAATGGACGAACAATCGAACGGATGGACAGACAGATGGGCAAATGGATGGATGGATGGATGGATAGACAGACAGACAGATGGACGGAAAGATAGACAGATGGATGGATGAACGGACAGACATAGATAGATGGATGAACAGATAAATGGACCAATAGATGGATAGATAGACAGAAAGACAGATGGACGGACGGACAAAATATAGATTGAACAATGGATGGATGGATGGATGGATGGACAGATAGATAGATGGACGGATGGACGAACAGACGGATGGGCGGACAGATGGACAGACAGACAGACAGTTGATAGATAGATAGATAGATAGATAGATAGATAGATAGATAGATAGATAGATAGATAGATAGATAGATAGATAGATAGATAGATAGATAGATAGATAGATAGATAGATAGATAGATAGATAGATAGATAGATAGATAGATAGATAGATAGATTAAATGTAATTAAATATCAGCACACACCTGTAGTTTGAGCAGGTCCTCCTGCTGGTCATGGTATAGGTTGGGTGTAAGGATGCTCACCCACGGATACAACATCCCATAATGAGAGCAGGAGTTTATCTGGACACCAAGAGACATTGGAGGAAAAACAATGTAGTTCCAGTGCAACTATTGAAGTCTGAATTATTAGCCCACCTAAATTATTAGCCCTCCTGAATTATTAGCCCTCCTGAATTATGAGCCCTCCTGAATTATGAGCCCTCCTGAATTATGAGCCCCTCTGCATATTTTTTTTTCTTAATTTATGTTTGACGGAAAGAAGATTTTTTTCCAACATTTCTAAACTGCATCAAAACCGCTCGGAAATACTCCCTCATCCTGATCATCACAGAGTCTCACCAGGTCATCAGCAGTTTTGAGGGCCTTGCAGCCGCTGGGATGGCTGCATGTTATCCTGCTGATGTAGACGGACACCAGCCGAAACAGCAGCTCCTGGATGGTGGATTCACGGGACGACGCCACTAGCAGAGACTCCCAAAAGTCCACCAATAACTGCGGACTGCTGTCGGGCTCCAGACGGTCCTTACAGAGCTCCTGAGAGAGAGACAGAAATCAACACACACCAGCATCACAAGGGGTTTCTGCAGGTTTCACAGGTCATCTTATTAAAGAGCCCTTATTATGGGTTTTTGAGAATGCCTTTCCATGTAGTGTGTAACACAGCTGTAAGTGACATGAAATGTCCAGCTGAGGCTTAAATCTGAAAGGGGACAGTGTTTAAAACTATTCATTTATCTATAAAAGAGTCGATTAATAGTGCATTAAATGGTCCCACTTTATATTAAGTGGCCTTAACTAATATGTACTTACACAGGAATTAAAAGTTTATTACAATGTACTTATTGTGTAAATACATGTATTTACTGTGTACTTATGCTTGATTAAATACCTGTTTGTAATTACATCAGTAATTAACTTATGTAATTACATTTGTAAATACACTGTTGACCATCCCTTACACCTTAATCCACCCTTAAACCTACCCATACCACCAAACTTATCCATAACCCAACCTCTATCCCAACTCAAGACCACCACAAGTGTTCTCAAATACATTATGAACACAGTAAGTACATTGTATTTATTTTTTGATGCAAGTACATAGTAGTTTAAATGAATCCCTTTAAATGAATCGCTGATGTATTGAGTCTTTAGCCATTCCGGCACGACAAAACCTGAAAATTGAAATCCCCAGCCCTGCCCACAAACACTGAAGTAAGAGAAAGAGGAAGACAAACACTGTAGCAGATACCAGTTAAATCATGTCGTGAAGACGCTGTGCTCTGAAGTGTGAGGGGAAAGTTAGTGTTATTTAAACTACCCAAAGATGAGGCTGTGAAGAGTCAGCGGTGGAGGTTTATTTTTGAAAAAATGACCTCAGCATTATCGCCCCAGCGTTGTGCTGTGTTCCTGTCATTTTTCTGACAAGTGCTTTAGCAAACTACACGCTTACAACAGTGAATTCGTCTGACGTTTGTTAAAGAAAAGACTATTTTTTTATTTTTTTTTATTAATTTAATTATTTTTTAGAGCTCGACAGGGACTTTACAGTACACAGCTCATGCATCAGTTTCTTCCTTCACAAGTGTTAGTGTGATTAAAATGGCTGCCTCCTTGTTTTCTCTAGCTTGCAAATTATGTATTTAATTATGTTTTGTTACTTGTGTAATGTGTCAGGGTAACTCTTTATATTCTCATATCGCATCTAAAGCCATGTTGAAAACGTAGTGCATGCTGCTTTGTTTACGGATTTAAATGAGTTTGTGAGCTCAAAATCCACTGCTGGGATTCTTTGCGGATGATCTTCATTTACACTGAGGAAGGGCGGAGGCTTGCTGAAGAACTACTGAGAGATTTCAGCTGCTGTCTGGGCGTTCCATGTCTTTCTACACCTTCCTTTCTTCATGTGTTCAATACTTTTCCCCTGCGTCATTCCATTTACACAGAACTTCATCAGTATACTAATTTGTTTGTTTTCTTTGCAAATGTGGAATTATTTGGTTGTTACCAAAATCTAGGGAAAAGTCAACGACACAGAAGTATGTTTTCCCCGAAAAAAGGTGACATGCTCAATACTTATCTCCCCCACTGTATTGTTGCATACTGTCCTCGTACAAAACAAATAAAACAAACTAAAGTCTCTCTACCTGGAAGAAGAGGTGTGCGTCCTCCAGGCTGATTCTGCTGTTCTCATGCAGGGCCACGAGCGCCGCCACCAGCAGCCCGTCCTGAGAGTCCCGCAGCTGCTGGGCCAGTAATGTGGGCATCAGACCCACACCTCTACCATGCAGGAGCAGTCGGGGCTCTTCGATGAAGCCATACACCTGCAGCATCTGGACAAACATTCATCAACAAAACACCTTCAGCAGAACTCTCCTGTAGCTTAAAGTGACATTTAAAGGCTTCACTAGGTTAATTAGGCTAATTAAGCAAGTCATTGTATAACACAGTAATTGCGCAGTGTGTGTGTGTGTGTGTGTGTGTGTGTGTGTGTGTGTGTGTGTGTGCTGGTAAATCACCTCGGCGTGGCGCTCCATCTGCTGGCTGTAAGTGTGACGGTCTCCCGTGCGCAGGGCTAGTGAGGCTCTACAGAGGGCCAGGGTGATGGACGGGGCCCCGGAGGCCTCCAGCTGCTCCAGAAGGGCCCCGGCGCCATCAGGGTCCGCGTTCAGCATTGATGAACAGCACACAACATGAGGAAGCTGAGCCGGTTCAGCAACACTGAAGATCTCCAGTACTTTATCAGCCACGTCCTGGAACACACACACACACACACACACACACACGATTGTTTTTCAGGGTTTCTGTAGATATCATAATGGCAAATTTAAGACTTTTTAAGAGCATTAAGTATTAAATTTAAGACTTACAGAATTATTCGCCCCCGCTGTTTATTTTTTCCTCCAATTTCTGTTTAACAGGAGCAGATTTCTCCAACACATGTCTAATCATACTAGTGTTAATAACTCATCTCTAATATCTGATTTATTTCCTCTTTGTCATGATGACAGTAAATAATATTAGACTAGATATTCTTCAAGACACTTCTATTCAGCTTAAAGTGACATGTAAAGGCTTCACTAGGGTAATTAGGGTAAAGTTAGGGTAATTAGGCAAGTTATTGTATAACGATGGTTTGTTCTGTAGACTATCCAAAACAAATATAGCTTAAAGGGGCGAATAATATTGAGCTTAAAATATTAAAAGCTGCTTTTATTCTAGCCGAAATAAAGCAAATAAGACTTCCTCTAGAAGAAAAAATATTATCAGACACACTGTGAACATTTCCCTATTCTGTTCAACATCATTTAGAAAATATTTTTAAAAAAGAAAAATGTAATTAAAAAAAGGAATATATATATATATTTGATTTCATTAAAGATATAATCCACATAAAAATTCAACCCAGGCTCATTGTGGACACATACCACTAGTTATATTTCTGAAGAGCACCAAATACCTTCCAGGAGCTACGTTTTGTTTGCAATTTTTGTTTTGGCCATAGATCTCAAATTTTTCTCGCGTGTGCTATTCTGGTCTGCTCTTCTCGCATAAATCCACCAGAGGCCACTGTCAACTGAACGACTGACTGATTGACCGATCAATGAACGACTGACCTGCCCACCCCCTTCCCTAAACCCAACCGACAATGTTTTCAAAAGCACTGATTGACCCGCCCACTCCCTTCCTTAAACCCAACCAACAGTGTTTTCAAAAGGACCGATTGAGCCGCTCACCCCTTTCCCTAAACCCAACCGACAGTGTTTTCAAAAGCACCGATTGACCCACCCACTCCCTTCCGTAAACCTAACCGACAGTTTTTTCAAAAGCACAGATTGACAAAAGCACCGATTGACCCGCCCACTCCCTTCCTTAAACCCAACCGACAGTGTTTTCAAAAGCACCGATTGACCCGCCCACTCCCTTCCTTAAACCCAACCGACAGTGTTTTCAAAAGCACCGATTGACCCGCCCACTCCCTTCCGTAATCACTATGTGATTTTTCAGGTTTTTTATTTGTAATAAATTTGCAACAATTTCAAGAACTCTATTTCCACATTGTCATTATGGGGGATTGTGTGTAGAATGTTGTAAATCAATGAATTAAATCCGTTTTGGAATAAGGCTGCAACATAAACAAATGTGGAAAAAGTGAAGCGCTGTGAATACTTTCTGGGTGCACTGTACGTGTTAATAAAATCTAAATAAAAAACCTTGCTCAGCTCCTCCACGGTTTCCTCATACAGCGAATGCTTCAGGAAGAAGATGAATCCTCGGCCGTAACCGCTTGATACGCCACTCATGGAGACGTTCCTCTGAATAACATCCGTCACAGTGAGACCCGACATCTTATAATATGGGAGAGCCAAATGACAATCCTTCTTATCAAACCTGCAGATCACAGGAGAACGAGCCACAGTTTATAATTAATGCCCACTATCAATCCTTTACACTGACACATTATAAAACAGCATTGTTACACAGCTGTCTGCAATACTCACTTCTGATTGGTCATTTTAAGGTATGTTACTCCCAGATAACAACTGCTAAATAACACAGAATCATCCGGAAACTGAGGATTATCTTGACCGTCAGAAAACACATTAACTTTTTTATGTTTTTATATATATTTGTATGTGTGTGTATATATATATATATATTTCTACATCTAGTGTCTGAATAATGCGCAGGTTAGTGTATACTCCATCAGCTGTTTCTGTCAGCTTTGTGTTTTTGACTGCTTGGCGCCATTTTTTTTACTATCAGCATTTTTGATGATTTTCATCTAAATTTGACAGTTCTAGATTACAGACATCAATGAATAAATAAATAATGTAAAAAATCTATGAGAAAAGATTAACTGACGGCTTTTGAGAATCCACCATGGTTTAAAAAACACAATTAGTTGAGAAATCTATATATTTTTTGCCCAGCTCTCCAGCTGACCTGCTGAAACAGTCTCCTAAATGAGCGCAGCTCTCCTGAAAGGCCTCCAGCAGCTCCTGCTTCTCCTCAGCAGGGCCGTTCTGCAGTTTAAGCAGCGCTGACCGCAGAAGAAGATGAGCTTCACTGAGCAGATGAACACAGCTCTGTGAACACGGGTTGGACTGCTCGTACCGCTTACTGTACTCCACCTGAGACAAAACAATGACAAAACATGACAATATAACAGCTTACAGTACTCAATCTAAGACAAAACTATTACAAATATGACAATATCTGCTTATTGTACACCTCCTGAGGCAAAACATTGAAAATAAATGTCAACATCTGCTTACTATACCCAACCTGAGACAAAACAATGACAAAACTTGACAATAAAACAGCTTTCAGTACTCAATCTAAGATCAAACTATGGCAAATATAACAATATCTGCTTCCTGTGCTCCACCTGAGGCACAACAATTACAATATATGACAATATAACTGCTTACAATAGTCTTCCAAAGGCAAAACATGACAATATCTGCTTACTGTACTCAACCTGAGACAAAACAATGACAATATATGACAATATAACTGCTTATTGTAGTCTTCCTGAGGCAATTCAATCAAAAAACATGACAATTACTGCTTAATGTACACCTCCTGAGGCAAAACATTGAAAAGAAATGTTAATATCTGCTTACTGTACTCCTACTGAGGCAAAACTATGATAACCCTACTGAAAAATCCAGCTTTAGCTGGTCGTCCAGGCTGGTTTTAGAGGGGTTTTGGCCATTTCCAGGCTGGTTTCCAGCCATTTCCAGCCTGGTCTTAGCTGGTCAGGGTGAGAGTCCAGCCAAAACCAGCTATGTCCAGCTTAAACCAGGCTGGTCAAGCTGGTTTTAGCTGGATTAAGTTGGTCATTTTCCAGCCTGACCAGCTGAGAGCAGGCTGGAAATGGCTGGAAACCAGCCTGGAAATGGCCAAAACCACCCTAAAACCAGCCTGGTCAAACAGCTAAAACCAGCCAACCAGCCTAGGCTGGTTTAAGCTGGATTTTTCAGCAGGGAAAACTTGGCAATAACCGCTTACTGTAGTCTTCCTGAGGCAAAACAATCACAAACCATGACGACATCTGCTTACTGTACACCTCCTGAGACAAAACAATGACAAAACTTGACAATAACACAGCTTACAGTACTCAATCTAAGATAAAACTATTACAAACATGATAGTATCTGCTTATTATACACCTCCTGAGACAAAACAATGGCAAAACCTGACAATATAACAGCTTACAGTAGTCTACGACTGCTTGCCTGTTCTAATTGCGCAAGATTGAACAATAAAGCTCTGTATAATCTGCACAGAATAATCTATTGATGAGAAACGAGATGCAGTACTATTTCTCTGTAGAGCTGCAGTGTGGACACAGAGCTGATCACATACAGGTTCCAGCCGTGAGCGCTGTCCGGCGCCTCTGTCGACTTACAGACCGACGACTTTCTGGATCTGAGGAGCACAGAAGAGCAGGATCACAGATCATAACTGCAGATTTACTACAACCCCGAATCAGAAGAAGCTGGGACAGCAGGGAAAACGCACATTAAAATCTGTTGACTGGCCTGCCTGCAGTCCTGACCTGTCTCTGATAGAGAATCTGTGGTGCATTTTGAAGTGCAACTGTACTGTTGTCCACCTTAAGAACTGGACAAAATGACACCTGAAACACGTCACCACTTGGTGTCTTCAGTCCCTAACATCCCTAAAACTTTCCTGTTTTAATTGCGTTTTCCATACTGTGCCAGCTTTTTCTGATTTGGGGTTGTACTTGCGTTTTCTCATGTTAAAGTCAAGGATGTAAAAAGGTAAGGCAGGGGAAAACACAGCATAAAGACAGAAGGTTTGTCTACAGCAGTCAGCCATGTACTGTATATTGACCCAGTGGAGCTCCAGACGAAGTTGAGTCGAGCTGCACATTTAATTCCGCAGCGAGTTGAGCAGCTTTGGTCTTATGTTTTTTGGATATAATCGGGGTTAGCAGCCGGATATCCCTTTTAGACAGCTTCCTCTTGTGTCCACAGTTCCTCCTGTTGCATGTGGTTCTTCTTCTTGGTGGTTTGCTGACATCGGATTTCGTGGCTCTTGATCATCACAAAGACTTGCTGTCTTGGTCACAGATGCGTCAGTAAGATGCACACCAACAATTTGTCCACTTTTGAACTCTAAGTCACCGGTAATGTTGTGTGCGTTGCAATATTATAAGCTAAACTGTGGTATTAGGCTGCTAATGAAACCTTCACACTGCTGGAATGAAGATCAATGAAGATCTAATTACCCTAACCTGCCTAGTTACCCTAATTACCCTAGTGAAGCCTTTACATGTCACTTTAAGCTGTATAGAAGTGTCTTGAAGAATATCTAGTCTAATATAATTTACTGTCATCATGACAAAGAGGAAATAAATCAGTTATTAGAGATGAGTTATTAATACTGTTATGATTAGACATGTGCTGAAAAAAATCTCTCCATTAAACAGAAATTGGGGAAATAAAAATATCAGGGGGGCTAATAATTCTGACTTTAACTGTATATATATATATAGTTTGTTCCCCAGTTTCTGTATAAGGGAGAGAAGATTTTGTTCTACACATTTCTAAACATCTTTATTTTCTCTTTGTCATGATGACAGCATATAATATTAGACTGGATATGCTTCAAGACACTGGTATTCAGCTTAAAGTCACATTTAAAGGCTTCACTAGGGTAATTAGGGTAAAGTTAGGGTAATTAGGCAAGTCATTGTATAACAGTGGTTTGTTTTAGGAGACAATCCAAAATAATAACATTGACCTTAAAATGGCTGTAAAACTATTAAAAACTGCTTTTATTCTAGCCGAAATAAAACTTTCTCCAGAAGAACAGATATTATAGGAAATACTGTGATAAAGGTCTTGCTCTGCTAAACAATTGAACATTCACAGGAGGACGAATAATCCTGACTTCAACTGTATGTGACTAATAGAGCTGGGTTAAACAGAGACAAGAGGAATCCCCAAGCCAAAGTGCGAGTTCTGCATCTTATTCAAGAGGGCTGAAATGTCCCTTCTGAACAGCACTGGGGTGTTAGAGCGGCCGCATGCAGGTTAGACTCACAGCGAGTTATTTTGGGGGGTTTGTTTACTGTTAGTTTCACACCGCTCGCTAACTTACAGGAAGGATTTGGACAGAAGGCTTTCCAAAGTCGGCGCTGAGGTGGCATCTAGACCTACAGCTAATAAAATGCCAGTCAGCGCTCTGTGTTCCCTCCATTCACTACAATAAGAGTAACACACAGGCCATTTACAAAGGACACTACCGGAGATATGCAAACCATCAATCAATCATATTCTATCATGCAATTCTTTAAAGTGCTGTGTGAAACAACATAATAAAGAAAATGAAAAAAGATCTCTGGTGACTTTGACAAAACAATATAAAAATTCCCTTATTTTCAACAAAAATAGAGACTTCTAAAATTCCATGATATTCCAGAAATCACATAATTCAGAAATTCCAAGATATTCTATAAATTTCATATTCCAGAAATTCCATGATATTCCAGAAATCACATATTTCAGAAATTCCAAGATATTCTAGAAATTCCATAATATTCCAGAAATTCCATGATATTTTAGAAATTCCATGATAATCTATCATGTACTAATTTATTGTGTTGTTTCACAACAAAAGACAAAGTTCCTCGATGCTCAATGCCTTTGACTATGAAAGACAATATAAAATATATTAACTATATATACATAACAATATAAAAAATTTCCTGACTTTCGATGTCTGTAAGAGATATTTCCATGATATTAAAAAATCCCATGATATTCTGGAAATTCCATTAGATTCTAGATAACGGAAACTTTAAAATATTCTGGAAAATAGACAATTAAATTCAAGATTTCCATGACAATCCAGAAATTCCATAATATTCAGAAAACTCACAATATTTCTGAAATATTCCGGAAATTACATGATACTCTATCATGTAATTCTTCATTGCATTGTGTGAAGCACCGCAATAAAGAAAGCGAAAAACAAAGATCCCTGATGCTCAATGACTTTGACAAAACAATATAAACCTCCTTCACTTACAACTTCTGTAAGAGACTTCTAAAATGCCCAGATATTCCAAAACAATTTATGATATTTTAGATATTATATAATATTCTAAAAATTACAAGACTGTCCCGAATCACATGATAATTATGAAATTACCTGATATTCCAGAAATTACATCATATTCTGGCAATAATTCCATGATATTTTAGAAATTCCTTGATATTCAAAAAAAATGTTGCTGGAATTACATGATATTTTCTTGAAATGACTCGATATTTCCAAAATTCCATGATATTCCGGAAATGACGCAATATTATGAAAATTACATGATATTCTGGAAATTCCATGACATTCCAAAAAACCAATGATATTCCAAAAATTCCATCTTATTCCAGATATTCTGAAAATTTCATGATTTCAGAAATTCCTAAAATTACGTGATATTCTGAAAATGACACAATTTTCCGGAAATCACATGCTATTCCAGAAATCCCATGATATTCTAGAAATGGCGAGGGAACCCTGTTTAACTGCAGTGACTGTGAAGATGCGCACTTACGTGTTTTTGCGCGCCGGTCTCTCAGTGTTTTCTTTGCTGTCCACATCTGCTGCTGTCAGCAGAACGATATGATCTCCATCCTGACAGAGAACCTTGAGGCCGATAAAGAGCTGGATCCGCAGAGCGCACACCTCCATGCTGAAGGGCGGACAGGCCTGACAGGAGCACAGACACGTTTACGGTCACACAGGGAAAAGAACGTGCATCCTAATCATCAGAACAATGAGATCTGGTGGAGTGACTCTTCTAAAAGCTGGCAATGCAATATATTATTATATTTTACATATTTATATTTATTAATATTTTCTATTGTATGTTTCCACTTTCCATAATTGGAAAAACGTTTTGTTAGTTTGCTAACTTTTTCCCATTTGGATTCAGTGATAAGAGCTGTGCTAATGAGCAAGCTTGAACCCCTTGTACATTAAGGTAGCGTTTAGAAAAAACAAAACAACAGCGCAGAAACTCGACACAGAGGAACATAAACACCTCACTGCCAACTACTGTTTCAGAAGTGTTACTGCAGAGCAACAGAAACAGCGCAGGAGTATGAATGCACATATACACGCGTTGCATGCGCTGTGGGTCACGCCGATCACTCGACGCAGAAGTATCAACCAGGCTTTACTCTGTGCCTGAAAACCAAAGAGGACTTTGGACCCGAGTTAAAACAAAGTAATGCAAGAGCAGAGATGTGTGTGCTGAGCTGCGTTACCTTCATGGTGGTGTCGATGTAGGGGTCCTGAACCCGAGCTGCTACTGCACTGCATCTGACGGTGAAACACTGCAGAGCGTTCCTACACAAACACACACACAACCTTTTCTCATTTATACTTAAAGCAGTGCGCAGTGGGCAGCACGTTCACCTTACAGCACGAAGGTTCGAGCCTTGACTGGGTCAGTTGGCGTTTCTGTGTGGAGTTTATGTGGGTTTCCTCCGGGTGCTCCGGTTTCCCCCACAGTCCAAACACATGCGGTACAGGTGAATTGGGTAGGCTAAATTGTTCGTAGTGTACGGGTGTGAATGAGTGCATATGGATGTTTCCCAGAGATGGATTGCAGCTGGAGGGGCATCCGCTGTGTGAAATATATGCTGGATGAGTTGGCGGTTCATTCCACTGTGGCGATGCCTGTTTAATAAAGGGACTAAGCCGAAAAGAAAATTAATGAATGAATATTTGTGTTTACTGTCTATATTTTTGTGTATACATGCATTGGCGGCACAGTGGCTTAGTGGTCGCCTCACTGCAAGAAGGTCACTGCTTTGAGTCCCGGCTGGGTCAGTTACATGTTCTCTGGATGAACTAAACTGGCCGTAGTGTATGTGTGAATGAGTGTGTATGGGTGTTTCCTGGTAATGGGTTGTGGCTGGAAGGGCATCCGCTGTGTAAAACATATGCTGGAATAATTGGTGGTTCATTCCACAATGGCAACCTCTGATAAATAAGGGAGTAAGCCGAAGGCAAATGAATGAATGAAATATATGCATGGCAGTATTGTAAAAAATGCTAGTTTAAATTTATATATAATAAAATGTATATATATATATTACTTTTTGTGTGACTGGTCTTAATTTTATGGGACCGTTAATTATCAAAAGTTGCTGTGTGTGTGTGTGCGTGTGTATGGACAGAGTCTGAACAATCTACCTGGTGATGACGTAGAGGAACTGGTCACTAAGCACAGCCTGGTGGGCCTTTTCTGGGTACTGGTATGTGGACACGAGCTCCACTGAAGACTTTAAGCTGTACATGTAGCCGGTGTTGGGCAAGGAGAAGAAAACAAACATACAATCAGGATCCCCACATCTGGAGATGGAGGATTCTTCCTGTTTACCTGTTCAATCAGACGGAGGAAACCATTGAGTGGAAAACAGGGGTGTGCGACAGCATGTAACGTGTTCAGTGTTAGTTGAGTGTAATGAGATACTATAATTACATTTAAGGTCATCTTACATATATATATATATATATATATATATATATATATATATATTTCTTTTTTTTTTTTTTTTTCATTTTCCACTGTAATTATATTGCACTTGACATAGACTCGATGTGTACTGTCCCGTCAACTGTCTAAAACTAAACTAAAACCCTTTACGTGGTCTAAACCGTGAGATTTGTGATCCGTTACACCACTAGTTTTAACTACTCTTATCTTCTTTACGCAATGTTGGTGTTTTAGTTTATTTTGTTTACATATATCCAGATCTATTTAACTGTCTATTTTAGTGTTTCTTAGTTGTGCTTGATTCATTGTGTAAATTTTGGTGTTGTTTTTGGGATGACCATTTTAACAATCTGTCCTGGGACAAATAAACAAATCAAATTAAAGTACACATCCATCACTGTTTCCTACAAACACATACCAGTAAATATCGGGTGGAGCTGTAGGGAGTGCAAGCGTGTCTCCTCTACGCTGCAGCCTTGGAAGAAATCAGGCGCAAACCTCCTAAAGAGAGAACAGAAAGAGGTGATATCTAGAAAACACCACACAATGAGAACACGGCCCGCTTCTGTTAGGTTTTCTGCATACCTGAATAAAACGTAAACCACAGTGGTTTCTCCTCGACTTTCAGAGTCCATAGCTGTACACTCTGGGACTAAAGTGATCCCGCAGTGCTGCGCTTCAGAACCCAGCATCTCCTGGTGCTTAGGAAACACAAAGAAGTCCTCCTGCTCATGGAGCGGGCTGAAGCCGTCTTTCTTCATCTCTGCAGGAGAATACGGAGGGATAAATGTGTGCCGATTACAGTTCAGGACACGTGCATGTTGCTGTTGAATTATGTGCAGTACTGCAAATCAGTGTTGCCAATTTAACGTCTTTCAAAACCCCTTTAGTGGCAGAAAATCTACTTCTTGGACAAAGCCTAGGTCATGGGACTAATCGCAAGAGCCTAGGTCATGGAATCACTCAGAAAGAGCCTGGATCATGGGAACACTGACAAGAACCTGGGTCATGGGACAAACTGGCAAGACACTGGGTGATGGGACAAGAGCCTGAGTCATTGGATCACTGGCATGAGCCTGCGACATCGGACAATAGCCTGGGTCATCGGACCCATCGGAAAGAGCCTGGGTCATGGCACCACTGGCAAGAGCCTGGGTCATGGGAAAAACTGACAAGAGACTGGGTAATAGAACAAGAGCCTGGGTCATGGGACCAATCAGAAAGAGCCTGAGTCATTGGATGACTGGCATGAGCCTGCGTCATGGGACAATAGCCTAGGTCATGGGACCAATCGAAAAGAGCCTGGGTCATGGCACAACTGGCAAGAATCTGGGTCATGGGACAAGAGCCCGGGTTATGGGACCAATCGGAAAGAGCCTGGGTCTTGGGACCACTGGCAAGAGCCTGGGTCATGGGACAATAGCCAGGGTCATGGGACCAATGCGAAAGAGCTTGGGTCATGGGACCCCTGGCAAGAATCTGAGTCATGGGACAAGAGTCTGCGTCATTGGACCAATCGCAAAAGCCTAGGTCATAAGACTAATCACAAAGAGCCTTGGTTATGGAACCAATCGGAAAGAGCCTGGGTCTTGGGACCACTGGCAAGAGTCTGGGTCACGGGACCACTGGCAAGACCCTAGGTCACGAAACCACTGGTCATGGCCCCACTGGCCCCACGTTTTATTCAGATTGGGTCATGGGACCAATGCAAAAGAGCTTGGGTCATGGGACCACTGGCAAGAATCTGAGTCATGGGACAAGAGCCTGGGTCATTGGACCAATCGCAAAAGCCGAGGTCATAAGACTAATTACAAAGAGCCTGGGTTACGGAACCAATCGGAAAGAGCCTGGGTTATGGAACCAATCGGAAAGAGCCAAATAGAAAGAACCGGGGTCATGGGATGCTGGCAAAAGCCTGGGTCATCAGACCACTGACAAGAGCCCGATTCATGGGACAACTGGCAAGACCCTGGGTCATGCAACCACTGGCAAAAAATCTGGGTCATGGGGCAATAGTTTGGGTCATGGAACCAATCGGAAAGAGCCTGGGTCATGGAACCACTGGCAAGAGACTAGGTCATGTGACAAAAGCCTAGGTCATGGAACCAATCGCAAAAACCTGGAATATGGGACCAATCGGAAAGAGCCTGGGTCATGCGACCACTGGCAAGAACCACAAGAGTCCTGATCATCGAACAAACCACAAAGGCCTGGGTCACTGGACCAATCATAAGAGAATGGGTTACTGGACCAATCTCAAGGGTCTGGGTCAGCAGACCAATCACAACAGACTGGGTCATTGGACCAATCACAGGAGACTGGGTCATCGTACCAATCACAAGAGACTGTGTCATCAGACCAATCACAGCAGATTAGCCTCATGCAAAGGAGGTGTTTGGAAAAATGAATTGCTGAACGAATCGTATGGGAATCGTTGGGGTAATTTTGTAAAAATAAATGCAAATTTTAAGACAAAGAGTTTTTGATCTTGCATTCACATTGTTGGAGACCCCCATATCCAAACTATAAACTTAAGAAAATATATTTTTTATTAAAATAAATGCATAATAGGAGCACTTTAGATATGTTGTTACTGGTGGCGTGCAGCAATACCTGCATCGTCCTCTAAGCTGGTCTCCACCATGATATCTACAGGAAGCAGAGCGTTTTCTTCAGCAGTCTGAGCACTCTTCTGCTGTTGGACCAGCTTTATGACCAGCACCTCCAGCTCTGTCTGCAGGGCCAGGTATCCCGCACAAAAGGCCACCTGAGATGGGCTCCAGCCCTGGATATGCAGTATCAGAACTCTCTCGAAGTCCAGCACCGACAGCTGCTCGCTCAGAGTCTGCCGCTTCAGACTGAAGACCACCAGACTCTTGGCACTCCCCACCAGAAGATCACCTGCCACAGAACACTCAGTTTGGAAGAGATACTATGCTCGTGTTGTAGTAGTGTTGTTGCAGTATTGTAGTAGTGTTGTAGTAATGTTGTAGAAGCATTGTAGTAGTGTTGTTGTAGTGTTGTTGTAGCATTGTAGTAGTGTTGTTGTAGCATTGTAGTAGTGTTGTTGTAGCATTGTAGTAGTGTTGTTGTAGTGTTGTAGTAGTGTTGTTGTAGCATTGTAGTAGTGTTGTTGTAGCATTGTAGTAGTGTTGTTGTAGTGTTGCAGTAGTGTTTTTGTGGTGTTGTAGTGTTGTACTAGTGGTGTTCTAGTGTTGTAGTAGTGTTGTAGTGTTGTAGTAGTGTTGTGGTGGTGTTGTAGTGATGTCGTAGTGTTGAAGTAGTGGTGTTGTAGTAGTGTTGTAGAGATGTCGTAGTGTAGTAGTAGTGGTGTTGTAGTAGTGTTGTAGTGATGACGTAGTGTAGTAGTAGTGGTGTTGTAGTAGTGTTGTAGTGATGTTGTAGTGTTGTAGCAGTGTTGTGGTGGTGTTGTAGTGTTGTAGTGGTGTTGTGGTGGTGTTGTAGTGATGTCGTAGTGTTGAAGTAGTGGTGTTGTAGTAGTGTTGTAGTGATGTCGTAGTGTAGTAGTAGTGGTGTTGTAGTAGTGTTGTAGTGATGTCGTAGTGTTGAAGTAGTGGTGTTGTAGTAGTGTTGTAGTGATGTCGTAGTGTAGTAGTAGTGGTGTTGTAGTGTTGAAGTAGTGGTGTTGTAGTAGTGTTGTAGTGATGTCGTAGTGTAGTAGTAGTGGTGTTGTAGTGGTGTTGTAGTGATGTCAAAGTGTTGAAGTAGTGGTGTTGTAGTAGTGTTGTAGTGATGTCGTAGTGTAGTAGTAGTGGTGTTGTAGTAGTGTTGTAGTGATGTTGTAGTTTTGTAGTAGTGTTGTGGTGGTGTTGTAGTAGTGTTGTGGTGGTGTTGTAGTGGTGTTGTAGTGATGTCAAAGTGTTGAAGTAGTGGTGTTGTAGTAGTGTTGTAGTGATGTTGTAGTGTAGTAGTAGTGGTGTTGTAGTAGTGTTGTAGTGATGTTGTAGTTTTGTAGTAGTGTTGTGGTAGTGTTGTAGTAGTGTTGTAGTAGTGTTGTAGTGATGTCTATTTCATTTTAAAAAGTATCGACTTCGGTACGAATCGGTACTAAAACTTTAATCAGTTGCTCACTATGAAATGTTTCAGTGTTCGAGTACAGCTGAAGTCAAAATTTGGTCAGCCCTCCTGTTCTTACCGGTGAGACTGCAGCAGGCCACACACAGCGGCGGCTCAAACAGCGGGATTTCTATGATCTCCATCTGCTCTTTAGGAGCTCCGCGGAAGGACGAGCCGCGCAGGAGGTGACCCAGCAGACGCACCCCGACTCGGGTCTTCTCCACGGCCTGGTACCTCCAGTTAGTGTAGGCCCGCAGGTACGTGGCATTGTTCTTCTCTTCTATGGTGACAAGATAATCCCCTGACAACAAAAACACACACACACACACACAAAGCAAACACATGATTACACACACACACACACACACACACACACATACTATATGAGTACTAGAGATGCACTGATCGAACAGACGATTTAGCAATTTTGTGTAGCAGTAGTGTTGTAGTGGTGTTTTAGTAGTAGTTTAGTAGTAATGTAGGAGTAGTGTTGTGGTTGTGTTGCAGTAGTATTGTAGTAGTGTTTAGTACTGTTGTAGTAGTGTTCTTGTAGCGTTGTAGTAGTGGTGTTGAAGTGTTGTCGTAATGTTGTGGTTGTGTTGTAGTAGTGTTGTTGCAGCATTGTAGTAGTGATGGTGTTGTAGTGTTGTATGTAGTAAGTTGTAACATGTAGTAAGTTGCTCTGGTCTCTGTGACGTTACTACAACCTTCAAAATATGAGAAAAAATCTTTTGAGATATACGGTAGTGTTTTTATTGATCTTATTGGCTACTGTATGTACACAGTACACAGGTTTTGAAAAAGGATCACCTGTAGTAAGTTGGTCTGGTCTCAGTGAAGTTACTACAACCTTTAAAATATGAATAAATATCTTTAGAGATTTTAAAGATACTGTGCGGTAGTGTTTTTATTTATCTATTTGACTACTGTATGTACAGTAAAGGTTGTTTTGACAAAATATCAGCTGTAGTAAGTTGGTCTGGTCTCCGTTAGGTTACTACAACCTTCAAAATATCAATAAAAATCTTTAGTAAAGTACAGTAGTGTTTTAATTTATTTATTTGACTACTGTATGTACAGTACGGGTTGTTTTGACAAAGTATCAGCTGTAGTAAGTTGGTCTGGTCTAGTATGTAGTAGTGTAACTGTAGTGTAGGAGTTGTTAGCTGCAGTGTAGTATGGAGTTGTGTAGCAGTAGTAGTGCAGCAGAGTTAGTGTAGTGTGCAATGTAGTTGTGTAGCAGCAGCAGTAATGTAGCAGTAGTGTAGGAGTTGTTTAGCAGTAGTGTTGTATGTAGTAGTGTAACAGTAGTGTAGGAGGTGTTTAGCTGTAACTTATTTGTGTAGCAGTAGTGGTGTATCTGCGCACTGACCCACGGCGCTGTGTTGCAGGCTGAGCACGGTCCCCGCGCAGCTGAACCGGCAGATGACCGGACTCTCCTCCCGCTGCAGGTCAAACGCCTCTATCTTGCAGCCGCCAGCGCTCACCACGAACAGCGCCCCGCCGCCGCAGCACACCAGCCCAGGCTCCTGCTCCGCCGACACGATCCGCTGCGCCGCGAAAGGGTGGCAGTTGTAAACGTGGACCATTTCTACAGCTCCGGGACCGGCGGTAGCTACATCACGGAGGAGAATCACGGAAGATGTGAGCGCAAACACCGGGGCGGATCCGGCAGAGTCACGGCTCGAAGCACAAGGGTGTTTACAGTGGGCGTGGCTTATAGTGGCCCGGAAGCTGAATGACAATATGGTGCTTATTTATTTATTTATTTATTTATTTATTTATTTAATATTATGCTTGAAAGAAGATACATAATACCAAGTAAACGATACCAAGAAATATACAATTACAAAGAGACCACATAGCAGCATTATAATAAATAAATAAAAAACCTTGATAAACAATTATAAAATACAAAACAAAATGAATACAAAACACAATACAAAATAAAATACAGTAAAATAACATCCTCTGTTCATAAAAACTTTAAATATTACATAGTTGAAGAGATTTTTATGACACAAGAACATCTTTGATGCGCAGAAAACCATTAAATGGAAAATCATTATTCCCGCTGACGATTTATTATTATTGTATTAGCCAATAATTTAAATGTAGATATTTCAAACCTCTTCCAACAATATTTTTTATGTAACTTTTTTTCATATACATACATTTACTCACCGGCCACTTTATTAGGTACACCTGTCCAACTGCTTGTTGAATCAGCCAATCACATGGCAGCAGCTCAATGCATTTAGGCATGTAGACATGGTCAGGAGGATCTGCTGCAGTTCAGAGTGAGCATCAGAATGGGGAAGAAAGGGGATTTAAGTGACTTTGAACGTGGCATGGTTGTTGCTGCCAGACGGGCTGCTCTGAGTATTTCAGAAACTGCTGATCTACTGGGATTTTCACGCACAACCATCTCTAGGGTTTACAGAGAATGCTTTGACAAAGAGGAAATATCCAGTGAGCGGCAGTTCTGTGGGCACAAATGCCTTGTTGATGAGGCCAGAGGTCAGAGGAGAATGGCCAGACTGGTTCCAGCTGATAGAAAGGCAACAGTAACTCAAATAAGCACTCGTTACAAGCGAGCTCTGCAGAAGAGCATCTCTGAACACACAACACGTCCAACCAAGAGTCTCCATTTCTGCTGTCGCATACTTGGGTCAGAATTTGGCCTCAACAACATGAAAGCATGGATCATCCTGCCTTGTATCAGCGGTTCAGGCTGGTGGTGGTGGTGTAATGGTGTGGGGGAGATTTTCTTTGGGTCCATTAGTACCAATTGAGCATCAACGCCACAGCCTACCTGAGTATTGCTGCTGACCATGTCCATCCCTTTATGAGCACAGTGTCTCCATCTTCTGATGGCCATGGCTAAGGTGTACCTAATAAAGTGGCCAGTGAGTATGTGAGCTCATATATATCGTCACCTTGGAATTATAAGGTGCTCTCTGCATTCTCAATGGTTTTGAGATGTTGAGCTTTAAAGTTTTTGCATTCCATAGCAAACGGTATGAGTGTAACATTTTTTTAAAAGTCTTAAAATGTAAACAACTTACAAAGAAAAACATCCTATAATGTAAATAAGTCGTCATTCAATAAGAATATGTCAAAAAAATGTCAGATAGAGCCTTATAATTCTAAGGTGATGATATATATAAAACAAAAAAACAAGAGAGGTGTTAGGATTGTTCAAGATGTGAGAATAATGTCTCTGCAAAGCAGAAGTGAAACACTGAGGTGTTCTTGAACACCTTGATTAGTTGATCAGCTGTGTTTGATTGGGGTTGGAGCAGAACTGTGCAGAGCTGCGGCCCTCCAGGAATTGAGTTTGACACCTATGTGATGAATTATGCATTAATAATGAGCCTCCTTCCTTAACCAATTAGGTGATGGAGTCAAAGACGCCCCTCTGCTTTTGCCACGCCCATATGGAAACGCCCACTTTCAAAAACTCTTTTTGTATTGTATTGTTAACTATTAATTCCTCTGTTTTAACTACTCATTGTGTATTAGCGACTTATTTGATGCTTACGTTTCTCTATATTACTACCCGAGATGTTATTTATAAATATACTATTGTTGTTTTTATTAATAAATCAACGAAGCGACTGCTGAAGTAGCATGAATTGAGTTGTCACGAGGAAGGTGTTACTTTTCTCACCGCTGCTCAGAGAACATCAATCACTGTGTAGTAGACGAGCATTTAAAAACACATTTAATTGTAAGGAGTTACTTTTAAGTTGTATTCAATAAAGCAGAGACTACTAGAAAACGATTTAAGCTATTATACTTGAGTAAGTTCAGATGTTTGACTAATTTTCCAGATATTTGAATCAAGCCCTAACTAGGTTTTTGGGCCAATGAGCGCCCTCTGGAGTACAATATAATATAGCATGGGTATGAGCGGTCTGTATGTGCTGGATGTGTTTAATAGTGTGATCAATATCACATGCCTCAGTCTTGTGATGATCAGGCAAATATAATTAACACAGTGACCCGCCAGCTCATTTCCCTGCTGTTTCACTTGAGTTACACTGAACATTGCACTGGGGTTGAATCTGCAAGCACCGCAAACTAGCCTATAGCTCCCTGCAAATAACAGTGAAGCGTCGGTGTGTTGAGCACAGATAAGTCTTCACACTGTCTCTCATGAAACTTGGAGGATGGCTTACTCTCAATTCAATTCATAGATGTTGCATACTCCTTTAAAACCTATTAAAGGCTCTAATATTTCAGGAGGAGGCACACAGTTCTGCAGCTTGTAGTCTAAAGTGTGTAGACAGATTTATATGCGAAGAATCATTTTAATGGTGATTCAAATGCAAGTGACGTTAATTCACACATGAACTTGTCATATCCAAGACAATAAAGAAAACCATTCTGCACTTACTGAGGATGCACCTACTGGCCACTTTATTAGGTACACATGTGCAGCTGCTTGTTAAATCAAATTTCTAATCAGCCAATCACATGGCAGCAGCTCAATGCATTCAGGCATGTAGACATAGTCAGGACAATCTGCTGCAGTACAGAGTGAGCATCAGAATGGGGAAGAAAGGGGATTTAAGTGACTTTGAGGGTGGCATGGTTGTTGCTGCCAGACGGGCTGCTCTGAGTATTTCAGAAACTGCTGATCTACTGGGATTTTCATGCACAACTATCTCTAGGGTTTACAGAGAATGCTCCGACAAAGAGGAAATATCCAGTGAGCGGCAGTAAACTTGAAGTAAACTTGAATCCACAAGAGCAGTGGTTCTCAAACAGGGGTACGCAGCAGGCCAGGCTTCCTTCTAGTGGTACGCGGAGGAATCAAATATGCCATGCTATTTCAAAATTGATCAAAAATGATCTATTTATGAATATATGATGACATATAGCCTATATTTCTGAGGTCCAGGCAACATTTACAGGTTTTGATGAATTGGCTACTATGTGTTAAGACTTTATATTTAAGTACAGCAGTTTTCTTTTTCTTTTTTACTTTTTAAGTATAGTAACCTACCATTTTTAACATTTAAAAGTACATTTTAATTTAAATGTTGACATTTTTATTTTTATTTTATTTTGCATATAAGCACAGTACAGTGTTGATGTTCAGACTATTTAATGTTTAATATGGCAGATAAGAATAAATATTCTTTATAATAGGGATTAATCTGCCAGGATTTTGAACTGTGCAGAGCTGCAGCTGCTCCACTGGGCCTGCTACTGTATTTCAGTACTGCTCATTTTGGTGGTACTTGATGAAAAAGTTTTGAGAACCACTGCACTAGAGCTGCAAAATGAATCAATGCAGCTCAATGTAATTAATAATAATAATAATAATAATAATAATAATTTCAAAACTATGTCATCCATTAAAATCAGTGCATTTTAATGGTGTTTTGGTATATTTTGGGGCCCAACCGTCCTAAAATGCACCCTTTATACTTTTATTTAATTTTTAATTATTTAGATGTTTTTTTTTTTATATCACATAAAACGTCTTTTCTATGTTCTATTTTAATGCAATATTTACTTCTTAAATGATTAGTTTTCTTAAAATTAATTTACAACTAAAAATAATATATATATTTTTAAAAAATTATATATATATATATATATATATATATATATATAAGTTAATTTTAAAGAATATTTAAAGGGTAACTAGGCAGGTTAGGGTAATTAGGCAAGTTATTGTATAACGATGGTTTGTTCTGGAGATTATCAAAACAAATATAGCTTAAAGGGGCGAATAATATTGAGCTTAAAATGCTGTTTAAAAAATTAAAAACTGCTTTTATTTTAGTCGAAATTAAACAAATAAGACTTTCTCCAGAAGAAAAAATATTATCAGACATACTGTGAACATTTCCTGAATCTGTTCAACACCATTTGGGAAATATTAAAAAAAGGACAAATATATATATATATTATTTTGACCACTGCTCTATGATTATGGGGTGGTGGATAACAATATTATATTTAAATTTATATTAAATAATATTTATTGTGTTAAAACTGTATTTGTTTGACTCTCACCATACAAAATATGATAGAAAACAATGTCAGATATTGTTTACAGGTATAATTTATACATCTAGATATTTATTGGGGGCTCCCAGATTTCCTGGGCCCCTAAGGGGCCGCTTACCTCGCTTATTGGTTAAATCACCCCTGACTCAAATGGACCATCAAAATAAGTGTCTTGTGTTAATTAAGACTACATCTGTCACAAATCTAACTGCAGAGTTTATTCAAATCCAGAACATAGATGAAGCTAATCCCAATAATAAAACCCCCAAATGTAACAGTTTGGCTGAAAATGAACAAACAAAGCCATGACAGACTTTTCATTTTGAGGTGAACGACCCTTTTAACACCCACAAACCAAATTAAAGTGTTCATGACCTGACACTTCTTCCCTTTTGATTTTAATAATTGCCAAAATAAGTCATGGATATTTCAAACAAAGAAGTCAATGTTTTTAATGTAGTTCATGACGGAATTAGACAGCAGGGATGCTTTTATGGAAGAAATCTCAGACTGTATGTGTTGTAGTTCTGTTCATGTTTAATGGCGGGTGTAAGGGGGGTCACCAAGCCTTTAGTTCTGTGATTTTGACCTGTTGCACCACTGTTTACTAGCCAGCAGACAGCCGCCGTGTCAGATCAACAAAGCTGTGTTTGCTGATAGCCGCAGGTGAAAGTTCAGTGGTTTGTGAAAGACTTGAACTGCATTTCTCTGCCATGTCTTTGACTGCTTTCTAGCAAACGTGTGTGATTCTACAGAGATGTGGATGCGGCCTTTCCTCTTGGTTCTGTCGGTGTGTGTGTTTTGGCAAGATGGCAGCACCAATCAAATGCCAGATAAATGCCAGGATGCCGCCGTGATGAAGGCGGCCGAGGAAGCTTTAGAGCAGATCAATGCAGAGAGACAGGAGGGATATATCCTGACACTCAACCGAATATACAATGTCAAACTACACAAAAAGGTGAGCGATGATATTACTGCCAATTATGTGGATGCATTTGAAAATGTTAAGCTTTTATATATATATATATATATATATATATATATATATATATATATATATACATACTGTTTATTACTACTATTTATTATAAATACTGTTGTTTATTATAAATCCCGTTTATTTTTTCCCCCAATTTCTGTGGAACGAAGAGCAGATTTCTCCAGCACATCTCTAATCATAATAGTGTGAATAACTCATCTCTAATAACTGATTTATTTCCTCTTTGTCATGATGACAGTGAATAATATTAGACTAGATATTCTTCAAGACACTTCTATACAGCTTAAAGTGACATGTAAAGGCTTCACTAGGGTAATTATGGTAATTAGGGTAAAGTTAGGGTAATTAGGCAAGTTATTGTATAACGATGGTTTGTTCTGTAGACTATCCAAAACAAATATAGCTTAAAGGGGCGAATAATATTGAGCTTAAAATGCTGTTTAAACTATTAAAAACTGCTTTTATTCTAGCCCAAATAAAACAAATCAGACTTTCTCCAGAAGAAAAAATATTATCAGACACACTGTGAACATTTCCTCAATCTGTTCAACACCATTTGGGAAATATTTAAAATAGAAAACAATTTAAAGGGGGCAAATAGTTCTGACCGCAATTGTATATATACACTATTGGTCAAAAGTTTGAGGTCACTAACATTTTTAAATGTTTTAAAATAAGCTTATCCTACCCACCAAAGCTGCATTTATTTCATCAAAAATACAGTAGACATTGTAAAATAGTGAAGTGTATTGCACTGTAAAATAACTGTTCAAAAGTAGTTTATCATTTATTTGAATCATTTATTAAATTTTAATTTTCAGCTTCATTACGCCAGTTGATCCTTCTATCACTCTAATTATATACTAGATTACACTATTATTATTATTATTATTATTATTATTAATGTTATTATTATTAATGATAATCGTAATAAAAAAGCAGTTATTTAAAATTGTAATAAATATTTAACAATTAAACATTTTTTTATATTTAATCAATGATGATTAGCTTGATGAACAGAATAATTTTCTTTAAAAAGTGTGTGTGCGTGTGTGTGTATATATATATATATTGCAGTCAGAATTATTCGCCTCCCTTTGAATTTTTGTCTTTTTTAAATATTACCCAGATGATGTTGAACAGATTGAGGAAATGTTCACAGTATGTCTGATAATGTTTGTTCTTTTGGAGAAAGTCTGATTTGTTTTATTTGGGCAAGAATAAAAGCAGTTTTTAATTGTTTAAACAGCATTTTAAGGTCAATATTATTCGCCCCTTTAAGCTATATTTGTTTTGGATAGTCTACAGAACAAACCATCGTTATACAATAACTTGCCTAATTACCCTAACCTGCCTAGTTACCCTAATTACCCTAGTGAAGCCTTTACATGTCACTTTAAGCTGTATAGAAGTGTCTTGAAGAATATCTAGTCTAATATTATTTACTGTCATCATGACAAAGAGGAAATAAATCAGTTATTAGAGATGAGTTATTAACACTATTATGATTAGACATGTGCTGGAGAAATCTGCTCTCCGTTACACAGAAATTGGGTGAAAAATAAGCAGGGGGCGAATTATTCTGACTTCAACTGTATATATATATATATATATATATATATATATATATATATATATATATATATATATATATATATACAACAGTTCTGTCTGGTTCTTGAATCTATAATAGCCTTGCGATATTGTGCAAATAACAGCACTCATCCAGCCCCTTTACCCGTGTGTATTACTCCGCCCACATACAGCAACAAGCAGAGGACACTCTACAGTTTAACAATTATTGCAGCTGTTGGGCAACAGAATGTACTTCTGAGGCTTTTTTTAGGCGAAAATGTCGTTGTTTAGATTGCAACTATACAGTTTATTTATAAGGATAGTGATAGTAGAATAGTGCCTATTTAAAAAAAAAATCATTCTGGAGCATCAAATTGTGCATTGGCCGCCATCAGCCACAAGATGGCAACAGAGGCCACATACTAAGTCCATTTGTTTCTGCTGTTCTGATGTGAGCTTTCGATGTGTATGAATGGCAGAAGAAAGTTCCTTATACACGTGGATTTTTTTTGGACTCTCCGTGTTTGATTTTCTTTTTTTTTTTCTTTCAAACTGTTGTATAAACACAATATCGCACGAGTAGCAGTGTGATATTACTGTATATCAGCACTGGTGGGACACTCGACATTCACACGGGGCATCAGCATCAACGCTTCCTATTCACATTACATGGGTGACCTCAGGCATTGCGGAACTGCATTGTGGATCCATCGGCGCCACTAAAGTTGGGACTTTCTCAACTTTTCAAGCAGTAATGAAAGCAACAGCCAATCAGATCGCTGTATGCAAATACACCAGCTCAGACAGTGGTCTATTGCTGACTAATTTCATTGGCTAGCGCTGCTATGATGATCGCGTCAGCCCCAACTTCAGACACGCCCTCTGTCAAGTGTTGACGCTGAAGCCCTGTGTGAATGAGGCGTAAGGCACTCGAGTCAACACACAACTCCCCCCAGTGCTGATATACAGACGGATCACACTGCTACTCATGTGGTATTACTCTTATATATATATATATATATTGGAACTGAAAGATGAAAATACTTTCAACAAAGTATACCAATACCTTAGTTGCACAACGAAGCGTTTTTTTTATGCTAATTTGGCATGTTCTCATAGGCAGATGGTATAAATCACTTACACCTGACCCTAGATGTTCTGGCAACACAATGTCATGTGATCAGCAGAAGGAAATGGAAATCCTGTGCTGTTAAGGACATTGGTAATTTACCGGTAAGTGTTTTACTAGTTTATTACAACATTAAATTCCACATTTCATGCAATTATTTTGTGAAAATATCCATGAATTAGCAGTTTTCCATATTTTGTGATTCACGTTTCTATTATTTATATTCTCCAGTTTGTTCATGCTTTTGAGTTGCATTATGGATCTGTCTTCCAGCAACTTTTAACCTTGAAAAGTTGAATTAAACAGACATTTCTGAACATTTTGAATAGTTTAAGGTCATGTATTGTGTGTGTTGGTGTTGTATGTTACACTACATATACCTTGTAATAAACTGCAGCACATTTTCTGTAACTTTACAGTCTGATTTGTCTGGATATTATTTCTCATACATTATATTATTACTTCAAACAACTTAAATGTCAATAAAAGTCACTTTTTTAAGCTGCAGACTTGAATTTTTAAGTAAAAGTGGACAGAGCAGAGATCAGCATCCCAAAATGCAGTTCACCACCGCAAATAAAGCACTAGTGAATCACAAAACACGGAAACTGTTCATTGACAGATATTTTAGTGTATTTACTTTAAGTTTGAATAATGTTTACAGTTATCTGAACTAAATTAGGCATTCGGGACGTGTGAAGCCTCCGTTTCCCTTGAGAGCACCATCAAAGTTCAGAGTTACAACTGCAGCGTCCAACAAGGTTTGCTGAGTCTGCATTCAACAGCACACACACACACACACACACACACACACACACACACACACACACACACACACACACACACACACACACTTATCTCCAATATTCCAGACACAAAAATAAGTTTCATCACCTCTTAGAAATTGCCTGGAAATCAATTAGAGCACTGCAGAAACATTTGTCTGAGGTTATACTTTTGTTTTGGGGGTTTTTATACTTACCGGCCACTTTATTAGGTACACCTTACTAGTACCGCGTAGGAATACTTTTGCCTTCAGAATTGCGTTAATCCTTTATGGCAGAGATTCAACAAGGTACTGTAAATATTCCTCAGAGATTTCGCTCCATATTGACATGATAGCATCACACAGTTACTGCAGATTTGTCGGCTGCACATCCATGATGCCGGATCATCTCCCATTCCACCACATCACAAAGCTGCTCTATTGGATTGAGAACTGGTGACTGTGGAGGCCATTTGAGTACAGTGTTCAAGAAACCAGTCTGAGATGATTGGCTGGAAATGGCCATCAGAAGATGGAGACACTGTGCTCATAAAGGGATGGACATGGTCAGCAGCAATACTCAGGTAGGCTGTGGCGTTGATGCTCAATTGGTACTAATGGACCCAAAGAAAATCTCCCCCACACCATTACACCACCACCACCAGCCTGAACCGCTGATACAAGGCAGGATGATCCATGCTTTCATGTTGTTGAGGCCAAATTGTGAGCCGAGCATCCGAACTTGTCAGGAGAAATGGAGACTCATCAGAGCAGCAACGTTTCTCCAATCTTCACCAAGTGTGGTCTTCTGCTGCCGCTCACTGGATATTTTTCTTTCTTCAGACCCAGTAGGTCAGCAGTTTCTGAAATACTCAGACCAGCCCGTCTGAATGAGCTGCTGATAAACCTGTCAGGCTTTATTCTGAGATGACAACCTCCTGGATGTGCTTTATCCCTAACATAACATACCTTCGAATGTTGCATCTGACCAATCTGAGTATTCCAGACAGCTGTGTAAAAATCTGTTAACAGCCACCGGGATGTACTTTATCCCTTACTTTACCTGAAGATTGTCTGTTTTAATGATTTCTCCATGTGTGTAATACACTGAAATAGTGACTTTGTAAAATTCTGACTTTGCCTGGATATTTTCCAGTGACAGCTCGAGCGATATTAGAAGCTTGCCCCGACTGTCCGACTGCAGAACGTCTAGATGATCCAGTAATATCGGAGACCACACAGATGGCCCTGCGCAAATACAACAAAGAGAGCACTTCCCCACATCTCTTCACTCTCGTCAATATAACAGCGGCCAGCATGCAGGTACGTCAACACTGAAGAGTCTGTGAATCCTCTAGATCTGTCCTGAGACACAGGTGTGTGGTGGGGTAAATGTGTGTGTTGTGTGTTTTGCAGTGGGTTGTGGGTCCGTCGTACTTTGTGGAGTTCATCGTTCAAGAGAGCGAGTGCAGGAGAAACAGCTCTGAGATCGACCTGACGCAGTGCCCACCAAAGGACTCACAGTCTGCTGTAAGAGCTCGTTTCATCAGTAAAGTCCAAATCTGAATCCCCTTACGGACATTTACAGTGGATTTACTATAGTGAAACTATGGTTTTACTTTAAATGGCGTAGCAAAACCCTGGTTTATTTTGTAGTTACTAAAGTTTTACTTTAAATGCTGTAGTAAGACAATGGCTAATTTGAAAATGACTATGGTTTTTCGCAAGGCTACACAGTTGAAATCCAAGCATATTTATCAAGTGTGAGTTGAAAGTAATGCCATTAAAACATTCTTGTTTTCCTCCTGAAGCTCAAGGGGTTTTGCTCTGGTTCACACATCACTGCTGACGACACGCTGGAGATCAAAGTTCTTGTAGACGTTAAATGTGAAATCTTTCAGCCAGTGGTGAGTGCTTTACAGTAAATAATGGTTTTAATACAGTACTATAAATATTTATTATATATATATATATATATATATATATATATATATATATATATATATATATATATAGTGCTGCCACTCCCGCAGGAGTGTTCCCTGAGCACTGACTTTGCCCGTCACCCTCCAGCAGGAGTCTCCACCACCCGATCACCTTCCCTGACTCCTGCTGGAGCTGGCCAAATATAGCTCTACCAATCCGAGCTGTGACTCGACAATATTTTGAAAGCTTAATGTATTGACACTTTAATAAACAAATATATATGTAATAATAATAGTAAAAAACATTTTAAAAGCTCAATTTTACCTCTCTCCTTCCCAAAAAAAGTGCTTGTTTGTATGTCGGCCATTTTGAATGCAGTATAAGAAGTGGTTCCTAGCATGCCAGCCAATCAAATGACATGGATGTCCTCTGAACAGTATAACAGGACTTGACAGAGTAGCTCAAAAAGTTCAAAGAAAATTCATGAAAAAGCTAAATCCACTACACTAGTCAATGGGCGGGGTCTCTGGAGTGCCGCCACTTACCAGCTTTATCTCCGTCAGGAGTGTTCCTTGCACAATCGACTCCCCAGGAGTCACCTCCCCATCCAGCCGGAGTCCTTATCACCCCTTCTCTTTTCCTTGACTTCAGCATAATTTTTCCCACCCCACAGCCTTGACTCCCACAGGAGTCTTCATTGCCCTCTCCATGCCAACCCTGCTCGGGTTCCCGCAGTATTCTGTGTCACCCTTTGCTCCCGCAAGAGCCCTCTTTACCTTTTCATTTCCCAACCACTATATCCAGGCATTTCTAGCCATTTGGGGGGAGGGGGGGTCTCTACGAATACATGGCTCCTGTCCAGAGTCATTAAGCATTTTGGGGAGCTCTCGAGAACTTCCTGATCTTGTACCCCCTCACATGCTCATTGACTAGGTGGGAGCCTTGGGCTCAATCATCTCCAAGCTCAGAGTTTTCTTCAGTAAAAGCATGCCAAACCTGCTATTATCATCAAGCCATATGTAAGTGTGAACTCCTGAAATACCATTTTACATGACATTTATTGCCATCCTACTAAAAGCAGCAGCAGATAGTTCACCTCAGATCTTGAAAAATAAAATTATTAGCAGATGGTTTGAAGACAGAAGTCAGAACTGTGACTACAACATCAGTCACTCAGACTGTGAGCTTTTAATAAAGTTAAACAGGTTAAATCTGTATTAATTGGAGTTTGACCCTCACTGTTTTGTTGGCTGATATTTAATCGTGTCTGTCATTTGGTATGTAAATTGTCGCATCTTGTGTAGTCAGGACACAGTGTGAGTCTACATCAAAATCAGCCAGTTTGGGATTTGTTTTTGTTTTTCTCCAGGCTGTTCAGCAAGAAGTCTCCAGACCTGTGGGATCAGTGCATGTCCTGTCTCCATCCCTCAGTGAACCACCTCCCAGAGCCCCACCGCTGTCCAGTAGCTGTCCAGGGGACCGAAAACACCACCTGGGCCTGAGAGAGCTGGATCTCTAATACAGACATGATCCAGACGGTCTGAAGAAGCACTCTAGATGTTTATAGTGTCATGAGTATTAGCTGCAGTACCCACCAGTCTCACTAGAGGGCACTCCAGCTATATGTTCACTCCACCAGTCATTCACCCGGACTACACACCCCGTCATCTACAGCGGTTAGCAATCTGGATTCTAACACACTTGCAGGTCGCCATAATTAATTATACACAGTATTTAAGCACCAGAGACACACTCATTCATTGCTCAGTAGTTTCATGTTAGACATTATCAAGTCTCCTTGTTTTGGTCTGTCTTGTATACACCTTTAGACTAGTGGTAGGCAGAGTGTGGCTTTGTGAGACATTGAAATAGTTGAAGCAAACACAAGCTGGCAGTAGGTGTTGATGGTCCTCAGTGTCTGGTTTCTTCAATGATGTTTTGATTTTCTGAACGCTTCCTTAATGTACAAGTAGCTCAAACTCACTCATTCTGAGGCAGGAGCTGGTGGACGAGCAACTAATTTAATCATGAGGTAAACACAGAACAAAAGTGTGCATCTGGAGCTGCCTCACGGGACACTTGTAAACAATCGCTCCATCGGGCTCATGGTTCTCACCTCTGCCCACATTCATCAGCGCTACCAAGCTGACCAATCACAGAGCTTGCGCTATACATGGTTGTGATCGTTAGTTACACTTTTTAAAAGGTCAGTGTCGGCGGTGGCCACATCGAAAGCTATGCGACCGTACACATGCACTCGGCGCAGAAGTATAAATCAGCCATGTTGATTTATGTGCGATCGAGTTTTTATTTTGTCAGTCAAACACAGATTCGCCAATGCTTGTGAATGGCTTTCAAATGAATTGCTTTAGTCACATGACTTGGGTGTTTGGAAACTCTTCAGAGCAGTGTTTCCAAACATTTTTTGTAAAAGCCAGGATTTGAACCCAGGAATTGGGACGTGTGCAGTCCACTTGGCAATGTGCGAGTTTTCGTTTCTGACCCTGTCATTCAAACACAGATTCTTGAAACACTTGTGAAATGCCACGATCCCCTAAATGGCTTCAGTCACATGACCTAGGTGTTTCGAAACATCTGCACGTTTGGATCTCAACACTGTGCCGAAACATCAGTTTCATGTTAGCCATCCCTAAGCAAATGTGTCGAGGGCTAAAAACATTCGAAACACGTTTCTACAGCCACCTAGTGGTGGTTTTTAGGTATTGCTCTGAAACAGCTTCAAGATACTGGTACGCGAATTGAGTAATTGTAACCCACGTTGTATGAACGACATGTTAATTGATTTAATGGAGTCATTAGTGTTTCTGACTGGCGGACAGAGAAATTGCGTCTGAATCCAGGGTGATCATTTGAATTTTGGGGTTTTATTCCTCTGTTCTTGTAGTGTTTTGTTTTAACATTGGTCTGACGCTCAAAAGTGACAACCGTGAGGCAGGATTGGTGTCTTGAAGGTGGGCATGATTGGGGGTTCTTTAATAATAACCCCAAAACGAAGTGGGATGGGAACTTTCCATCCTTAGCAACGACCCCACACTTGGCTATGTGCGAAATTTCGTTTCTGACCCTGTCATTCAAGCACAGATTCTTGAAATACTTCCGAAATTCCCCAATCCCGTGAATCGCTTTAGTCACATGACCTGGAGGTTTTGAAATGCTACAGAGCAGTTTTTCGAAACACCTACGCTTTGGGATCTCGACACAGTGTTGAATTGTCATGTGGCATCCCTACATTGGACTGTTATTACATTTGCCTGTCTCTTGAACTGCTCGTTTTTGATTACCCTTCACATCACTGTTTTAACCAACCCAGGCTCATTCTGAAAACGTATCCCTGTATACAATTCTGGAGAGCGCGAAATACATCCCAGGAGGTACCTTTTTGCACTTTTTGTTCACACAAATTCACCTGAGGCCAGTGTCGACTGACCGATCGACTGACCCACCCTCCTCCTACCCTAAACCCAACCGACAGTGTTTTCATAAATACACCAGAAAAAGAAAAGGCCTTGTGGCCTCCTGGTTTCAGATCTTACCACATTCTCACCCTGTTATTTTTTTGGCTTCTGTTTTTGTCTAACCTGCTTCCTGGAACCGTTCTTCGCCAGACTCCAACGCCATTGTTGCGTTTAAACTCCGCTCTGCGTCTTGAGTTCGCCGACGTACGCGGCAAGCTACTGGACAAAATGGTAACAGCAGGAAAGCCATCCATATGAAGGCAAGTGGTCAGCTGGTAAGCAAGGAAAGAAATAGCATCAATCTGCGCCGTAGCGTTCTTTTTAAAGACAAAATGCAGTCACACGTACTTCTGGCTACATAATTTGCGATCTTTAGAAGTGAAGTTTATTCATAAACTAATTTCGAGAGGATCACGTGCTTATGATTTATCACGTCCAGTCTCGCATTTGCTAATCACTAATCTTCCAATCATATGAGCCCTAAGGCACCATAAATAGTCTAAGTTTTCAGTTCACTTTATCTTCGTTTGGAAGAAACCCCCCTCCTCCCCTATTCTCCTCCTTTACCTGTAATTGGGCGGCACGGCGGTCCAGTGGTTAGCACTGTGAACCACACAGCAAGAATACTGCCGGTCCTAGTTCGATAGGACCGGTGAGTGTTTCTGTGGGGAGTTTGTATGTCCTTCCCGTGTCCGCGTGGGTTTTCCCCGGGCTCTCCGGTTTCCTCCCACCATCCAAAGACATTCAACATACATAACAATCAAGCTGGTCTAATTCCTTACGTTCCCTTAGCTACAGCGGCAGGGGAGTTCTGAGATCCACCGAGCTCAGGCTCCCTTCTTGCTCTGCCAACGGGAGGAAGCCCCGGGCTCGAGGAGCCCTTGAGCTCGGGGCTCTCTCCCGGGACAGCATGCCAAATAAGCTTTGTAAATCATCAGCTAAGTGTGAACTCTTGAAATGTATATAGGGGGACGTTTTCAGAATAAACCTATGTTGGTTTTGACCCCTGCCTGCTTACCATTCTCTATTGATTAAAGGTGCACTTAGAACTGCCATGACTCTAATATTACAGAATACTGAGCCATGAATGACAAACCTGCCAACACTCCCGTTTTTCCCGGGAGTCTACCGTATTTCAGACCGATCTCCCGTTTTGTTCTGTCTCCTGGAAAACTCCGGAAATCCAGTGTTCAGTTCTCGTAACCACCCGGCCCCCGCTCCTCAGTCTTCAGTTCGCGCTGCACATCAACCACCACATCCCCACTCATCCAAATGCTGGTGGACTGTACATATAGGTGGAGTGCCCTCTAGGCCAGGGATGTCCAAACTCAGTCCTGGAGGGCCGGTGTCCTGCAGATTTTAGCTCCAACTTGCCTCAAGACACCTTTAAGCATGTTTCTAGAAAGCCTAGTAAGAGCTTGATTAGGTGTGTTTGATTGGGGCTGGAACTAAACTTTGCAGGACACCGGCCCTCCAGGACTCTGCTCTAGGGGGTCTGCTGAGTACTTTTACTAATACTCGTGACGTATATATCCTAAAAGACATCAGATGTGCTGTCATTTTAAGGTTCAGATTTTTCCAGAATACAGGTTTCTGTCTGCAGTAGCTTTAATAAAATATGTAAATTACTATTATTGCATAAAAAGAGTGATATTTCACCCTGAAGTATGTTTCACTTTGTTTAAATTTGTGTTTTTGAACAGCTTTTGAATGTTTTTTAAAGCATTGTGACAGTATTATCAACATCTTGTGTATGTGTGTGTGTGTATGTGTGTGTGTATATATCGGCGACGGAGTGGCGTAGTAGGTAGTGCTGTCGCCTCACAGCAAGAAGGTTGATGGTTCGAGTCTCGACTGTGTCAGCTGGCCTTACTGTGTGGTCTGTGGAGTTTGCATGTTCTCTCTGCGTTCGCGTGGGTGACATACAGGTGAATTGGGTAGGCTAAATTGTCCGTAGTGTACGAGTGTGTATGGATGTTTCCCAAAGATGGGTTGCAGCTGGAAGGGCATCTGCTGCGTAAAACATATGCTGGATAAGTCGGCGGTTCATTCCACTGTGGCAACCCCTGATTAATAAAGGGACTAAGCCGAAAAGAAAATGAATGAATGAATGAATGAATGAATGAATGAATGAATGAATGAATGAACAGCACATATGTATGGCCTATAGTGTTAAATCTGGTCATCATGGAGCATTATTTCCTGCACATGACCACACAGAACAACACTGTAGGCATCCAAAGACTTGTAGGTAGTTGTATATTTGGGGCTGGATGCTTGGTCATTTCCTCTTATGCAATATCCATTGGGAGAGTGCTATCTATCGCAAATGGACCTGTCAGATGAACGCCGCTCACTTTAACGTTAATTTAGCCGAACCACCAGTGTGCTTATCACTGGGTGACGAGCTGTTATAATACGCTGAAAGCATTATGTCAATAATATATATAATATGTGATTAATATAACTTTTCTCTAATACAACAACAAACTCTGCACCATATCGGATGTAATTCCCTTGCTGTAAATGTTAGCGCTCCCGTTTCTTTTCTGCAACCTCGCTACACGTGCATCCTGAATGCTTACATTCTAGTAATTCATCTGTTGACGCATGCTCATGGTCCTTATGGGATATCTAGAGCAGGGGTTCTCAACTGGTTTGGCCATGGGACCCACATTTTTACATGGTCATCATATTTTTAGGAACTATAATAACAAATTCAGGAATTGCACTTAATTTGTATTTATTTGTTAACATACACACAGTAGTGACAGATACATCATAAGACATTTACCAAGACTTACAAATAAATACTATTTTATTGCTGCCGTTTAACAAAATGGATCAACTTATAGAAATATTACAAAGTAAAAATGACAAATACTGTTAATAATAATAAACTGTTAATAAAACATGTTTTCTGGTTTCTGAATGTTGTTTTAATTTAGAAGGTTTCATGCTCTCTTATGAGAGCGCCTCACTACATATGACACTGAGACTTTAAGTTTTTTTTCCCGTCAATATATATATACATACTTTACATATTCAGGGTCGTACTTGTGCTTCGACATATTTGTTGCAATAATTAAATGAAATTTAACATGTCAAACGGTAGGGTTGTCACGCACGCATTTCAAAATAAAACTCCGGTATAAGCAAAATAAGTAAAAAATTTAGTTTTTTTTTTTCGACCACACACTCCACAACCCACTGAAAATGTTCCCGCGACCCAGTTGAGAAACACTGATCTAGACTATATATCTATGGGCAATAGTATCTGGATGCAGCCTTTATGATGCAGGCTGAGATTGCATCACTCAGCGATGCAATGTCAGACTCAATGCGCAAATATGGTGTGAGTGACGTCACTGTGACGGGTAGGGTTAAGAGAGCGCATTCAAAAGCATTGGATGCAGGTCAGATTGCACTGCATCAGGTCTGCATCAAGACCCCTCTCGTTGGGTCTCCATACCTGCCACTTCACCCAAGCCAACAGCAGGTGGCACTGTCTGACAAAACAATACCCTTTTCAAAGCACCTCTCCAAAAAGAAAAGTTGCGTTTATTGAAACGACATAACCCTGCGAGCTAAGTGGACAAACTGGTTGCGGCAGGAAAGCCCTCCACAAGGAGGTGAGTGAGTTGTCGCAGCCGGCGAGTGAGCGCGAAGAAGAGGAGTTAAAAAAAAGCTTGGGTTAAAAAAAAAAACGCCCCTTTTAACAGGCTGGCTATGATCCTGATATATATATATATATATATATATATATATATATATATATATATATATATATAATTTCTTCTATTTATTTATTTTTTTTTAGGGGGAGCTGTGCCCCAGTAGAGTTTTTGTCTAGCAATGCCTCTTGTCGTCACAATCACCAGCGATCTAATCATCTAATCCTTACAGATCGCTGGTAAACAAAGCACAACAAATCCGCCATTATATAAACTACAAGGTCCAGTCATGCATTGCACACACACACACACACACCGGTTCCTAATCCTTGTTGATTGCTAACACAAATAGCTGTAGCTGCTCAAAGACTAGTTGGACTATTTATACAGCACACACACACACATTGCTGAGTCTTGTTATAATGTGTGTGAACATAACCACCCGTTTTCCTTGGCTTGTCTTGCCGTGTTTTTGATCCTTGCTTTTCGATTGTTTTACGTTTCTTGCTGCCTGCCTGTACTGACCGCCTGTGTTTTGACCACAACTTTGGATTCCCTGTGTACATCTGTTTGTCCCTGTGTTGACCATAATAAACCTGCGTTTGGATCCGCACTTCCGTTGTCAGCGTCGCTTCACATTATGATATTCACATTATTTTTCATCACACAAGAACATCGACACACTGCTGTTACAACAGAACAGTTATTAAAACATTAAAATAAACACATCATCTCAGTCTGAATATGTCCAGGGGCCGGTTCCGGAAACCTAAGCATATTTTGTGCTCTCCAGAAATGTATACAGGGGTACGTATCTGTAATGAGCAAGTTCTCCAGGACCGTACGAACCCTCAGTCTCTGCACATTCATTAGCTGGTTCTTATGACTTATTGAAGCATGCAGACGGCGGCACTTCAAGAGTCTAATTAGACGGGAGGAGTGCGAATCGATCACACTGAAGGAAACATGAAGTCATGGAAGGAGAAACCATAGAAGTGCTGCATTATTGAAGCACAATGAAGATAAAAGAGCAGAGCGACTGAGAAAGACTGAAGAGAGGCACAACACACAACCTGGACACTCCAACTCAGGTAAGTGTGTGTGTGTGTGTGTGTGTTATTATTATTATTGTGACATATGCTGCAACTACTGTTGCCTTTCTATAAGCTGGCACCAGTCTGGCCATTCTCCTCTGACCTCATCAACAAGGCATTTGCGCCCACAGAACTGTCGCTCACTGAATATTTCCTCTTTGTCAGACCAAACCCTAGAGATGGTTGTGCGTGAAAATCCCAGTAGATCAGCAGTTTCTGAAATACTCAGAGCAGCCCATCTGGCAGCAACAATCATGCCACGATCAAAGTCTCTTAAATCCCCTTTCTTCCCCATTCTGATGCTCGCTTTGAACTGCGGCAGATCCTCCAGATGTCTACATGCCTAAATGCATTGATGTGATTGGCTGATTAGATATTTGCGTTAACAAGCAGTTGGACAGGTGTACCTAATAAAGTGGCCGGTTAGTTTATATGCAACAATAAAATTTTGCACGAGTGGGTTCGATTAGTTGCAGGTTCACCACTCAAATGAAATAAGTCAGCCCTACCTGCCGGGACAGCAGCTCGCCACATTGTAGGTAAGCATTGCATGTACGAGAAACCTCATTAGGTTGTTTGAGGAACACAGCAAGAAATGGTACACCTTCACTTAAGATTAGAGTCTTGGTAGTTCTTACATATAAAATAGGGCGACACGGTGCATGGCTTCACAGCAAGAAGGTCGCTGGTTTGAGTCCCGGCTAGGCCACTTGGCATTTCTGTGTGGAGTTTGCATGTTCTCCCCGTGTTGGCATGGGTTTCCTTTGGGTGTTTCCCCCCATAGCCCAAACACATGCGCTTTAGGGGACGTGATCAACTAAATTGACCATAGCCATGAGTGTGTATGGGTGTTTCCCAGTACTGGGTTGCTGCTGTAAGGGCATCCGCTGTGTAAAACATATGCCGGAATAGTTGTCGGTTCATTCCGCTGTGGCAACCCCCAAAAGGGAATGAATAATTAAATGAACACATACAATTGTTTGCCTATTCTGCAGCGTACTTTATATTTAAAAACGTACACCTATAATGACTTTCAATCATTATAATTACAAATGAGTACAGAAAATTTCAGGGGTGTCCAAACTCGGTCCTGGAGGGCCGGTGTCCTGCAAATTTGAGTTCCAACCCCAATTAAACACACCTGAACCAGCTAATCAAGCTCTATACTCCAAAGCTCCAGGCAGGTGTGTTGGAGGAAGTTGGAGCTAAACTATGCAGGACACCGGCCCTCCAGAACCGAGTTTGGGCACCCCTGAGCTACAGTATATATTAAAGGGAGAGTTCACCCAAATAAAATTGATCATAATTATATTTATCTTTTACTTGTTCCAAACTTAAGTTTCTTTATTCTGTTGAATATGGACAAATGAAGAATGTTACAAACCTGTAACCATTGACTTACATTAGTTTATCCTACAGTGGAAGTCAATGGTTACAGGTTTCTTGCATCATTCAAAATGACTAAAAACTCAGATATATCCATTGAGGATGAGTGAATTTTAATTTTTGTGTGTGAACTACCCCTTCAACAGTTAAACAGATATCAATCAGATCTCCACACGGGTATGGTACGGCATGCACTTTTTAATTTAGAGGATTGAGACATTTTATTATATGAGAAAAACGGTTTATGCACAATTCAGACTGGATATTAATGCCTGTAAAAATATAAGTGCTGCTGCTATTTTACTAAGCGAGCTCAAGAAACATTACAGTCCTCCAGTGTGCAGATAATGCGGTGCGGGCGGGTGAATGTGTGGTAAATAACCTGCAGTCAGGTGGAGTTACGCTGGTGTCAGCTTCCCTCAGGATATTTGACAGCGCTCACACACTAAATCCCACATGCTATCCTTTTTCACTTGGAATGATACTGAGCCTCGCCTTCGACTCGGTGTACATTTCAATCAATGCCTCGTTTCATTCTGTTTGTTTGTTTGTTTGTCAGAGCTCTTTGTGAACATGGAGACAGATTTGTGGACCGGTGAAGAGGCAGAATGGACTGATCGGAGGTTTCGCTCTTCAATTTCTTTCTCAAGTTTAAGTATTTTCACAGAGAAAAAGTAAACAAACGATATGGACAGTGTGACTTGTCAGACTTTCATGCAAGCGATTATACTAGTTAATACAGTCCATGCATGAACTATTCACTACACTGCAAAAAGAGCAGTGCTACTTCAACTCTAACAGAGTTCAAATCTACTCCAAATGTGTGAATATTGTCCGTACGGCTGAATGCACTGTGCCGCTTTTTATTTGTGACAATTTAATTTGATTATTAATCAGTATACACTACAGCTGCCTGCTTTTCCACTATCGTGCCAGATCGTTCGGTATGGTTATGGTTGTTTCTCCACTGAGAACTTTACCAACAGCTGCATGCGCTGCTCAAAGACTTCTTTTTCTGCTGTGCATCGAATAACGACACGCTTAGCATCATCGATGTTCAAAATCCCATAGCTACATCCTATGAAACACAAACTCGCAGACTGGAACCCAGCTTTTTGTTACAGTGTCGTTTAAAAGTTTAAATTGATACACAACTTTAACATTAGGATGAAAACTAACAACACAGGCTCCTTGTAAATACGTATCCCTGTATACATTTCTGGAGAGTGCAAATTATGTAGCCTGAGCAACTTACGGCTGCATTTCGAACGCTACGGGTGGTATGACGCCGCTGACGGCTTCTGATTGTTTTCTTGCTAGCAGCTAACCACTTACCTCTTTGTGGACAGCTTTTCTGCTGTGACCAGTTTGCCTAGCAGCTCGCTTCGTATGTTGACGGATTTTAGACGCAGAGAGGAGTTAACCACAACTACAGGGTCGAGTCCAGCAAAGAATTATTCCAGAAAGCAGGTAAAGCATAGGTAAAGCATAGTAAGTTGTCAGTAATTCCAAAAATTAAATAAACAAGTAAATAACAGGGTGAGAACGTGATTTCCCACATAGCAAAATTTCTCTGGCCCAGATCTGGCCCACACAATCAGGTTTTGATGGCCCGCGTGCCGCAGTGAATTACGGTACAAGACTGGACCAAATCTGGCTTCCAGACAAGGGCCAAACACAGACCATATCTGGGCCAAGTCTCAGCCAAGTTAATAACTCATAACTGGGCCTGAACTGGGCCAGATAGGTTGGTGTGTCACGATTGCAATGAAATTGATAAACCCATGGAGTGATGCGCTTTAGGCACACTATGGGCACGCTTTTTCTCAAAGTGACCTGATTGGTAGAATTTTTTTTTCTTTACTCAAAAATGATTTTAGTGTATTTTAAATGCGGGTCAAGACTGGCCAAACTCACATGGCCCACTTATCAAATTTTTAAATCTGGGCCAAATACTACGTTTTTCATCTGGCCCAAATCTTGTGTGCCGCCTTAAAGACGGTGCCACCTCTGCCAAACCCGGGCCATGTTTGGCCCACATGCTGTATGCCAGTGCCGGATGAATGCCTGCTGTGCCAGCTTTTTGCCAAATCTGGGCCAGAATTCTTTGCTACTAGGGTTAAAAACATGGTAAAAGTCAGGTGACTATGAGGGCTTTTTTCTCTACTGGACTGCTTTTGAAAACACTATTGGTTGGGTTTAGGGAAGGAGGAGGGTGCATCAGTCGACTGCTGCCTCTGGTGGATTTAAGTAAGAACAGCGGGCGTGAAGTGCACACTCGAGAGAAATTTGAGATCTGAAAAAGCGTCACTGAAAAAACTGTTGCAGTTTATTTGTGTTGAATTTAAACAAACAAATTAAGTTTAATAATGTTCAACTTAATTTGTTTGTTTAAATTCAACCCAAAATAAATAGTTTACAACCACTTAACATAAAAAAAATTGAGTAAATCCAAGGAATCATCTTTGAATATTTTTTCAGTGCGCAGCGGCCTCTGGTGGATTCGTGAAAACAAAAACTGCACACAAACATACCTCCTGTAACATTGTTCAGAAATGTATGCGGGGCACGTGTCCGTAATGAGCCTGGGTTGCATTTATATGGCATTTTATGCTATGACATGGGCCTAATTTGACTTCATTTTCTTACAGATCAAGTTTATTTTCAGCAACAGACACTCATGTAGTTCAGAGAACTGAAGAGACAGCTGCGAACACTGTGCAGCAACCAACAATACAAGACCAAAGATGTTTGTTGGAGGAGGTAAATATGGATAATAACCCGCTTAATGTACTTTAAAAGTGACTAATCTAAGAAATTTGTAGCAGTATACAAACATCCGCTCTCCTTTTTCTCTTTTTTTAATGATTTATTTTACATTTTACAAACATAAACAACAACCAGAGTTTAAAAGGAAAAGGGGAAATATAGAGAATAAAAAAGGCAATCTGAATAGGTACACACTTAGGCCGTACTCACACTAGGTACAGTTGCCTCGAACCGGGCCAAAGCACGCTTGTCCCCCCTCCCGTCTCCCCCGACGGCCCGCACTCACACCACAATCGGGCCTGTGCACGCTTACGTCATCGATGCTGCGCTGTTCAGTGAGCGCTCTCGCTCAGCACAGTGGAGATTTCTCTAGTTATATCGCTTCAGTCGTTTGATATGCAGTCAAATATTTCGCCAAACAGTCCTTAGGGATGCGGTGACAGGCAGTCAGATATTTCGCCGAACAGATCCGGCATTTTTGGCGCTTATAAACAATCATAAAGCTCTCGTGCTGCAGGAATGAGGAGGTCTGCTGAAGGCGCAGCTGTGGTGCAGTGAGAGGTTTGCGTCTTTAATATCTACGGCAGTTTGCGTTCACTGAACAGTAAGAATGATTAATAAATCCATATGAAACAGCCCCTTACAGTCACGTCTCGCTTTCAGTTTGGGGCTTTGGCGCGTTTTGCACTCATACTACAAGCGTACCGCGCCAAAGCCCAAGTGTACCGCGCTCAGGCACACCTCTTCCAACCGGGCCAGGGCCGGCCAAGTGAACCGTGCTTGAGCCCGATTCAGCGCACTCACACTTCTCAAACGATCCGGGAAATGGGCCTGGGCACGGTTCGGATGGCATAGTACGAGTACGCCCTTAGATATATTCATCAACAACACTGTAAGTGAGGGAACACATCAAATAAATAAATAAATAAACTAAGTACATAACTAAATGAAGGACAGAAGCCTACTTGTATACAACAACCTCAATGTTAAAATTCAAGCCAATTAATGAATACAAACTAGAGTTTAAAAGCGTGAGGCACCAGTTGCACCATACTGGGGACATTCATAGGATGTTTTTAAACCCTTTTCAGTCTGGCCTGTCATCTTGGACCATTTTTCTTAGGGAGATCCGACTGGGGGCATTTAGCCTCCTAGGATCATCCAGAAAGTGACAGTAGTTCATCAAAATAAACTTTAGTGCTGATATCCTAATGGTGAGTGCGGTGCCAGCTGTGCAGACTTTTCTTGATCCCATCCCTTTCTCCCTTTTTTCTGCTTCCTGTCAATATGTACAGCCTATCACAATACGTGAAGCTTACTTATAAACTAAATCCAACAGGATCACGTGTATATGATTGATCACAGCTGGTCCTGCATTATCCAATCAATGATTGACCAATCAGACGATTCGTAAGCCACTATAAATACTCTCAGCTCCATATCACAGCCACCTTCGTTTTGAAGAATCCCCCCTTCCACCCCTACTCCTGGTGGTGAGCACTGTTGCCTCACAGCAAGAACGTCACTGGTTCTAGTCCTTACTAAGCCAGCCGACGTTTCTATGCAGTTTACACGTTCTCCCCGTGCTCACATGGGTTTCCCCTGGGTTCCCCGGTTTCCTCCCACCGTCCAAAAACATGCAGCTTAAGTCAATTAACCAATCCAAATCAGCACATAGACATGCTGCTAGTCAGTAGTTATCTCTTAGAGCGATCACTATCTGTTCATGAGCGACTACAGCAGGGGAGTTCTCCAGATCTGCCTGAGCTCAAACTCCCCTCTCGCCCTGCACACGGGAGGGAGCCCTTTTTGCCACATTCTCAAGTATCATTTATTACTGTCACTAATTTTTAAAAACAAAACTGACTGAACTCTTGATCTGTGTTGTGTAGCTCGCTCGTATAGAACAGGACCTGAAAGAAAGCATCCAAAGAGAGGAGCAGAGGCAACAAGAGCAGGACCAAGTAAGGCAAGAAGAGAATCGCATTTGCTGGAGAAGCCTGTCATTCCTCCGACTGAACCAGCGTACAGCAAAGTATGACCTTGTGTTTACTTCATCTCATGCCTGATATAAACGTCAGAAACTTCCATGTCAAACATAAGATGTGGGTGATGCAGTGGGTAGGTAGGTAGCTGGTTCAAGCCTCAGCTGGTATTTCAGTGTGGAGTTTGCATGTTCTCTCTGCGTACGCGTGTTTCCTCCGGGTGCTCCGGTTTCCCCCACAGTCCAAACACATGCGGTACAGGTGAATTGGGTAGGCCAAATTGTCCGGAGTGTATGAGTGTGAATGAGTGTGTGTGTGGATGTTTCCCAGAGATGGGTTGCAGCTGGAAGGGCAAGCGTTGTGTAAAAGCATGCTGGATAAGTTGGCGGTTCATTCCACTGTGGCGACCCCAGATTAATAAAGAGACTAAGCCGAAAAGAAAACACTATGGTCAATTTAGCCTACCCAACTCACCTGTACCACATGTGTTTGGACTGTGGGGGAAACCGGAGCACCAGGAGGAAACCCACGCGAAGGCAGGGAGAACATGCAAACTCCACACAGAAACGCCAACTGAGCCGAGGTTCGAATCAGCGACCCAGTGACCTTCTTGCTGTGAGGCGACAGCACTACCTACTGCACCACTACATTGCCTTCAAATCAAATTAAAACAGAAAACACAAAGCACAAATAATATTGACTCTTCCATGAACTGAACAGCAAACGCTTACACACACACAATAACATTAGGGTTGAATGGTAAATCGGTCTTGGAGGAGCTTATCAAATCAGGTAGACGTATCAGAAACATGCACACAAGTCAGAATTATTCGCCCCCCTTTTTAATTTGTTTCTCCTTTTTTTTTCTTTCTTTAAATATTTCCCAAATGATGTTGAGCAGATTGAGGAAATGTTCACAGTATGTCTGATAATATTTGTTGTTCTGGAGAAAGTCTTATTTGTTTTATTTTGGTTAGAATAAAAGCAGTTTTTAATTTTTTAAACACCATTTTAAAGATAAAATTATTAGCCCTTTTAGGCTAATTTAGTTTTCCGATTGTCTCCAGAACAAACCACTGTTATACAATAACTTGCCTAATTACCCTAACCTGCCTAGTTACCCTAATTACCCTAGTGAAGCCTTTACATGTCACTTTAAGCTGTATAGAAGTGTCTTGAAGAATATCTAGTCTAATATTATTTACTGTCATCATGACAAAGAGGAAATAAATAAGTTATTAGAGATGAGTTATTAACACTGTTATGATTAGACATGTGCTGGAGACATTGTCTCTCTGTTAAACAGAAATTGGGGAAATAAAATAAACAGGGGGGCAAATAATTCTGACCTCAACTGTATGGTCTAATAATATAAGATATATGAAATCATGTATTTAAAAAAAGTAGGTCTTGCACCTTCAGTAACCGCACACCAAACTAATATTTTAATAGAATCCTAATGAATAATTTGGGGCGGTTTGGGGAGCTGTGGATTGACGACATCTGAAGCACTGAGAAAAACACATTAGTGATAAGTCATGTGACATCATGCGGATGCATTTCTACATGGCCTTGATAAATAGAAAACACATCTAACGTATGCTCATTTATTCCCTGTGTTTCTTTCCAGGCCCTGGGTGACGAGCTACTATAAGAACTTTCCAATGCACATCTACTGCCTGCCGATAAACACTGTTGTCCAAAGACAGAACATGAAGAACACAAAAAGATGAATAAATGATGCTTTTAATAGCCAACAATTACAGTAAACAGGAGAGAAAGGAGAAGTAATGCTTTTAAAAAGCCTCTGAAGATCATTAGCAAGTTGTTTTAATCAGAGATCACACACTCTCAGAAATAAAGGTACAGGAGCCGTCACTGAGGCAGTACCTTGAGAAACGGTGCATATTTGTACCCGAAGGGTCCATAATGGTACCTCACAAGTCTTTTCAGTTACATTTGGGTACTAATATGCACCTTTAGGTACCATCAAAGAGCATAGAATCACCAAGAGGCGACTCTCTAGTGCAATATGGGAAACTGCAGCATTTTATAAGTCTGTAAAATAAACTATTAAAAGTGCTGATGATTGTGATAGTTAGTGTTGTATTGTCGTCTTTCAGGTTGTATCTCAGCCTTAATGTGCTTTTTAAATAAATAAATAAAAACAAAGCAGCTGCTTGCCATCGCGACAGAGAACAGTGGGCAGATTTGGCCAGGATGTCAGGGATAAACCCCTACTCTTTTCGAAGGACATCCTGGGATTTTTAACGACCACAGAATCACATTTTACATTTACATTTAGTCATTTAGCAGACGCTTTTATCCAAAGTGACTTACAAATGAGGACAAGGAAGCAACTTACACAACTATAAGGGCAACAATTAATAAGTGCTGTAGGCAAGTTTCAGGTCTGTAAAGTCTAAAAAGGAAAGCATTAGTAATTTTATTTATTTATATATATATTTTTTTGAGTACAGTTAGTGGTATATCCAGAGAGGCAATTGCAGATTATGAAGGGAAGTGGAGACTAAATAGTTGAGTTTTTAGTGGTTTCTTGAAGACAGCGAGTGACTCTGCCGTTCTGATGTAGTTAGGGAGTTCATTCCACCAACTGGGCAGATTGAGCACAAGAGTTCGGGAAAGTGATTTCTTCCGTCTTTGGGATGGAACCACGAGGCGACGTTCATTCACAGAACGCAAGTTTCTGGAGGGCACATACATCTGCAGAAGTGAGAGCAGATAAGGAGCAAAGCCAGAAATCGCTTTGTAGGCAAACATCAGAGCTTTGAATTTGATGCGAGCAGCAACTGGCAGCCAGTGCAAACGGATGAGCAGCGGAGTGACATGTGCTCTTTTAGCTTCATTAAAGACCACTCATGCTGCTGCGTTCTGGAGCAGCTGAAGAGGCTTGAGTTAGGACCTCTGGGTTTGATGTCTTACTAACACCACTTCCGGCAGCAACCTAGCTTTCCCATGTGGTCTCCCATCCAGATACTGACCAGGCCCTGCTTCACTTCAGTGGGCGACCATGTGAGTTGCATACTAAACAACATAACGATCTGTTAACAAGGAAGCAGTGTGTCCCAAAGCTTGCATACTCTTCTTACACACTCAAAAGTATAGACTTTTCCTTCACAATTAAAGAAACTTTTAGGGCGTAGTATAAATACGCAAATCGGGACTCAGATGAATTTGTCATATTTTCCACTACAAATTTCACACTTTTTCAGGAAACGTTATAAATTAACCCCCCACCACCACACACTTGTGCAGTACTGTATATAACTACATTTAGCATGAACCACCAAGTTTTCCTTTCAAAGTATTTATTGATGTACTGAACAATAAAAAACAAAAACAAATCCCAAATTTCAAACACAAAACAACACGTACATCTTGTCTCATTTAAATGCTTAACATAAAGATATATCTTTCAACACAAAGAGCCTTTAGCACAGAAAGCGAACTGAAATGGTTTAACTAAAGATTCATGCACAAAGATTATGCAGTGGACTGCACCGCAGAAGCCCATGAGGAGAGACGGGAACACCAGCGCTCTCCATCTCAGCATCACGCCCTCAGGATCACACGCCAAAAACAAACACTTAAACAGTCAGCTGTTATATCCTACGTAAATCATTAAACAAATGCTTAAAATAATGATAAAGTACTTTAAGAAAAGAAAAGAATATAATATACGCGTCCCGTCATTATTGCAAAGTCACGTTTGCAAAGCGCTGCACGTCGGCACTCCTTCAGGCCTTGTGTGTTTTGTTCGTCTTGAAGGAGACCTGTAAAACTCGGTCCCCGAGTCGATACCCATTCAAGCTGGCGATCGCTACGGCGGCTTCGTCGTAATTTGTCATGGTCACAAAGCCAAATCCTTTGCATTTATTAGTGTTGAAGTCTCGTATGACCTTCACGTTGGTCACAGCACCAAACGGGCCAAACATCTGCCAGAGGACGTTCTCGTCAGCGTCCGGTGCCAGATTATATACAAAAATGCACCAGCCTGTGCCAGCATGAGCAGGGAGATTGATGCCCGCCAGACTGGTGACCCCGTCGATGGTCATTGGGGAAAACCTACTGCCGGAAAAACAAAGACAGCATTTCAGCTCAAACTGAGTTAATGCACCAGTAATCACATGCAAATGTCAACCTTACAGAAGAGGACGTGCACGCAGAGATCTTTTCCCTTTCGTTTTCTTGTGATTAGAGATGCAACGATTATATAGTTTAGTTGTACGGTTATAGTCTGAGAAATAATCGCGGTTTCACGATTATTATGCCTTCATTCAATAAAAAAACACTACTAGTTTAAAGAAATCACATGAAACTCCTTATATTTTACAGTGTTGCTTATTGCTGCTCAGTAAACCATTTATTAATTATCGATAAGATGCTTACGATAAGCCGTTGTTTACCTTCAAGCTTTGCGTGTGCCCGTGAAACAGCCTGTCCGCCATCACACACACATATCATGTACATCTCGACATGCGAAAGTGTTTCTCAATGTGTTTTGAGTAGTGAGTTGTTCACAATACTGATCATCCACAGAGTTTGTAATTTAGTCAAGAGTTTACAAATACAAGCGCAGCCGTTTAGAGCTCATTTCTGGTTAATGATGTCAGAATTACAGGTATTTTGGATTGGATGTGTGAATGCTCTTTTCCGGAAAATTCCGTAACGTCCTCGCCTGTGTGAACAGCACTTTTTCAATTTACTGGTAAAGTCGTTCCGGAAATTTTCCATATATTTACCGGTATCACTGTGCGAAAGGGGCTACTGTCATTTGGTGTGACGCCGTCATTTGGTGCGACGCCGTCATTTGGTGTGTCGCTGTCATTTGGTGTGTCGCTGTCATTTGGTGTGTCGCTGTCATTTGGTGTGTCGCTGTCATTTGGTGTGTCGCTGTCATTTGGTGTGTCGCTGTCATTTGGTGTGTCGCTGTCATTTGGTGTGTCGCTGTCATTTGGTGTGACGCTGTCATTTGGTGTGACGCCGTCATTTGGTGTGTCGCTGTCATTTGGTGTGTCGCCGTCATTTGGTGTGACGCCGTCATTTGGTGTGTCGCCGCTGATATTACATTTCTCATTATCCTGCTGCCTTTGATGTGCTTGAATGACGTATCTGCTATAAACAATCCCACTGTTACATTATGACAAACACATTTTTGGTTTGCATCAAACAAAAATGAAGCATTGCAGTAAGAAATATAAATTTTGCACCATTGTTTTTTTATGCATGTCAATTTAATAAACAAAGATCGGACAAAAGAAAGTCTCACTTCTACCCCTCTTCAAACGTTTGGTTTGTGCCGTTTTAAATGCTCAGTCTTAAATCGGGATGTGCCGATTTACATTATTCATAAAGCAGGCGAGTCGGCCGGCACAATATACACAATATTGGAAAATACGGAAATCGGAATCACATCCCAGAGTATGTATTTGGTTTTCTTTTTCTAGTTTAAGTCTGTGTCAGTGATTTACCCTCCTGGGAAATATTTCCCAAATGATGTAAACAGATTTAGAGATTTTTCACAGTATTTTCTATAATATTTTTTCTTCTGGAGAAAGTCTTTTGTTTTATTTTGTCTAAAATAAAAGCAGTTTTTAATTGTTCTAAACTAATTTTAAGGTCAATATTATTAGCCCCCCTAGGCAATATTTGTTTTGGATAGTCTAAAAATACAAACCTTTGTTCTACAATGACTTGCCTAATTAGGACGGCAAATCAATGCCAAAAAAAACGAGTGCATATCATAATTCGCGCAGCAGTGATGTTCATGAGGGAGGAGAAGTGAGCCGCGAGCAGATTACACCCCATTCAATTAGGACATCATGGGTGACATCAGGCGTTGCCGAACTGCATTGTGGATCCGTCGGCACCGCTTCAGAGGCGTTGCTCGCAGAAGTTGGGAACTTCAACTTTAAGTGGCAACAGACGTGTCAGCCAAGACCAGCTCAGAGAAAAGCCAATTGATGAATAATTTGATTGGCTGATGCTGCTATGATGATTACATAAGCCCTAACTTCAGACACGCCCTCTGTCAAGCGTTGACACTGAAGCCCAGTGTGAATCGGGCGTTACAGGCCTACACACAAGGAAACTACAGCTCTCGCGAGCACACAGTGGATCTTCACGAGTGCACTGAACTGATCCACCACGAGGAAACAGGCGCTCATGAGCTCGTCATAAACTCTCTCGATCAGCTCTCACTTTCTCTTCTCTGCTTGCGCAAAACTTTTTGGATTTTTGTCAGCCTTGGGGCACGACTATCATCATTACTATCAACGCTATTGGTTACTCTCCATTTCCGGAAGTTAGCCAGAATTGGACGCAGGTTAAAAGATCACGCCATAAACGTGCATACACATTACCAATGCGCAAGATTATTTTTGGCATTGATTTGCCATAATACCTAGTTACCCTAACATGCCTAATCAACCTAATTACCCTAGTTAAGCCTTTGTCACTTGAAGCTGAATACTAGTGTCTTGACAAATATCTAGTCAAATATTGCGTGCGGTCATCATGGAGAAGACAAAAGAAATCAATTATTAAAAATTTGTTATTAAGACTATTATGTTTAGAAATGTGCCGAGAAAAAAAAATCTTACCTATTAACAGAAATTGGGGAAAAAATATGCAGGGGGGCTTATAATTATGATTAATTATGACGCGATTTTGCTGTCAAATTATTGTATAAATGCAATATCACACATGTAGCATTGCGTTATGGTGTATATAGTGCCGATATAAAGCCACATAACATTGCTACTTGTGTAATATTGCACAGACATATTTGCAAGAGCAAATCCCTCGCTGAAGACACTGAAAAAACGGTTCGTAGATGCTGCTTTCTTTATAGTTTGTATGTGTGCTGCACTAGTTCTGGTTTCCCTTTGTGGAATCACAATACAAAAACTGCCATCTACTGGTGAGGAAGGATACATCATGCGGGTGGAGGATGCACACTCTCTTTCGGGTCAGCCATCACCCCTTCGGTTTTCACACGCAGCTTTTTGAACTAGACTGGACCAGATGCAGCCAATACAAGGTTTACATGGCCACAAGTTCTTTGACATTGGCTTGGTGTGTTGCTTTGTGATTCCCCAAAAATAAATAAATCACATACATTTCAAATGATTTCACAATTTCGAATAGATTTTCACTTGTTCCAAACATGTTTGAGTTTCTTTCTTTGGTTGAATATTATTTTGAAGAAAGCTAAAAACCTGTAAACATCAACTTCCTTAGTAAACAATAAGCATGGAAGTCACTGGATGCAGGTTTCAAAATGTCTTCTCTAGTGTTTAACAGAAGAAAAAACAACAACTCTGGGCTCAAAATTCAGTTTTGGGGGAACCATCCCTTTTTAAAGACAAACATATTAATTAGGGGTGTGAATCTACACTGATCTCACAGTTCAGTTATGATTATCATGCCATCGATTCGATTCAATGCAATATATTGGTCTGGATCCACAAGTATCACTTTAACAGCTCACAAACAGGCCAGCGGGTCAAATGTCCAAAGTCAGAGAGAGAGAGGGGTAAAGATGGAGTTTTACAGCATTTCTCCATAGTAGTGTAATAGCGGCTCGTGTGCTGTGCTGCCTTCATTGTCAATAAAAGACTGTCTAGCAAACTCACAAGCAGTTGAACTGTGCATAATTATCCACCATAATTACTCGCCCTCGCCTCCTTCGCCATAGTATTCTACTGCGACATCGCGCATAGGAGATAAATGACGTCAGTACGTAATAACCAGTTATGATGCATTACTGAACCAATACTGAATGGTCTCCATCTGCATAGTGGTGCACCGAAGAAACAATTACATTTTACACCCCTAATATTAATACTTATAATAAAACAAAACCAACTTGGATTTCACGAGGGAAACATTCATCTGGAGCTCTGTCATATCAAGACAACTCTTTACAATAAGGTTATATTAGTTCATGCAATAACTAACACGAGGAAACGATGAACTGTACACTTACTACAGTATTTATTCATGTTAGTTAATGAAAACGACAGTTGTTTATCGTTATTTCATTTTACCTCACCGTGCATTAATGTAAACAAGCATGATTTGGTATTTTAATAATGCATCAGTAAATGTTGAACAATGATTAACAAATGCTGTGCGAGGATTATTCATAATTAGTTCATGTTAGTGAATACATTAACTAATGAAACCTTATTGTAAAGCGTGACCCATATCAAATCAGCACTCCAAAGGCCAATTTCCTTCAATCTACAGCTCAAAGTAACCTACCTCTTGACTCCATAGGCCATGTTTAGCAGGTTATCCAGCCTGAAACACACACATACACAAACACACAAACAATAAAACAACACTCAAGTCAAGGTCATGTCCAGGTCGATGAGCGTGTGCTGATGGGTACCTAAATCTCTGGGCCTGCTGGGCCAGTGGTCCCGGGTAGCGTCTGTTGGGCGACTGGTACAGGTGAGACAGGAGCGCCTGGCTGCTCTTCTGGCTGGGATTGTTGGCAAACTTCACTGTGATTGGCTCAGTGGCACCTGGAGGTTTCTGTCCGTTCAGCCCTTTGATGGCCTCCTCAGCCTCAACACGCCGGTCAAATCGGATAAAGCCCACCCCTCGGGACACACCTGAACAGCACAGAGGACGACCGTTAACATGATCAGACACGGTTCAATTATAATAAATTATATACACAAGTTAGAATCTCAAAACAAACAAATTGAATCTGTGAGATTTACATTACACTGATCTGAATTAAAGCGATCTAAATTAAAATGATAATATTAGCATTACACTAATCTGATTTAAAGTGACATTTGATTTACATTGATCTGAATTAAAGTGAACTGAATTAAACGGATACATCAGATTAGTGTAATGCACATGTAAAGCAAACTGAATTAAATGGTAACATTTGTATTACACTGACCTGAATTTAAGTGAACTGAATTAAACGGTGACACTTGCATAACACTGATCTGAATTAAAGTGAACTGAATTAAAGTGATCTGAATTAAAATGACATTTGCATTACACCGATCTGAATTAAAGTGAACTGAATTAAAATGACATTTGCATTACACCGATCTGAATTAAAGTGAACTGAATTAAAATGACATTTGCATTACACCGATCTGAATTAAAGTGAACTGAATTAAAATGTCATTTGCATTACACCGATCTGAATTAAAGTGAACTGAATTAAAATGACATTTGCATTACACCGATCTGAATTAAAGTGAACTGAATTAAACGGTGACACTTGCATAACACTGATCTGAATTAAAGTGAACTGAATTAAAGTGATTTGAATTAAAATGACATTTGCATTACACCGATCTGAACTAAAGTGAACGGAATTAAATGGTGACATTTGCATTACACTGATCTGAATTAAAGTAAACTGAATTAAAGTGATTTGAATTAAAATGACATTTGCATTACACCGATCTGAACTAAAGTGAACGGAATTAAATGGTGACATTTGCATTACACTGATCTGAATTAAAGTAAACTGAATTAAAGTGATTTGAATTAAAATGACATTTGCATTACACCGATCTGAACTAAAGTGAACGGAATTAAATGGTGACATTTGCATTACACTGATCTGAATTAAAGTAAACTGAATTAAACGGTGACATTTTCATTACACTGATTTGAATGAAAGTGATCTGAATTAAAGTGACACTTGCATTACACTGACTTGAATTAAAGTGAACTGAAGTGGTGACCCTTGTATAACACTGATCTGAATTAAAGCAAACTGAATAACCGGTGACATTTGCATAACACTGATCTGAATTAATTTCCCAGAGATGGGTTGCAGCCGGAAGGGCATCCACTGCGTAAAAATGTGCTGAATAAGTTGGCGGTTCATTTAGCTGTGGCGACCCCAGAGACAAGAGAACCGACAAGAGACTGAATGAATGATCTGAATTAAAGCAAACTGAATTAAACTGTGACATTTGCATTACACTGATCTGAATTAAAGCAAACTGAATTAACGTTTACACTTGCATAGCATTGATCTGAATTAAAACAAACTGAATTAAACTGTGACATTTGCATTACACTGATCTGAATTAAAGCAAACTGAATTAACGTTTACACTTGCATAGCATTGATCTGAATTAAAACAAACTGAATTAAACTGTGACATTTGCATTACACTGATCTGAATTAAAGCAAACTGAATTAAACGTTTACACTTGCATAGCATTGATCTGAATTAAAGTGACATTTGTATTACTTTGATCTGAATTAAATGGTAACATTTGCATTGTTTTTGAATCTGCCACTATGCTGACACACAGGCGTTTGTCATTTCGCCATCTGTTAAAAAGAGCAAAATCTCATTTCAATTTATAGAAATGCCACAATTAGGATAAAAAGCCTTAAAGTTCAAAATCTTGCATGTTGTCAGCGGCTTCGTCAAACGTGCACATTAAGGGACTATCATTATATTATATACACATGGCCTAGTAGGTCTACAGTTACATCCCTGAATGACGTCCGGAATGAAGTAGTAACTGCTCCTTCGGCACAATGGTGAACACTGAAGGTGCAAAGCATCAGGTCGTTAGCTTTGATGATGATGAACCTCACTATGTTAACCGAATTAACCTAGTTAAGCCTTTAAATGCCACTTTAAGCTGAAGACTAGTATCTTGACAAATATCATTTGCATTACACTGATCTGAATACAACAATGGCACAAATGAACAGCGAATGAACAGGCTTGTGAAAACAATAAAGGTGGATCCAAATGCCATTGCTTTTGTGGCTGACTGCACCATGACGTAGCAGTGCAGTTTCTCCCACCTCACCTGTGACCTGATCCACGAGGATCCTGGAGGTGATGATGCGTCCGAACTGAGAGAAGAGCTGCTCCAGCTCTTTCTGGGTCATCGTTTTAGGAAGACCACTCACATACAGGTTAGCATCTCGAATGGAGGCTGAGCTCGGTCGAGCATAAGACACCTGGACAAACACAAACACAGTCAGGGCTGCACAATACATCGCTTCAGCATCGATATCGTAACGTGTACATCTGCAATAGCCACATTGCAAAGATACGTCATGTTGAGTTGGGAATGTTGCTTCAATGTTGATGCAGAGTTTAAATTACCATGGAGTGAAATATTAACATTTGTATGTCTTTAAGGCGTGTGAGAGATTAGTATTCAGGCACAAACATTGTTACCAACTGGAAGCGTAAGAAAAATGTACTATAATATTTATACAATTTAAACTTTGCAGTGTAATTTCTACATTTACTTAACAAAAAACCTAAAGCACCCTCAGTTTATTTAACTTATATTAAACTTTACACATTTTATGCATTATTTACTTCCCTACATCCCAGTCCATCTAAATGAATGCTTCTGCTAACACTTTAGGGACCATTTCTCACTATGAGCTAGTTTCTTATTAGCATGCGCGATAACAGAAAAAAAGAGACAATGCTCGCTGCAGAGCCATTTGAGCAGAGCTGAGCTCCAGCGAGGGGGAGCATGAGCTCTCGCTCCTCCTCCTATAAGCTGTTTTAATGCGTGCACCAACCCCCAGAATATTAAATTAAGTTTTAAGTTCTTCAAAAACACCATAATGTCTAGATTCTCAGGTGAGAGGCTTGATCTCATGTGCATTGATTCAATTAGTTAGAGACAAGTGACTCTAACCTCAAAAAATGGGCAGCAGGGGGCGTGAGAGAACCGCGGTATGCCATGAGAGTTTTGTGATATATATATCGTGGTTGGTGTATCGCGATATTTCGGTTTGTAATATTGTTAAACCCCTAATATATATATATATATATATATATATATATATATATATATATATATATATATATATATATATATATATATATATATATATATATATATATATATATATCTATATCTATATATATCTATCTATATCTATCTATCTATCTATATCTATCTATATATATCTATATCTATCTATATCTACATATATCTATCTATCTATCTATCTATATATATATATATATATATATATATATATATATATATATATATATATAAGGTGAGTAGTTTTTCACAAAAATCACGGTTCAATACGACACAGTGGTGTCGTGATTCAATACGTTTTCGACACAACAAAAAAAGCCAGAGGATTTCTCCGATTTTAATTTACCGGCCCTATGATTAGTGAAGAATAATAACTGTGCTGTTCTCACGGGTGCTGTCTGATATTGCACAGATGAAATTGACAATAACTTTTTATTTGCATACGCCATCTGAATAGCAGTAGCGGTCTTTTCATGAGCTGCAGCACTAGTTTCATCTCACGTGAATGCATGCTGTTTAGTGATTAGTGAACGCGGTATATCAGTCGCACGATTGACAGCATTGATTAAATGCTTAATTAAATTATTAGCAAATTAAGAAAACATCTTTTCGGTTTGACTGCAAACATGCTGCAAATGCTCACAATGCAAACTCAAATAGAAAACACACTGCAATTCCTCAGAATAAATGCACAAAAAAATAGCATTATCTTCTCGTTTTCAGTCATTATCCTACTAAAAGGGCCTGAATCATGTTTTCTCAAAGTCTTTTAATTTAATTTAACTTGTTTAAACAATTGATGAAGCATAGCAAATTCATTTATCACTAATCTTTAATTTATGTTTAGTTAAAGATAAAGATAAATAAGCCACCTTATATAATAATATTTCAGAGTGAACTGTCAGTTTATCAAGGCTAATATTCAAAAGGCAAAGGAATGGTGTAATGGGTTAAATTATGCAAACTAAACACAGTTAGGCTAAACTAACCTAATATCCTCCACTAAATATAATTAAAAGATGTTTGAAGTGTATTTACAAATAAACTGCAGAAAAGCATATTTTAATTTGTATGTCCTTTTAAAATCAAAACAAGCATATGTTGACAGGGTTTTCAACGCATGTAGTCACACACATGAAGAAGTTCTCTTAATTTGCAGGTGTTTTCTTAAGTAGCAGCGCACTGAGCTCTCTGGGCCACCGTAAATCCTCATATCAGACGGATCTTACCTTGATGGTTTTGGTCTGCAGTCGGAGCCCATTTAAAGTGTTGATGGCCTTCTCTGCATCTTTGGGCTCCATATAGTTCACAAAGCCGTAACCCAGACTCTGACCTAACACACAAACACACCTCTGAATCATCATTTATAAGCAGTAAATGTTAAATGATTGGGGTAATGCATTACAAGAAAGAAGAAAACCAACAAACACAAACCACAACAATCATCTTGGTAAGACTAAATACCTACACACTATAAATCATTTAAGCATTAGAAAATGGTGAATTATCTGTTAAGCATTAACTCAACATTAATATACGTTAGTAAGAAGTTTATGAGTACATTGACATTGTACGCGTGATTAGGGGGCCCCACGTCGTCGCGATTTTTAATAATTGAAAATCCAGGAACCGCAATAATCAAACTCTTGGGAACAACTGTGGTCGGAACCAAAGTTTACAGGTCTGTGTTCTCTGAACTCCTCTCAGGCTGTGGACTACTTCATTCTGATTGCTTGCCGCCAAACCGCGTCATAGCCAATGAAGACGCGCCGCTGTTTCTCACCGCCGGTTCTAGTTAAAAAATTAATGACTTCTGGCTACTTTGACGCTCTCGCCGCTTTCGGTTTGTGATTGCTCCTCAGTTTGTGAAGGATTCCCCGCGTTGTCACGCCACTCCGCCTCCTTTCCCCGCTCCTCAATTTGTGACATAGATATATACACTAGATATTGTATAGGGACCCTGAGCATGCGTCTATAGCGCTGCCACATTGGTACAGTGCTCCCAGGACAAATGTCATTCAACCGCACTAGACAAGACAGTGTTATTACGTGAAGATGCGGGACTTTAGCGCTGTCTACGAGTGTAGTAACGAGAAAACAAAGAAAACAAAGCACAAAGGCAGAACATTTCATAGGATTAAGTTTTTTACGTTTTTGTATGTTTTGAAATTTGTGCTAAACAGGTCACGTTATTGATAATAATAGCTATAGTCACTTACTGCATTCACCATAAGGCAAAGTAGCACCAACTCGCACTAAACACTCGGCTTATGCTAGTTTTGTTGAATAAATCAGCAAACAATGTAAAAGAAATATGACAAAGAGATGCTGTGGTGCCAGAAACTTGTATTATTGTCGGCTAGTGAACGAGTCGTTCATAACGGAAATTCATTCACAAACGAATCGCTCCCTCCGTCAGTATGAGCAGTGAAAGCAGGAGAGGAGCTGTGTTTCAGGACATGATTAGATCAAATTTAACAGGGAGAGTGAATAGTACATTTCCATACACACAAACACAAGCTTTCTGTCAGGAATGCCCGTGCGATAAGTGATCCATCAATGTAGAAAAGTGATGTCAAATAAAAATTTTCATCATTAAAAAAAATGCATACTAACATCCAGAAAAACTCCCGATCATAGACATGTGTATGTGTATATCTATGTGTATATCCCCCCCCCCGCCTTCAACTGGGCCCCCGTCGGTGATCCCTGCAGGGGGGCCTCCGCATTTTGCGCTACGCCACTGTCTGTATAAGTACGTAATTTATTGGCTTAAAGATATCGGCCTAATTTAGACATCAGATCGATAACGATAATCTTAAAAATTGCATTTATCGGCCGATAACGATATGGCCACCGATATATCCCTACAAACAACTTTGTACATAGAAAACGTGCGTTTTTGTACTATTTGTACATAGAAAACGCGAGGATTGTACACTTTAGTTAACAGCCGGTAATCAATCTGAATAAACATCAGTGTAATCATTTGCGTCAGTGCTAAAAGCGTGTTATTTTTTTGTCTGTCATTAGTTAACATTTCCCCACGTACCACTAGAAGGAAGCTCATGTACCACAGATTGAGAACCACTGCTTTAGAGACATCAGAGACTTATTTGACATCTTTTAAGGTGCATACTAGGTTCCCTTTAATAATAATAATAACAAAGTTTTAATATTGTGGCTGTTTGGAAGTACCAGTAATTTTGTCCCGCACGAGTTTGCAGGACTCGATCTCTCCGATGCTGCCGAACAGGCTCTTGAGTTCCTCCTGGGTCATGTTCTGCGGCAGGTAGTTCACGATCAGGTTGGTTTTACTGTCCTCGGAGCCGTTGGGCATCTCCACAGGTGACGTGCAGGTGTTGGAGACGCTGTTGGGGCCATTGCTGCTGGTACAGCTCGGCCCGTTGGACAGCTGCGTCTCCATGGCAGCGATCACCTGCTGCAGACAAAACACACAAAGCGTGAGGAAGGAAAACCACATATATACACACACAGACAGATATATACATGCACAGATACACACCAACAAACAAGAATTAGTGCTGCAAGATATTGAAGAAAACCTGACTGCGATATTTTGTTTTGCAACGATATGAATATAATAATTTCACATTTGGAAATAATTCATAATTTTAGAGAGTGTGCACCAAAATAATCAACAAATTACACGCATAAATTACATTCTTATTTATTTGAAAAACAATGCTGAAGTCAGATATTCTGCTTTGAGAATGTTTCTTTTTTTTTGTGGTCCTTTAATCCGCCCAATGCCAGTTTAGCTATTTATATTTCAGTACTCCGGTTTGCCTTAATGGAAAACAGCATGTTTCATTCATGCAGTCAGGACGGCTTTTAAAGCATGCGTTCGTGACCAAAATGCGACCTCCGGCAGAATCCAAAATGAGACGCAGATTCAGAGTTCCACATGAGGTGATTGGTAATTAGCAAATAATATAAACATTACGAGTGTAAACATTAGGTGAGCAGGTTAGACTGTAACCCCGTATCTTAACAACACGCTACAAGACCAGATTTGCAGTGATGAGGAATTTGGCTGTTTGCACCAGACAAAACATGACAGGAATGTAAATACAGGCATTCAGAAGCACAGAATAGTGCACTCCCTGCACTCCAGTACAATGGTAAGCTTTATAATACTGTTTTAAAATACTATATAGTAGGGAACAGTAAAAACAGTAAAGGACATGCATTTTACAGTACATGAGTGTGGACCTTATGGCCTTGTTCTAGAGGATTAGTTAAACTTACATTATACATTATACATTACACAACATTAGGAAGATAAATAGTTACTATAGGAGCATGCAACACAACTACATGTTAAGGACTTGACTTTTGGAAGTGTATCTGCCTGCGGACTGCAAGCAGGGGTCATAACATGAAGGGGCCTAACTTGTAAGTTAGAGAGGCTTAACCTGCAGCTATTGAGATCCCATTGAACCATGTGAGATGTCACAACAAGATGTTGTAGGCAAGATGGCGGAAATGCTTACAGGAGAAAATGTTACCACATTTTTCATGAGTTCTTTAAATTTATCCACAAGCAATTAATTAGGTGTACGATTCATTCGTTTTAGCAACTACACCTGCTGACTTTGTCGGCATCGCAATAATGGTTAACCCACTCTGCGTCACGGCCTGTGGTTGCAAATAACAGTAGAATGCCAAGCGCATCAACTATAAACACCTCCACAACTCACAGCTGTATGTTAATGACTATGAGATTTGGGTTTAGGGTTGGGGTAAATGAAAACGTTAATAACTGTGATGGTAGGGTTTAGGGTTGGGGTAAATGAAAACGTTAATAACTGTGATGGTAGGGTTTAGGGTTGGGGTAAATGAAAACGTTAATAACTGTGATGGTAGGGTTTAGGGTTGGGGTAGATGTAGATGTTAATAACTGTGATGGTAGGGTTTAGGGTTGGGTTAAGTATAGATGTTAGTAACTAATGGTATGGTTTAGGGTTGGGGTAGATGTAGATGTTAGTTACTGTGAGGGTTTGGTTTAGGTGTGGAGTAGGTGTAGACATTAATAACTGATAGGTACAGCACCATCTTGCTGACAACAGTTTTGACATGTGGGTCTCTATAACTTCAGGTTATGCCTCTAACATACAAGTTACGCCCCTTCATGTTAAATCCCATCCTGCAGTCCACAGACAGACCCTACTCTACTTTTGCAGTGCTCTCCTGACAGGCCTTTGATTTGAGTAAGCTAAACTCAATCCTCTGAAACTGATCCCCAATACAGCCATGAGTTTGTTCTTTACTGAATGGTACATTTAACCATTTCAAACAAGAAACAATCATTTTATTTACCTTTACATCAACTGTGGCCTAATGGTGGAAGGACTTCTAACTCAATACATTATTATTATTATTATTATTAGCACTTTTAATTAATTTAAAGGAGGTAAAAACTGGGTTAACAGTTAATTGCAAAACCAACGTAGGAAAAGTGTGTAAAACAAAAATAAAAGTGAATTGTAAGTAATACAATCTATTGAAATAAAAAACAAAACTGCAACCCTCAACACTTTATTGCCCACTTTCATTAATACTTTTGAACAATTTAAAGTACAGTTCAATAGAACATTACCTTATATATATATATATATATATATATATATAAATACAACTTCGTACCCTATTTGTGCTAAGTGCCAGAACTCGCTGCTACTTTCAGAGCAGTATCACAATCTACAGCCCGTAAAAAAACTAATTCCCCATCTTTGATATAACAGCAGTGTAAATCTGATGTCTGCTTTTGTAGGTTAAGGTTTTGCCATAATAATTGCTTTAGATTCTGAGATTGAAATGAACTTGAGCAAAAAAAAAAAAAAAAAAAAAAAAAAAAAAAAAAAAAAACCCAGTGACCAGCACAGCTATAAGACACGTGACGCAGTGACAATGAACGGACTCAGGGCTCGCAAAATTTCAGAATAACTGATAAATGGCATTCATTACAGGCTGCATATATTTTTAATAGCCACATTAATATTTTTTATTATTTATTAATAATAATTTATTTTAGTTTTTTTAATTGTACCTGAAAAAAGTAATCAACTTGTTAACGAAATACCAATTCTTTTCACAACACCAGTAAGCACAATTTCAAGCACATTCAGATAGCGACTCCTTGATGCATGAAAACTACATACAAAATGACCCAATTTGTGAGAGAACGCAAATGCACTGATATGGGCTGTATTTTTCATCCTGTTAAAATAGTCTGTGTGAGTTAATTTCTGGTAGAATGGAAAACGGGACATCAGACTAGCAGTTTTGCGAGCCCTGTGACAGTGCTGAAAAAATTTAAATGAACCAAAAAAAAAAAAAAAAAAAAGTCCCACGAACCCCAGTCCACGGCTCGGCTGCCCACGAGCCACTTCTCAGAAGAGAAGCCACATCACACAGCCTGACTGCCATGACGGCTGGAGAGGACGTCTGCAAACAAGAGCACATTAGAGTCAGTCACTTACACATCCACACGGCGCATCCTGAGGGAAACACTGCCCACACTCGCCACTCGAGGTGGGGCAGTTCATGAAATTGCCAGTTTGGTTGGCATCACGGTTTTCAGTTTGATTCGGTTTACTAGGTTTCCCACTCTTTTATAGACACCAAATTCAAGGACTTTTTAAAATCACTGATAATTTTAAATCGAGCACTTTTGTAATAGACATGAAATGTCCCTCCTGTACCTAAATATAATATTTACATTAAGGCCCAATCCCAATTTTACCCCTCAGCCCTTCCTCTAACCCCTACCCCTTGTTTTGCGCTTCACGTGAAGAGGTCGGGATGTCCCAAATCTCTTTAGCTTAAAGACGTAGGGCTAAGGAGAAGTGCTAGATAGCCCTTGAAACAGATTTTCCAGCACAATAGCCCAGTATTTAGCATGCCGACATGGTGTAGTAGCACGTCAGGCGAGTCTCCCGCCTGCTCCTCAGACATGTCCTGCATCCCTCCCTGCTCTTCAGATACGTATATAACATTCCATGCTGTGATGCGAGTGGAGCTATCTACTCGATCTAGTGTCCAGTTATGACCTCTCCCGGAAGCTCTGTGTGTCTTTTGCAAATTCATACCGGCTCTGTGATCCCCCAAAATAAATTAAAATACCCGGAAATCACGGCAACGAGAGTGAATGAGCAAGAGAACAGATCGCGAGGGGAGCAATGATGGTCTAAACATTACGTTTGATAGGTTAAATGAATAGAGAAGCGAAGATATCGCGAGTGCAAATCCCCCTCTCTCTCTCACTGAGAGATCTGCTGTCAATAGTTGGAGATGAGCAAAATATTGGAATGGTCCTGCATGTGTTTAGGCCTTTTGTTTTTTTTTACAAATAACAACTGAAATTTCTGTGTTGACAAAATTGCCAATTCACTAAAAGCTGGCTGAAATTATCAGATATATTTTTTTAACATAAATATTTAATAATATAACTTGTAATTAGGGATGCAACGATTAACCGGTTTCACAATTAACTGCAATTTAATTTGTAAAGGTTAATTATTCATAAAGGATTCTCAGCACTGCGTTTCTGCACGGAACAAAACTGCAGCAACTAAAAGTGATGCCAACTGTGCACTAGTTTGCACACCAAGACTAATAACCACACACACTGGACTAACTATGACTGGGGTTATTAACTAAGGCAAGTTCGTTATTTCCAATGGAGGGACGCACAGACGATGCAACACATTCGCGCTTTTCAGGCGCATCTAGTTGAGATGACGGAGCTTTTGGGACCGCGGGAATTGAAGATGGCTAAAGTTTCAGGAAAAAGCAATGGGACGTACACAGGTTTGCAAATCCACTTAAAGTAAAAAATAATGGCGCTGATAAGAGCGATCATGTGGCCAATGCCAGCCGAGACCAATCAAGTGTTTACGGAGAGAGTGCTGAAAGACTGTCACACCGCAAGCGTGACAAAAATATATATAAATGGATGAATTATAAATGTAAGGTAAAATGTAATGCGAGGTAAAATTAATGGCTGAAATATTTTCTGTAAAGCTGCTTCTGGCCATGACATGTTCACATCTACATTTTTATAAGAAACATGTTTAATAAAATGTCTCAATAAATGGGCCAGACATTTCTGACTTTCCATACCAAGAGGCTTTCAGAAGCCCATAAAGATACACAGTGAAAAAAGCTGCACAGTTTGTGAAGAAACAAATAAATTTACAATTTACAAACAGTTGTACAGTTTAAATAGTTGCTCAGTTGTTTACTGTTGTCATTAAAAGACCAGAACTCCTTGTGTGAGTGCGAGTCTGAACAGCCACGCTGTGTTAGGTTGCGTTGTGCTGCAGCCCCAATCCACCCCCAAAAACTGTAAACCTAGGGGAAACACTGCGCTTACATAAAGGAATATGGCCATGGTGTAAATATACAGTAACGAGCTTACTGCAACATTATATGGTTAAAATATTATTTAAAAAGTACAGAATTGGCATTGGGTCTAAAATGTCATATAAAGTCAAAGACATTTGAAATGTGTCCTCTTCAAAATTGTTGAATTTACAGCCCTGAATTTCATGTTTAGCACCACGTTGTTTAAATAGCAAATTTCATTTGTGCCACTTTGTGGACTCATAGGTGTGCTGGTCTATATAGGAGGTGTGTTAAGGCGCATTGTTGGCGTGATGCTATTTTGAAGAACTGAAATAGACAGTGCCATTGACCAACTAAAAGCTGCTCTGAAGTCCAGCGAAGTGTGTTAGTTATGCACCCATGCAGGTCCAAACACTTACACGCTGCTGAATACACACAGGATGATCAGCAACACACAAATATCATAACAGATGAAAACAATTAAAGGATTAAAATGTTCCAGAAATGATGATTTTCTACTTCAATATAAACACCTGTCTCCATACCTTTTTCAGGGGGGGGGGGGTTGGGGGGGGGGGGTTTGCAGTTTATTCATGACAATCTGCATCTGTATAATGCGATTATTGTAAGGAGTATTATTTATATATGCATATTTATATTTGTTTTAATAGAAAAAAAAGTGTAGATGTGTTCAGCTGTGGGGTTTTGGAGACGTCTGCATCAGCATATGGGGCATAAGAACAGGACGTGTGTTTGGATATAACTCAGTTTTCTGACCACACTTCATTATTATTGTTCATTTATTCCTCTGCTGAAGATTAGAACTGAGCTTAGAAATAGTTTAAGTAAATCTTTACACTTAAAAGGTATTGAATATATGCTAATGGATGTGTTCAGTGGAGTTAGTTTCCACCGTTTTCTCACTCCACCAAATTAAGAGAGTAAAGAGTAAAAGTAAAGAGAATGTAAAAAAAAATATATATATATATACATATATATATATATGCGCGGTTAACCAACATACCTCCTGAATTCTTGCTTCATCACAGCAGTAAATCACAGCCCTAGTACATAACTACTACTGTAAGTAAATATCAGCATGTTTATATGAAATGAACGGGTTTGAGCTACCAGAACTGTTGCTATGACAACAAGTCTCAGATGAGCTCTGAAGAACTAAACAATCCTGGATCATGTCAAATCATCAATACCCAAATCCAGCTAACTGAGTAATCCACCTACAAAGAACGGACCGCAGGCTGGCTATGGTCCTGTTATATCATTAATTCTGCCCCAACTGTTCCTCCTGAGTTAATTGAAGGCTGGATTTCAAAGAAAGTAAATTTTCAAACAGAAAGATTAGAAATCTCTTCATCAACATTACATATCCTCAAGCGGTTTACAGAAAATCATTTCAACTTCAATTCTCTGAAGATGCCATTCATTCACAGAAACTAAATATTTGTCTCCAAAAACTAAAGTTGCTTTTAATATTGTAAGTGGGATTCATCCATCAAGTGAATATTTAAGAATTAGATTTGGATTTGAGTATAATAAATGTATATTTTGTGATATTGAAACTACAGATCATTTGTTTTTTCACTGTACGTTTGTGAATGCATTATGGTCAGATGTTTATGACTGCCTTTGCCAAAACATTCACTACCTTAGGATCTTTAATGTGAATGCCAGCATTTATGGACTTGTAACGGACAGTAAGAAAGAGGCCTTTCTAATCAACAACATCATGTTTGGAAAATTTTTTACATACATTAACCAAAATATTTGAAGGTGAAACCAATGTTTTGTGCTTTTTATAATGAGATTTTCATATATAAATCCCTTAATTAAATCCCTTATAAATTATAAATAACAGGAACACCCCTAGTCCTTTTTATTTATTTATGTTTGTTTGTTTTTAAGTCTTAGTTATGTATATTATTTTATGTAACACTAACTGCATCTCTATTTAATGTTTATCGTCTTTTTTTCATATTTATTGTGTCGTCACTTGTCACTTTATGTACACCGGAAGCTTCTGTAGCCAAAACAAGTTCATTGTGTGTGTGAAGCACACTTAGCAATAAAACTGATTCTGATTATTTGTTCCTTATTTGCACCGGTTTTCTTTTATTGTAATGTGAAGGTGTACTGATAATGCCAAGTTGTTGTACTTTACTATGCAAAAAAATATATATTTTTTTAATAAATTAAATCTGTCTAACATTAGTTATCCGCATTGTTTTTTGTTGTTGTTGTTTTTAATTGCATTATAACAAAATTACAAGGCAAAATTTGAATAACTATTATGTACATTTATAAAACTGTCAAAAAAAGTATAAAAAGTCAATAAAACAGAAATACAAAAAGATATTAAGCTATAGAATAGACACAAAAACAACTAAAAGAAAGAAAAAAAAAACATTTACATCGGGTCATTACATACATTTTTTTTTTCAATAGACTAAACAGACTTTTCCCACATTTTGATTGTAAAAACTTAAGATTCACAGTATTAAACAAAATTTTTAGTTTTCCAGAAGGAATTTTGGCTAAGGCACCTGCTTATGAATATAAAATTTCCCCAATATTAGAATATTGTTCAATACAAATTGAGTATTAACATCTTTCCCTATTAAACCAAAGAAAACATCATTTTCAGAAAATTGGGAGGACAACTTGAGGAATCTAACCACTCAAATAAATCAGACTAAAAGGTTCTGCTATATAAACATTCAAAAAAATAAATGTGCAGTCTCTTTAATGTCAACCTCACAGAATGCACAATTGTTGTGAACAAAATTAAATCTAAAGAAACTGTGAAGATGGGAACATATCATTAAAAAATTAAAATGTAATTCTTTAGTTTTGGGAGGTATTGGGAAGGAAAGAAACATTGTTCTTTATTCGATAATAGAGCTCTTGGGGGGGAAAAGGCATTATTTCTATCACCATGTATTGGAAATTTATCATGGGTTAATATTTCTATTAGTTTATTAGGTATTTCACTCAGAATAAATATTGTCTATTTATCAACAAGGCAGATGAAGTGTGTAATTTATATTGGCAACCACATTACAAACCATCGTTAGAAATGCCTTCGGGAAAGATTTCAATTCCCTATTCCAGTGGTGTCCAAACACAGTCCTGGGGGTCCGGTGTCCTGCAGATTTTAGCTCCAACTTGCCTCAACACACCTGCAAGGATGTTTCTAGAAAGCCTAGTAAGAGCTTGATTAGCTATCCCAAGTGTGTCTGATTGGGGTTGGAACTAAACTTTGCAGGACACCAGCCCTCCAGGACCAAGTATGCACATCCCGGCCCTATTGCTTATGATCACATTCAAAATTATATTTTTCACAAATTTCTATAACCGAGAACCTTACCCTCTGTCTAATAGATGGACAACCAAGCAAATACCTCTCTCCCACCAATCTTTATATATATATATATATATATATATATATTTATTTATTTATTTATTTATTTATTTATTTATTTATTTATTTATATATATATATATATATATATATATATATATATATATATATATATATATATATATATATATGACTTTTTTTAAATCAGATATACCTACTGTTCCAAATTGGTGAATAATGTGGGGAAAAAGTATGTTTGTAAATTAATTGCCAGTATAAAAGAACCTGCTTATGAAATTTTAATAATTTAAGAGAGAGTTTTTGCATTGTAAAAACCACTAAGTTACGTAATAAGAGATTTATTCCACCTACACTCTTGAAAACATTCTTTGGGATGTAGAACCGTAAATTATCCGCGTTTTTGGAACGTTTATTACAAAATGGCTGCCGCGTGACACTAGCATCGCGGCATCTAATGTTAGTGGCTGTTCCCCCAAACAGCAACAGTGTCGCCTCGGTAATTTTATGTTTTTTGATGCAAATAAACTATAAAATCTAATTAGACATCAAAATGAATCATAATTCGACTTTAAACAAAGGTAATCAGAGGCCCAATGAACACAGGAAATCTAAATAGAAGTGGACGAATAGCATTGATACACAGATACCTCGTGGCTTCAATGCCGGAAGGTCAAAGGTCAGCATCCTGCAATCGTTCTCAAACACAAATCAACGATAATACGCTCTGATAATGCTAAATATGAATTAAACATGGACAAAGTACGCGTAGAAAACTAAAATAAATGTCAGCGAAAACACTGAAAAGCTCGTGTAAAGCCTAAAAACTGCAGTTAAACTAGAGTAAACGGATAAATAAACACTTGTAAACATTTAAACAAAGCTGGACTTCGAAGTGAATCGATAAAATGAGCAAAACCGCTGTTTAACAGCATTGCTTATCAACACTGAACACGCAGCAAGAGCAGAAATCGCGACGAAAAGCATCAACAAACCGACATAACTGAAACTCTGCGTCGTTTATTCGCGGCAAACACAATCACTCACACAACATCATCTGATGTAGAGGCTTAATCAAAAAAAGGATGAGAGGAAAAAGCGTTTTTCTTACCTTAATTCGGTTTATAAATTAACGGCGTATGCTGATGTGCGCGCTCTCACGTTAAGGGGGGCGATGGCGGGAAAAAGCGCGTCTAAATAAACTGGCATGTGGATGAGCCAATCAGAGAGCTCCGTGACGGCGCGCTCTCTCGCCATTGAACAATGAGAGGCTGCTGAAGCACACGGGAGCGGGACCTTTCTGTACCGGCAGGTGATGCGGATTAAGTTGTGATGAGCGCATGCGCACTGGTTTACTTTCTCAAATCGGACTCGGCGTTGTTCGTTGGAAGGATACAGCCGCGGCCGGAAGTAATTTATTTTAATTATTATTATTTTTAAATTAGCCATTACCCAACCATCGCAGTAATGTAAAACAGTAATTATACCGAGCATTATTCATATTATTAATTAAATTATCTGTTGCCCAACCTGTATCCAAAAGTCTTTGCCTTGTTCATTATTTGTGGGCGGTTGCTACAGGGCATACAGATACGGCCTCACGTTAACGAGAATTATTTTTTATTTTATTTATTAAATCATCCATCAATCGCATAATTATTAACGTCTACCCCTTAAGCCAACCCTCATAATAATGTGCAAATATTAATTACTGACAGTGTCACAAATTGACGCGAGTATCCTGAGCTGTATCCCTTCTAGTGCGCGGTTTTTGGGGATAGAGATGCGGCCGAAAGTTAACGAGAATTATTATTTATATTATTTATTAAATTATCCATGAATTGTATTTTATTAACGTCTACCCCAACCCTAAACCATCACAGTAATGTACAAAATTGTAACTATACCCAAGTATTATTTGTGTTATTTATTGAATTTCCAATTAAATTGCCTTTTATTAACATTTACCCCTTCCGCAAGCCCACACGTAATGTAAAAATATTAATTATTGTTTAACAGAGTGAAAAAATGTATGCTATATTGACGGTAGTATCCGGAGCCTTATCCCTTGTAGTCTCTGCCTAGTTCATTCTGTGTGGGCGGTTACTAGAGAGGATACAGCTGCGTCGAAAATTACGAGAATTATTATTTATATTATTTATTAAATTGTTCATTAACTGTATATTATTCTCGTCTATCCCAACCTTAAACCCAACTATCACAGTAATGTATACACAGTAATTATTGTTGTACAGAATCACAAAAATCACAAAAAAGTCACAAAAAATTATTTTAAAAATTATATATATATGTGTGTGTGTGTGTGTGTGTGTGTGTGTGTGTGTGTGTGTGTGTGTGTGTGTGTGTGTGTGTGTGTGTGTGTGTGTTTGTACCCTCCATATGGTTCAATCCAAGAAAATATTAAGAAAATCACTAATAATAAATCATTAAGAAAATCTTTATCTGCACATCAGTCAGTCAACATACTTAAAATTATACATGCATATGTATGCATAAATGTGTTTTATTCACCCTAAAACATATTTAGAAACATTTTGGTAGAAATAATTTTTCTTTCCTTTTCAAACACATATGTTTTACAAATATATTTTATATTTAGCCAGAAAAATACTAATAAGCTGTTTAGCTATAAATATATCTAATATTTGTTGCGAGATTTAACATTTTCCACTTTATTATAATGTACAAAATAATAAATGGTAAAACTGATGCAACAGTGGCGCACACGAGCTGCATTCCACCTTTGTTTACAAGTGTAACAACTCCTTCCGCGAGGCAAATAGGACCCTCGCAGTTTATTTAACGATAAACCAAGGAATTAAAATAGCGCAAAACTCTACGTTTATTTTAAACGTTTAATCAGCCTACACTACTGATGCGTGTGGTGTTATAATAATAGGTAAAGCTTAGGGAACAGGAGAGCAATGTAGCGGAGGGATACGGGAACGCACAGCGGCGCAGCTGCGCAGAGACGCTGCACATAGACAATATACGCTCCAGTGTTGACATATTTAATTTCAGCTCTAAATATTCTCTTGTGTCTCGATTATGCCGGGAATGATGGACAAGGGCTCGGAATACCTGGGGAAAGGTCGCTCAAATGGGACGAAAAGCCCGTCTAACGCCTCGAACGGACATTTTTCGGACGAAAGCGGCAGCGACGACGAGCACGGTATAGCCTCGAACAGCCCTGCGGAGCTTGTTTATGCTTTTAATTGAAACACGGAAGGTAAACATTTTCGAAATTTAACGAGGATATTCTTGTTTTTTAAGATGTAGGCATGCGTGTGGGATCGGATTATCAAGCCAACATTCCTGAATTTGATCCAGGTAAGAAAAAGCACCGCATTCCGCCTTTAAGAACCTGACTGACTGACGGTGGTAGCCTCGGCTCATTGATCGCCGCTAATCATTTCTATTATTATGACTATTTTGAAGTCGCTTTTAACGAAAGTTGATAATCGAAAAGTCAATAATTATTTTAAATTCAGGCTATATTGTCGATGTATGATTATGCATTTATGAATAGCTTTTGTTAAAAATGTTAGCTTCCGTGCCTAGCCGCTCGACAGCTAATTTACCCCGCAACTTTGACGTACGAATAAATATCGCGTTTTTACCCTGGCATGGACAAATCGCTTAGTTGATTAGAATTTTTTTTTAAAATATTTAGAAAGCGTAATATAATTGAGTTGTTGAAACTCCAGTGTTGTTCGCCATTCACTACTAAATTTTTCATTACGTTTTCACTTTTTTCCCCCATACGTTGTCAGTTTTAACTGAGATTTTACACTGAATTTGATTTAATACTTAAGTACTTAATGTTCCATTCATTACTTAATACGTAATAATATTAGTAGTTAAATAACTCATATCTGCGTCACGGTGTTGACAGATCTAGACATTAGCATTGAATGAAATGTTTATTGACGTTTACTTTTGCTCAAATGTTTTATTGTAATAGTTCAAGTTCAAAACCTAATAATTGTAGATTTCTTAATTTATTGTGTTTTAAAAGTGAATACATAAACACTCACCGGCCACTTTATTAGGTACACCTTACTGGTGCCGTGTTGTTCCCTCTTTTGCCTCTAGAGCTGCCTTAATTCTTCGTGGCATAGATTCAACCAGATACTGGAAATATTCCTCAGAGATTTTGCTCCATATTGTTATGATAGCATCACACAGTTGCTGCAGATTTGTCGGCTGCACATCCATGATGCCAATCTCCTGTTCCACCACATCCCAAAGCTGCTCTATTGGATTGAGCTCTGGTGACTGTGGAGGCCGTTTGAGTACAGTGAACTCATCGTCATGTTCAAGACACCAGTCTGAGATGATTGAGCTTTATGACATGGTGCGTTATCCTGCGGGAGGATGACATTAGAAGATGGAGACAAGGCAGGATGATCCATGCTTTCATGTTGTTAAGGCCAAATTGTGAGTCGAGCATCTGAATGTGTGAGCAGAAATGGAGACTCATCAGAGCAGCAACGTTTCTCCAATCTTCTATTGTCCAGTTTTGGTGAGTCTGTGTGAATTGTAGCCTCAGTTTCCTGTTCTTAGCTGACAGGAGCGGCACCCGGTGTGCTCTTCTGCTGCTGTAGCCCATCCGCCTCAAGGTTGGCCGTGTTGTGTGTTCAGAGATGCTCTTCTGCAGAGCTCGGTTGTAACGAGTGCTTATTTGAGTTACTGTTGCCTTTCTATTAGCTGGAGCCAGTCTGGCCATTCTCCTCTGGCCTCATCAACAAGGCATTTGCGCCCACAGAACTGACGCTCACTGGATATTTCCTCTTTGTCGGAGCATTCTCTGTAAACCCTAGAGATGGTTGTGCGTGAAAATTTCAGTAGATCAGCAGTTTCAGAAATACTCAGAGCAGCCTGTCTGGCAGCAACAACCATGCCGTGTTCAAAGTCACTTAAATCCCCTTTCTTCCCCATTCTGATGCTCGTCTTGACCATGTCTACATGCCTAAATGCATTGAGCTGCTGCCATGTGATTGGCTGATTAGAAATTTGCGTTAACAAGCATTTGAACAGGTGTACCTAATAAAGTGGCCGGTGAGTGTATAACGTGTGTTATTGCATGTAAAGTTAACTTTTTTTGCATGGTAATCTTGTAGGATCCTCAAAATACAGTGATAAAGACAGCGGTGGCATGTTGGTTTGGTCTCCGCATCACACAATACTTGACTCTAAATGTAAGTATACACAACTTCTTCATGAATTAGTATTAGGGCTGCACAATTAGTCACACGATTATGGTGATAACTTGTTTATGCACTGTACACATCACAGACGTGAGTGATTAATTATTATATTTATGCATTGGTGGTTTATCTAAGTCTGATAAACCAATTATAAATAGCCCCGCCCTCAGGGAGCTTTCTGCTCTGCTATTGGCTGGTTTATTTAAAATAAACACTAATGGGTGGAGTTGTGACAAAAGAGGAAAATGACAACAGCCAATCAGAGTCTGAATATCTGCATATGAGGTTTTCACTCATTCATAGTGTTTTACAGACTCAATGTTTGCACCTCAACACAGTTTTTCCAGTTATTTAGATCTGAAAAATATTTTTTAGTTTTTTATTTTAATATGATTAAATAAATAAATTATTTTAAAAGCTAATAGCTTATTAAAATAGCATTTTTAATAGGGAAATGTTATATTTCAAGAACTCCAGATCGCCAGAGTTTTCAGTATCATGCAGCCCTATTTACTATGTTTTTTTTAATGTGTATTTTTTTTATATATTTTTTAAGCACATAATTTATTATATGCATCTCTATTAATGTTCCCTCCACAGTGGACGAGTACATTGCGATTGCGAAAGAAAAGCACGGGTACAATGTTGAGCAGGTGAGTTACAGCAGAGATCTCCCTGTCATACATTAATAGCTCTGTTTCATCCAAATGTGTGAAGTAGATTACCATTAGAAACTAATATGACATAAATAATCTGTGAATGAAGCAGCATTTCCAGTCAATGATAACCTTTAGGACAAATATGAGTCAGAGAAATGTAGTTCAGTGCTCAAGACTGTTCTGCAGGAAATAATAATAATACTGGAGCACCGTGATGACAGTGGAGGCTTTTTACAATCAGCAAAACCAAACAAAACAGGCGGGAAACATGTAAAGCTGCAAACTCTGTTTAATGCATCTCCACACATTTATATCTGATCGGCATCTGTCACAAACTAAATCACATCACATTACATGCTGGAGTTTATTCACTAACTGTGCATTCACATGAGGCTTCAGCGTCAACGCTTGACAGAGGGCGTGTCCGAAATTGGGGCTGGTACAAGCTGTGTCAGCCAATGAAATTAGTCTACAATCGGCTACTGTCTAAGCTGGGGTGTTAGCATAGCGATCTGATTGGCTGATGCATCCTTTGGTGCTTGAAATGTTGAAAAATTCCCAACTTCTGCAGCGAGCAACGTCACTGAAGCAGTGCAGACGGATCCACAATTGAGTCCGGCAACGCCTGACGTCACCCATTCAAATTGAATTGGCAGGGTTAACGCGGACGCCCTGTGTGAAGGGGTCACAAATGCGCAATATATTGTTTCAGCATTGATATATCGCAATGTGTGAACATGCAGTAGTCGCATCGCAAAATTAGCAATGTCAAGTTGGGATTGTAGTTGATCAAGGCCACAGGCTGGAGCTCAGAGTCCATAAGCTGAAGCATATCGTCGAAGACTCGCTATCTTTGTGAATAAACTGCCGATTCGAGTTTAAATCTACTACATTATCTCCTGAAAAACTTTATTTTGTAACACAACAGGAGTATTTTTAAAACCGTGCTGTTTTTTTTCTCCGCCATTAGCTTTCGCTGGTTAGGCTGCAATGCATTCTGTGAGAGCTGTGCTTAAAAAGTTTGCACTAGTCACCTCTCTGCATCCTTGGCCAAAGGGGCGGAGCAAACACACATCGGGGAGTTTTAAGCATACTTGGCGAGATGTGAACTTTGAATTAAATGTTGATGACGTTTTACGAGGACACAAGAATGCATATCGAGAAACAACCCAGAGCTTATCATTATCAATATAAATGCACTAGTTTTTGTGCATTGTTTTTCTTAACGGATATACTGTTTATCCTGCTCAGTTGTGCGCATTATTAAAGGGCACCTATGGTGAAATCTTTCAAGCTGTTTGGACAGACATATGTGTAGGTATAGTGTATAAGCCGTCATATTGGGGTGATGTAAACACACCCAGTGCTTTTTTTCTCCCCACATTAACAGCATGAAAACGGTGGAACAATTGGAACAAATGCATCAAATACTCATTGGTAAAGTTCTTGCAGTAGTATTTCTTACAAACGCTATGTGAGATCTGCTTCCTTCATGTCTGTCTGTTGTCTGATGAAGCCGATGGAGGAGATTAAGGCATGTAGAAACGCTGGGCGGGGAGGACTAGCCTTAAAGGCGCAGTACACCAAAACAGCCCCCTGGTGCAATAATGTATAAAATATAAACTTATAAAAGGTCTAATAAATAATCTGGTGGGTGTTTTGAGCTGAAACTTTACAGACACATTCTGGAGACGCAAAACACTTATATTAAATCTGAAAAAAGGGGTTGGCTAGTTGTCCTTTAAAATGCATGCGCATATGGCCGTTTCCAGCACCTTTTGTTTAATGTGATATTATAAATGTGCATATAAATAGGTTGGAGGTTAATGTATGGACGTCTCTGGTCTCCACAGGCTCTCGGCATGCTCTTCTGGCATAAACACAACATTGAGAAATCTCTTGCTGATCTCCCGAACTTCACGCCTTTCCCTGATGAATGGACGGTGGAGGACAAGGTGCTGTTTGAACAAGCCTTCAGCTTTCACGGGAAGAGTTTTCACAGGATCCAGCAGATGGTGAGTCAGTGGCTGAACAGCAAACTATAGACTTAACCAGTGTTGCCAGATATATCCGACTTTTTCCTGTCCAAAACCTGCACAAAAAACGCCCAATTTATTTAATTTAAATTTATTTAAATCAAAATTAACCTTTAATAGGGTGTCCACAAGTATTAAAAACAAGTATTAAAATTTGATAAATCGATTTATAAGAAAATGAAGGCCCTTAAAAGGTATTAAAAAGTCTTAATCGCATTTTTATGAGGTCTTAAATTTTGTTCAAGCGTTGTCCAAAGTATTGTCTCCAAAAAAACTCACAAATATATTTATTTTCCTCCTAATATTAACAACGGCGTGCTCGAGCCACGTGATTGGTTCAGACTGGAGCATCCGGCCAAGCTCCTCCCACCAGATGATGTCACTTGATGTGATGCTCTCCCCATGTGGCGAAACCACAGAGTGAAACCGACACAAACATGGGAAAATGTACGTTTAAGTACTCCTGGTTGGAGAAAGACGAGTTTAAACAGTGGCTGAAGTCTGTCACGAAACACAACCGTGTAATTTATTCTTTCAAGCTTTGTTTCTGCCGAGCTGATCTGAGTTCTGTTGCATGGTTGTGGTCCACTGATTTATGTAACTACAACTGTTTATTAACAACTGTTAAAGGTTTGATACTCATTAGAACTTAAAGTGGCGATGAGGTCTTAAAATATTCTGAGAAGGTCTTTAAAAACTCTTATGAAGGTATTGAAATTACCTTTAGGATGCCTGCATAAACACTGTTTAACCATACAGCAACCAACACCAGCAGGCACAGAACCACAACGTAACCGGATCACATCGAAACACTGCCCCAATCTCTCCCACACACTGCACTTAAAGTTGTGTAGGTTACACTACCTATTAGAGGATGTTTTACTTTTGAAATGGCGGATAAGTTCATCCCATTAGGCGTTTTTTAAAATTGTTTTGAACATAGTTGGGTGCTGCTTGTCAATCAAGCAAAGCTTCTATGTTTGTTCTTGCTGTCAATTGCGGGAAAAAATGATTGATAAAAGATACAATTGATAAAAATTTAAGGTATTTTTGTTTCTCTTGAATTTTTTTAATCTTTTATGTAATATTTTTACTAATTTTAAAGCATCATGAGTTATTTTGTTAGATTAGCTCCATATTCTGCCTCAGTGCTGATTAATCTAATTTAAAAGCACAAAAATAATATTGTAAAGCCTCCTATAGAAAATAGTCATCTAAATGAGCGATTTGTGAAGGGTAAACTATATATATATTTATCAGAGGTCGCGTTAGACTTTGTCATTGTCCGTCATTTTGACGGAGAGGGTTGATGAAATGAAAATTCCGTCATAACCTATTATTGACCGTCAGTTTATTTGCATATTTTCTAATCACTTTTTTCATTTATATTCTAATAATGAACTTGCATGACGAGCATATAGGCTAAATTATTTATTTATTTATTTGACAAATAAACAAAAACTCATATCTGCCTTACCTCATATCTTCCTCCTGCGTCCACCTGAACTGGGTGCTTGCCTGTGCGTAATCAAACGCACCAAGAGAGACTGCAGCTTCACCCCTCTGCATTCGTTAGTGCTCACAACGCACTCCAAACCACCTGACCTTCTTGCTGCCGCTTGGTTGACCCGGCCATAACAGCAGCTGTCGGCGACTGAGGATTTTTGTCTGTTTGTTCTTCATCGTCCACTGCATCACTTCCTCTTTTTTTTTCACCTTTATTATTAATATCACATCTATTTGGAAACTTCTCACACTCAGCTGCTGTGAGATTTTTGCAACTGTACGCAGCGGTGACAAAGAGGAGACAAAACAAGGGCAATCGCCATCAGCTGGACAGGAGTGGGAATTACAGTTAGCTACAAATAACAATAGATCACCCTCAGCATAATCTGTTAAAATGACGGATCACCTTCAGATTTTTCTGTCACTGCTGAAAAAAATCTGTCAGTGGCGGAAAATGTTTGGTTAACGTGACCTATATATATATGTATATATATTAGAGGTGTGAATCTACACTTGTCTCACGGTTAGGTTACGATTATCATGCCATCGATTCAGTTTAATTCAATATCTCGGTGCATTAATGATGCTTTCCATACATGATTAGATTTTTTCTTCACGACACAAGACATTTGTTTTTATTAAAATCTATAAATGTATTAATATTTATACACTCTTTGTAATAAAATTTAGTTCTTTAATACAGCTGTCAGATATATGAACTCTACCCTTAATTTGACCTGCTAAAAAAAACTCTCTTTCTGACTGTATAAAACAAAACTGCAACACATGCACAGAAGACAGCAGGAGCATTTGCAGCAAATACACTCATGTCACTATTCTCTGTTTGCTTTTTGAGCGCTGACAGGCGAGGTCTTACACCCCTATGATTGGTTATTGTTTTCACATGCTCAACAGAAAGGGCTGCGATCGGCTTTAGAAATGGAAGCGCTGTTCACCGATGGTGGGAAGAACAGCCGCGGTTACAGTCTGTATGCGCATAATACGCGATTATCACAGGTTTTCCGTAATAGACACAGTGGAGAAGACTCACACCTCAGGCATGCTCGTGTCTGGATCCACAAGTATCGCTTTAACAGCCAAGAGGAGCGGAAAAGTCACCTCACAAACAGGCCAGCGGGTCAAATGTCCAAAGGGAGAGAGGTAAAGATGGAGTTTTACAGCATTTCTCCATAGTAGTGTAATAGCGGCTCGTGTGCTGAGCCTTCTTCAGTGTCAATGAAAACTGTCCAGCAAACTCACAAGCAGTTGAACTGTGCATAGTTATCTACCTTTTAAGTAGTAGGAGCGTTTTATTTACTCCCCCTTGCCTCCTTCGCCATAGTATTCTACTGTGACATTGTGCATAGGAGATAAATGACATCACTACGTAATAACCACTTATGATCTATCTATTACTGAACCCATATCGAATTTTCTCCATCTGTATCGCGGTCCACTAAAGATTATTATTTTTTTTATTGGTCAATTGAATTTTTTTTTTTTTTTTTGTAGTTGCCGGACAAATCCATATCCAGTCTTGTAAAGTACTACTATTCATGGAAGAAAACACGCTCCAGGACCAGCCTGATGGACCGGCAAGCAAGAAAGCTGGCTAACCGCAACAATCAAGACGAAAGGTGCAGTTTTGACCATATTTGCGCTCTTGTTACAAGTACGTCTGTCACTGTAATCAGTATATGTGTTCACGGTGCAATACTAGGAGATGACCCTGATCATTATTTGGCTTTGCAATATATATTTACAAATTCACAAATAGCGTTAAAGCAATTTTGCAATGACATTTACATTCTACCTCACTCATGTCAAAGATTAGAATTGGACATTTACCTGGTGGGACATGTAATAGTATGTATAATAGGACATTGTGGCTCAGTGGTTGGTACTTTGCCTTCACAGCAAGACGGTCACTGATTCAAGTCCTAACTGGGTCAGTTGGCATTTCTGTGTGGAGTTTGCATGTTCTCCCCATGTTGGCATGAGTTTCCTCCGGGTGCTCCGGTTTCCCCAACCGTCCAAACACATGTGCTATAGGGAAACTGATGAACTGATTTGGCCGTAATGTGTGTATGGGTGTTTTCCAGTGCTGGGTTGCGGCTGGAAGGGCATCCGCTGTTTAAAACATGCCAGAATAGTTGGTTCGTTCCTCTGTGGTGACCACAGAATAATAAAGGGTCTAAACCAAAGGAAAATGAAGAAATATTCATGGATTTTTGCTTGAATATGCTGTTATATAATTATTGTTTAATCAAATTAGCTCAAGATGACAATCATATCGCTTATTGCAACCATTTCTGTGACAATATAATCACACAGCAAAACTTCTTTATCATGATTGGTCTAATAACAAGTGCACTTAAAGGTTTATACAACAAGTTTTAGGAACAAGTAATAACTGGACTTCTAGTTGATGATTTGGTGTCAGAAGTGTCTAAGAAGAAGTGGCAGATCTCTCGCACGCCCCTATACTGAATGAACCCCAAACCATGACTTCTCCTTCACCAAACTTGACTGATTTCTATGTGAATCTTGCTCCATGCTAGTTCCAGTAGGTCTTCTGCAGTATTGGTGATGATTGGGATGCAGATCAACAGATGATCCATCAGAGAAATCCACCTTCTGACACTTTCACACGTGATCAACTAGAAGTCGAGTTACTATGTGTTGCTCTGTCCACCACAAGACTATTGTCAGGCAGTGTAGTGTTCCTGGTGCTCACTGTGTGTGTATTTCTGTGATATTAGTGAGGAGGAGATGGAAGAGGCTAACCCTGTGGAGGCCAACGACAGCGACTATGACCCAACAAAAGAGGCAAAGAAGGAGGTAAACGTGAGTTCATTACACACACATACATCCAGAGCTGTGTTGGGGAATGTGCCAAATTGCTAAATACATTTACATTTAGTCATTTAGCAGACGCTGTTATACAAAGCGACTTACAAATGAGGACAAGGAAGCAATTTACACAACTATAAGAGCAACAATGAATAAGTGCTGTAGGCAAGTTTCAGGTGTGTAAAGTGTAAGAAGCAAAACATTAGTAATTTATTTATTTATTTTTTTGTAGTACAGTTAGCGGTGGAGCCAAAGAGGCAACTACAGATTAGGAAGTGTAGTGGAGACTAAATAGTTGAGTTTTTAGTGGTTTCTTGAAGACAGCGAGTGACTCTGCCGTTCTGATGCAGTTAGGGAGTTCATTCCACCAACTGGGCAGATTGAACGCGAGAGTTCGGGAAAGTGATTTCTTCCCTCTTTGGGATGGAACCACGAGGTGACGTTCATTCACAGAACGCAAGTTTCTGGAGGGCACATACATCTGCAGAAGTGAGAGCAGATAAGAAGCAGCAGAGCCAGAAGTCACTTTGTAGGCAAACATCAGAGCTTTGAATTTGATGCGAGCAGCAACTGGCAGCCCGTGCAAACGGATGAGCAGCGGAGTGACATGTGCTCTTTTAGGTTCATTAAAGACCACTCGTGCTGCTGCGTTCTGAAGCAGCTGAAGAGGTTTGATAGAGTTAGCTGGAAGCCCGGCTAGTAGAGAGTTGCAATAGTCCAGTCTGGAGAGAACAAGAGCTTGAACAAGGAGTTGAGCTGCATGTTCAGATAGGAAGGGTCGGACCTTTCTGATGTGAATCTGCAAGATCGAGCAGTTCTAGAGATGTGGTCAGAGAAGTTTAGTTGGTCATCAATCGTTACTCCAAGGCTTTTCACCATTTTGGATGCAGTAATGGTTGCCCCATCCATCTGGATTGAAAAGTTATGATGTAGAGTCGGGTTGGCATATGTCGAATTGGACATGCAAGATCAACTCAGGCTTTTTTTCAGCTCAAAGCTGAAGACTCTACGCTGTGTTTGTGCTGCAGTATTGCTCTTACTGTAGAACACATTGTACTGGACTGACCTGTATTTAAAGGTCTTTTGAAGTGCTTTGATGTTTGACGTAATCTCAACCAAAGCATAAAGAGAGGGCGGGGCATAGAGTAGCTCCTCCCCTTTTTAAAAAAGCAGCCAAGTTTTTTTGTTTTATCACCTCTTTGCCAGTTGAGCTCAAGTGCGTCAAATAAACAGCCAATAAGAAAAAGGGGGCGGGGCATGTCAGACACTAGAGAGCATTTGATTGGTCAGAAGATTTGTTGAAAAGCTAAAACACTCCTTTCCTCTTCCCAACATGGAAAGCCAGATGATGATTATATGCAGTTATGGCTTTGCAAGCAAAAATGTCCTAATAATAGAGGTTAAAAACAACAGCATAATAAAAGCGGAGTCAATTTGAACAACGCACAAGGGTTAAATAAGAAGTGAAATATAAACACCAATGTTTTGGTTTATTCTTCCCCTCATAGACTCCAGCAGAACCGCAGACTCTGAGCTCTAAGATCGGGATGGGTCGACGGGATCACCAGACGCTGCAGCACCGGCATCACACGCAGCGCTCCAAGTGCCGTCCTCCTAAAGGCATGTACCTGACGCAGGAGGACGTGGTGGCCATATCCTGCAGCTCCAGCGCCGCCAACTCTGTGCTGCGGCAGCTCGACATGGAGCTGGTGTCCCTCAAACGACAGGTACCACAGGAGGGACTAGTCATTTTGCAGATGTTAAGTAGGGTTGTGACGATGTGGTAATTTCCCCACCGGTTAATCGACAACTGCGGTAATACCCGTATCACCATGGGGGTGGGGGTTTCCTCTTTTTTTTTTCTGCCTTTAAATAGCTTATAAATGCATGCGTATGATACTTTCACTTTCAGTTTTGCAGGAATTGCCAACACTCGCTGTGTAAGGGCGCTATACAGCACACAGTAGGGTTTGCTATTGTTTGGGGTTTTGTTACGGTGCTAAATCGATACTTTTAAAACGATACCGGTGCCTCAACTGATACTTTTGAGCCACAAAATTTAGGTGGATGAATTTAGAAAACTCTTTTATTTGACAAAATGTTTTAAACAATAATTTTAATAGAACAACATAATTTAAGTTTAAAGTAAACATCAATGCATATTTGATATATTTGAATTGCATTGATGTATTTCCTTTGATCATTTGTTGGTTATGAATTTAAGATTTGCATTATGAAATGACATCATGCTAACCTGTGGAAAGGTTATATATAAATGTTAAAAGATTTCCTACCTGCATGTTTTTTTTTCAGGTTCAGAACGCCAAGCAGTTAAACAGTGGACTGAAGCAGAAGATTGAAGATGGGATTGATGAACTCAGACTGCCTGAGGTGACTTTACTTATTTTGTAAATGATGATTTATTTGAGTTTTTCTATCTGATGTTTTTATTTTCTCGCGGATCATCTGTTCTGCAGATCTGGAGACTTTTGAAAACAATTCAGAGTCGGAGAGTTTACAATTGATTTTCCAAAAACAAAAATGAAACACTATAAAGAAATAAAAATATCTATATTTATTCACCAACTTTCTCATTTACTCACCTGAAAGTGATTCTAAACATTTTTTTTTTCTTTATTGAACTCAGAGGAAAATAAGTTGTGGAATAGTTGTAGATAGATATCCAAAATAAAGTCTGAATTCAGTCGGTGCTTTTGGACAAAACTTGTTTGTTTTTTGTCCTGCAAAGTGAATGACATTTATGCCAGCTCACACACACTGATGAAGGGGCTGTTCACACACAGATTTTCTGTTATCGTTTACTCTGCTTCATGTGGTTTTAAACCTTATTGAGTGTTTCTGTATTCTGTCAAACACAAAAGAAGATATTTTGGAGAATGTTAAAACCTAGTAACCATTGACTTCCATAGTAGGAATAACAAATAAAGAGTAAAAAGTAAAGTAAAAGTAAAGAGAAAAAAATGACCAATACTACAGATAGCCAATGATTATGGGTATTCTGTTGAACACAAAAGAGGATATTTTAAAGAATGTTGAAACCCAGTGACCATTCACGCGTTTGTGTTCAACAGAAGTACAAACTCATAAGTAAATAATGACGGAATATTCTGTGTTTGGGTGAACTGTCCCTTTAATTGTCTTGTTTTGGATACAGTGCACCCAAAAAGGGGCTGTTCACACACGAATTTTAAATTCTGTTATCGTTTACTCTGCTTCATGTGATTTTAAACCTTAATGAGTGTTTCTGTATTCTGCCAAAAACAAAAGAAGATATTTTGAAGAATGTTAAAACCTGGTAATCGTTGACTTCCATTGTAGAAATAACAAATAATATGAAAGTCGATGCTTACAGCTTTCCAACATTCTTCAACATATCTTCTTTTTTGTTCGACAGAGTAAACTCAGACAAGAGTATGAAACCACCAATACTACAGATAGTCAGTGGTTACAGGTATTTTTTAGAAAACAAAAGAAGATATTTTGAAGAATGTTGAAAACCGGTAACCGTTGACTCCCAAAGTAGGAATAACAAATACTGTGGATAGTCAGTGGTTACAGGGTTCCAACATTCTTCAAAATATCTTCTTTAGTGTTTGACAGAGTAAAGTAAAGAGTGAGTAAATAATGAAGTAAAGTAAAGAGTGAGTAAATAATGAACAGTACCTTGGATAGCCAATGGATACAGGTATTCTGTTGAGCACAAAATAGGATATTTTGAAGAATGTTGAAACCCAGTAACCATTTACTCTTTTGTGTTCAACAGAAGTACAAACTCGTAAATAGTAAATAATGACTGAATATTCAGTCTTTAGGTGAACTGTCCCTTTAATTGTCTCATTTTTGTCACAGTGCATCCTAAAAGGGGCTGTTCACACACAAATTTTGAACTTTGTTATCGTTTACTCTGCTTCATGTGATTTTAAACCTTATGAGTGTTTCTCTATTCTGCCAAAAACAAAAGAAGATATTTTGAAGAATGTTAAAACCTGGTAATCATTGACTTCCATAGTAGAAATAACAAATAATATGAAAGTCGATGCTTACAGCTTTCCAACATTCTTCAACATATCTTCTTTTGTGTTTGACAGAATAAACACAGATACTACAGATAGCCAATGGTTACAGGTATTTTGTAGAAAACACAAGAAGATATTTTGAAGAATGTTGAAAACCGGTAACCGTTGACTTCCAAAGTACAAATAACAAATACTTTGTGAAGTCAACGGTTACAGGGTTCCAACATTCTTCAAAATATCTTCTTTTGTGTTTGACAGAATAAACTCGAGTAAAGAGTAAGTAAATAATGAACACCTTGGAGAGCCAATGGATACAGGTATTCTGTTGAACACAAAAGAAGATATTTTGAAGAATGTTGAAACCCAGTAACCATTGACTTCCATAGTAGGAATAACAAATAATATGGAAGTCGATGCTTACAGCTTTCCAACATTCTTCAAAATATCTTCTTTTGTGTTCGACAGAATAAACACATACTAAAGATAGCCAATGGATAAAGGTAATCTGTTGAACACAAAAGAGGATATTTTGAAGAATGTAAATAATGACCGAATATTCAGTTTTTGGGTGAACTGTCCCTTTAATTGTCTTGTTTTTGTTACAGTGCACCCAAAAAATTAATGCCCGCTGGACCACAGATGAGCAGCTGCTGGCAGTGCAGGGTAAATCAGCAGATCACTCCATCAATTAAGCAGTCAGTGATTAATGTCAATTCATTAACCAAATATCAAAACTGTCGCATTCAAACAGGAGTACGCAAATATGGGAAGGACTTCCAGGCCATTGCTGATGTGATCGGGAATAAAACCGTGGGACAGGTGAAGAATTTCTTTGTGAACTACCGGCGGCGGTTTAACCTGGACGAGGTGCTTCAGGAGTGGGAAGCGGAGCAGGGGACGCGGACGCCTAATGGAGACGGAGCCAATTCAGGAGAGGATGGTAAAACCAGCAACGCCTCGTCAGGGAAGAGCACAGACGAGGAAGAGGAAGAGGTGAGGGTCACAAACATATATGTATATATTCATTTAAATATTAAATGAAGGAGAATAATGCTGAAGCACTGTGATGACTTTACAATGTAAAGCTGGAAACGATAGGCCAGTCATGATAAGGACAATAGGCTGCATTTCCACTGCAGATCTTGATGGTCAGTTCTGATTTTGTGGCTGTATCTGATATTTATTTTGTATTTTTTTTGATGACCTGCTTACATCATCTTTAAAAAAGTAACTCGTATCAGATCGTCTGCATTTACACAGCACAAGGCGCAATGACCAGGAAAAAAAAAAGAGCGGGCGCTGACTGACAGCTGATAATTGAAGAGTGCTCTTCTCTCTACTCCTGTATGTAATCTGTTCGCAGCGATTGACAAGCTGTTTCACTATCGTTTATGACTGACAGCTTCTCATTTGTTTATCTTCTTTTGATATATATAGGCGTTTTTAAACCTTTAGGCATCTTAATGCAGGGTTAAACGCCAGGGATTTTTTTCTACTGGCCCAATCGGGCAAGTGGTTTAGATTTTTACTTGCCCTGCCAAAATTTTCTCTGCTCCCACCAAAAAAACAAGTCAGCCATTTAGTTTTTCAGCATAACTTTTCTTTAAATACAACTGACAATTTAAAAATTATTTAATTTAAATACAATAGTGATTAAATCAAATAAAGTGAATTGTTTAATGTGTGGTTTAGTTGAAAACTCCAACAATTTTATGTTTTTTTGTTTGTTTAAAACCCACCAAAATGCCTAATTTTATAAACCGGCTCATTAAATCAGTCTGTAATACTGTCAATATTTTTAATTTGTCATTTTTTTGTAAACCTAGATTTGTGGTGCTTTCACATCTGTAGCTGGCTTCATTTGGTCCGCACCAAGCGCAATAAATGATACATTGTTGCATCTTCTGCCGTCTTTGGCAAGGCAAGGCAACAATGCAGTCATGTGACAAAATCCACATCTCTCATTGGCCAGATGTTGTTGAACATAGTTCCTAAACTGCTTATTGATTGGTCAGAATTTTTTTACTCTGGAGGGGCGACTGCGCTGACTGATTGTGCGCCTGGTTTAGACAAACTCTACATTTAGAGAATGAAGCGCGGCTGGAAAACAGTGTTTAATGCATCGCTCGTCACTTCAGGAGGAGGCGTGAATTTAGCTAAACAAGTTCATAAAGTTCTCAGAAAGTTTCTTATGATTATAACTTGCAAATTGTATATATATCTAATGGCGTGATCTTTTAACCTGCGTCCAATCCCGGCTAACTTCCGGAAAGGTAGAGTAGCCAATAGCGTTAGAGATAACAAGTAAACCAAGTCCCGGCCCAGGACTGACAAAAATTCAAAATGTTTCACGCAAGCAGAGAGAAGAACCAGCGACTGAGCGGAGAGAACTGATCCAATGAGAACTGTCATCCAATGATGATGTGCGCGCGCGGGACTTGTTTTCTCACGCTGGATCAGTTGAGCGCGCGCGTGAAGATCCCCTGTGTGCTCGCGAGCTGTAGTTTTCTCGCGTGTAGACCTGTAATCTGCTCACAGTTCACTTCTCCTCGCGCGCAAACATCACCGCTGCGCTCGATTAATATTGGCATTGATTTGCCGCCATATGTTTCCGGCTTCTCTGTTTTTTCACTCTCGCGTTTGTCAGTTTCTGACAGGATCGGGTTTCAAAAGCAGGTCAATAATCAAGCGCACGTTATTATCATCAGCTCTAGAAGTTTGTTATTTCAGATATAGACGCGCGGCGAGCGCAAGCCAGAAAGCAAAACCGCTTGCGCTTCAGACTGGCTCGTACAAAACAAAGGGGCTCAGGGTAAATCTGCTCTTCCTTTTGGCTTTGTGGCTGTTCATCAAGATGACGACAAGGTTTGTTTGAGCTCGGGTCGACCAATGCTCGTTATTCTATGTATATATATTTACGCTGTAAAAGATCTCTCGCTGTGTATTTTAAACATGGCGGCTCTTTTGTTTTCATATTGGCTTGTTGCGTGAGCTCATGACGTATCTCGATAAACCAATAGCATTCAGCTGCGCTTCTAGCTCCGCCTTTTGGTACCCTTTCTCGTGTTTGATGCCCTTTCGAATAGGTGCCGAGTAGTATGAGTAGTGGTAGTCATTGTTGTAGTAGTAGTCGTGGTTGTGGCTGTAGTAGCAAAAGTAGTAGTCGTAATACAAGTAACTTTCTGTAGTAATAGTTGGTGTAGTACTTGTCATTATTACTATCATACATTACTAAGCATTGTTGTTACTCCCTACCTCTGACTGGTTTCTTTCTGTCTCTTTTACTTATATCTGTGATACTTGCTTCATTTATTGACTGTTATTGTTCCTTATGCATGTACTATGACCTGTCCACCAAGTTACCTTTACATGTACACACACACACACACACAGACCTAACAGTACCTGACTATATTGTTTTTTTTTTTTTTTTTTTTTTTTTTGTTGTTTTTGTTTTGTTTGTTTTTGTTTTGTTGTTTTTGTTTTGTTTGTTTTTTTTGTTGTTTTTTTTGTTTGTTTTTTTGTTGTTTTTGTTTTGTTTGTTTTTTTTGTTGTTTTTGTTTTGTTTGTTTTTTTTGTTGTTTTTGTTTTGTTTGTTTTTTTGTTGTTTTTGTTTTGTTTGTTTTTTTGTTGTTGTTGTTTTGTTTGTTTTTTGTTTTTGTTTTTGTTTTGTTTGTTTTTTGTTTTGTTTGTTTTTGTTTTGTTTGTTTTTTTTGTTGTTTTTGTTTTGTTTGTTTTTTTGTTGTTGTTTTGTTTGTTTTTTGTTTTTGTTTTGTTTGTTTTTTTGTTGTTTTTGTTTTGTTTGTTTTTTGTTTTGTTTTGGTTTTTTGTTGATGTTTCTTTGTATTTGTATGATCCCAATTTATGTACCTTTTTGCATATTCTAATAAAAAAAAAGAAAGGGTGTCGAAAAAGTGGCACGGTATGGTTCGGTACGCCTTTTGACAGTGGAAACAGCCATAAAAGCGTACGGTAACGTACCACTCCATATGAGGTGCCGAACTCTGCTGGCATCAGTGCATGACAGAGGCAGAGTACGTTCACTCCGCTCCACACTCAGCTTAAGTTTTTTTAATAATCAAACATCTCTGCTTGCGCAACACAACAAAACTATTTTGAAATTTGCTGCCAACGGTTTTAGTAATCGATTTTAATCGATTTAAGTGACGTGTTGATGCAGCCCTAGTCAAGATTACTGATGTTTAAAGAAATCAGATCTTAAACCTCACTAGAAGTGCCTGTGCTGCTGACTGAATATTAAAGTCCTTCTGCGTGTTCCTCATCACCAAGATTTAAAATGATTAGTGATTTTCAAAAGTCTTTCCCGAACCCTGTTACTTCCTAAAAGCTGAACGGCACGTCTTCTCTGTGTGTTAGGGTCAGGTGAGTCTGGCGTGTGGGCCGTCTCCTGTCGTCTCCTCTTCCTCCTCGTGTCCTCCATCCTCCTCCTCGTCTCTCCAGCAGCCTCCGCCTCTGCTGCGCCCGTCTCTTCCGGCCACCCCGGCTCTGCATCGCCAGCCTCCACCTCTGCAGCAGCAGGCCCGCTTCCTGCAGCCCCGTCCCGCTCTGCACCAGCCCCCGCCGCTCATCCGACCCTCCAACCCCGTCCCACCACGGCTCAACCCCCGGCCGGCCGCTCCACTGGCCCCCAGCACAGCGAACACCCCTGCAGCAGGACAGCAGCCGCCAGCTCTGCTGGGCATCCAGAGCGCAGAGACGCCCTCGTCCTCCCTGCACTGACACACCGCCGGAGGGTAACACTGTACAGACCCCCAAAACTGAACCACACACACCTTTACACTGTACATATTAGTAGCGTGACTGTCTATTTATTTAATCTGTGTGTGTGTGTGTGTGTGTGTGTGTGTGTGTGTGTGTGTGTGTGTGTGTGTGTGTGTGTGTTTAAAAGAGTTAATACTGTCAAACCTGAAATTATTAATATTCCTGACAGTTTCTGACCTGATTGTGCTTTCATTCAGCCAGCAGGCTCTGTTTGGACCCTCTGAAAGATAGTAAGAGGACGTACAGGAGGCGTGTGTGTGTGTGTGTGTGTGTGTGTGTGTGCGTGTGCGTGTGCGCTTCAATTACCTGTCTTTGTGGAGCTTAAATATAATTGTGTGTGTGCGTGTGTGTGTGTGTGTGTTTAAGTTTTTATGCATGCATGCATGCATGTTTGTGTGTGTGTTTTTACGTTTGTAAATATGCGTGTATGAATGTGTGTACATGTATGCGTGTGTGTGTGTGTTATGCGTGCATGTTTTTGTGTATATGTATGTATGTGCGTGCGTGTGTGTTTTTATGCGTGCATGTGTGTATGTATATGTATGTGCGTGCGTGTGTGTGTTTTGTGCGTGCGTGTGTGTATGTATGTATGTGTGTTTGTATGTGTGTTTTTATGTGTGTATATATGTGTATGAATGTGTATGTATGCTTGCGTGTGTGTTTGTGTGTGTATATGTATGTTTTTATGCGTGTATGTATGTATGTGTGTGTGTGTGTATATGTATGCGCGTGTGTGATTTTATGTGCGCGTGTGTGTGTGTGTGTGTTTACGTGTGTGTATATGTGCATAAGTGCGTGGGTTTGTGTGTGTGTGCGTGTGCGCGCGCACATGTTTTTACGTGTGTGTGTATGTAACTATGCATGTTAGTATTTTTATGCTTGCGTGTGTGTGTGTAAATGTATGTATGTGTGCATGTGTGTATAGTTTTATGTTTGCGTGCGTGTGTGTGTGCGTGCGTGCGCGTGCGTGTGTGTGTTTTTTTTTTTTTTATGCATGCATATGTATGTGTGTGTGTTTCTTTTTTTTGTGCGTGCGTGCATGTATGTATTTGTGTGTGTGTGTGTGTGTGTGTGTGTGTTTTTATATGTTTGTTTGTGTTTGTTTTCTCTCAAAAGATATTAAGACCAATCTTCTGGAGTAGGGGTGTCCAGTTTGGTGTCCTCCAGATTTTAGCTCCATCTTGCCTCAACACTCCTGCATGGATGTTTCTAGAAAGCCCAGTAAGAGCTTGATTGGCTAGCCCAGGTGTGTCTGAGATTGGGGTTGGAGCTAAACGTTGCAGGACACCGGCCCTCCAGGACCGAATTTGGGCACCCCTGTTTTAGAGGCTTCACTGGTTTATTCCACAGTGGTACCTCTTGGCCATCGCCATGTTATCTTTTTGGTCTGTGCCATTTCTGGACATAAAATCCTGCTGGTTGAATAAAAGGAGTGTGTAATAATATTTCTCAGTGTTAATTCACACTTGCATAAGACACTCAAAGCTGATTTTGCCAGGGGTGTGAATAATTTCAGCTTTGACTGTGTAGTTCAGACAAACGTGAACGTTTCCTCAGTATTTACTCTCCCTCAAGAGGTCTTCAATGAGTTTCTTTCTTGTGTTGAACACAAAAGTAGATACTTTGAAAAATGCTGAAACTTGACTTCCATTGTAGGAAAAGAAATACTATTGAAGTCAATGGTTACAGGTTTCCAACATACTTCAAAACATCTATGTTAAACAGAAGCTATTAAACGTCTGAAACAAAGTAAAGTGAGAGTAAATAATGATCATTTTCATTTTTGCGTGAACTGACCCTTTAATCTTAGGGTTTGTAATCATGTTGTACTTGACAGGGTTTGTTCATGCATTAATGAAGGTTCAGTCTTTGTTTATTCAGCTTTGTGTTGTTGTTAGTGATGAACTAAAAGGAGAAATGTAAGTGTGATGCCACATGATGGCAGTGAATCGTCAGCATAGGCTGTGCCACTAATAGAGTTCAGTGATTTTGGGTTGAAATTAATGTATTTAAACTGTGTTGTGCATTTCAGAAACAATTAGAGTATACAATGCATATTGTATGATGATGTTTGCATTTTTATAATTTATTATTTTCCTCTATTTGTGGTCTAAATACAAAAATTAACCATAAACATTTAAGTTTAAACATGTTTAAGCAGCATTTAGGGGTCAGTTCACACCAAAATTGTCAATATTTACCCATTCTTTACTTTGTTTTAAACCTTTATGGGTTTCTTCTGTAAAACACAAAAGAAGATATTTTAAAGAATGTTGGAAACCGTTTTTTGTAGGAAAAACCAATCCAGTGAAAGTCAATGGTTACCGGTTTTCAACATCTTTCAAAATCTCTTCCTGTGTGTTTAACAGAAGCAAATCATAAAAGTGTGTGACCACATGAGTAAATAGTGAGTATTTTTGTCATTTTAGGGTGAACTGTTACTTTTTTGCATTTTCTTTTCTCGATTTGTTGTCCAAAAACAAAATTGAACTGTAAACATTTAACTTCACATGTTTAAGCTGCATTTAAGGGTCAGTTCACACCAAATTGTAAATTGCATTATTTACTCACCCTTTACTTTGTTTTAAACCTTTGTGAAGTTCTTCTGTAAAACACAAAAAGAAGATATTTTGAAGAATGTTGAAAATCGGTAACCATTGACTTCCATTGTAGGAAAAACCAATACTGTGGGAGTCAGTGGTTACCAGTTTTCAGCATTCATCAAAATCTTTTCTTTTTGTGCTCAATAGAAGAAAAACTCATGAAAGTGTGGCCACATGAGTAAATTGAGAGTATTTTTGTTATTTTAGGGTGAACTGTGCCTTTTTTGCCTTTTTAATACATTTTCTTTTCTCGATTTGTGATCCAAAAACAAAAAACGAACTATAAACATTTAACTTTAAACATGTTTAAGCTGCATTTAAGGGTCAGTTCACACCAAAATTATCATACTATATTTGTCCTTTACTTGTTTTAAACCTTTGAGTTTCTTTCTTCTTTCACAAAAGAAGATAGTGAAGAAGAATGTTGGAAACTGGTAACCATTGGCTTCTGTTGTAGAAAAAGCAAATACTATGTAAGTAAATGGTTACCGGTTTTCAACATTCTTCAAAATCTCTTCGTTTGTGCTCAATAGAAGAAGAACTTCTGAATACTTGTAACCACTTGGGTAAATAGTGAGTTTTTGTATTATTTTAGGGTGAACTTTGCCTTTTTTGCCTTTTTTAATAATTAGTTTTCTCGATTTGTAGTCCAAAAACAAAAATAAACCTTTAAACATTTAAGCTCAAACATGTTTAAGCTGCATTTAAGGGTCAGTTCACAACAAAATGTAAACTGTCAATATTTACTCACCTTTTACTTGTTTTAAACCTTTGAGTTTGTGTAAAACACAAAAGAAGATATTTTGAAGAATGTTGAAAACCGGTAACCATTGACTAGCATTGTAGGAAAAAACAATACTGAGTAAGTCAATGGTTACCGGTTTTTAGCATTCATCAAAGTCTGTTTTTTGTGCTCAATAGAAGAAAAACTCATAAAGGTTTGTAAGCACATGAGTAAATGGCGAGAATTTTTGTCATTTTAGGGTGAACTGTCCCATTTTTCCCCTTTTTAATCATATTTGTGCTCCAGAAACAAAAATAAACTGCATTTAAGGGTCAGTTCACACCGACATTGTCATTATAAACCCATCCTTTATTTGTTTTAAACATTTGAGTTTCTTTCTTCTGTAAAACACAAAAGAGGATACTTTAAAAAATGTTGGAAACCGGTAACCATTGACTTCCATCATATGAAAAACAATACTGTGGAAGTCAATGGTTACCGGTTTCCAACATTCTTCAAAATATGTTTTTTGTATGCTCAATAGAAGAAAATCATAAGGATTTGTAACCACATGAGTAAATATTGAGTATTTTTGTCATGTTAGGGTGAACCTTGTTTGCCTTTTTAATCCATTTGTGGGGGCCAAAACACAAAAATACGCTGCATTTAAGGGTCAGTTCACATCAAATTGTAAATTGCATTATATTTACACACCCTTTACTTTACTTACCTTTATGATTTTTTTTATTCTGTAAAATGCAACAGAAGATAATTTAAAGAATGTTGCAAACCGGTAACCATTGACTTCCATTGTAGGAAAAGCAAATACTGTGGAAGTCGATGGTTACCGGTTTTCAACATTCTTCAAAATATCTTCTTTTGTGTTCAAATCATAAAGGTTTGCAAGCGCTTGGGTAAATAGTGAGTATTTGTGTCGTTTTAGGGTGCGCTATCCCTTTAAATACACCGGCGTGAGTGAACAATGACTGCCTTGTTGTTTTTGGTTAAACTCTTCCTGGAAGTCTTTACAATATTGTGTCCTGTCGCAGCACTTTGTTTTTCTAGTAATGCAAACCTATTTCACTTAAGTTTAGCGTGATTTCTGTGTTTGATTGTTTGTGTCAGGTTGTGTATTTGTTTTATATTTTAATATTCGGTGCTACAGAATGACTGAAAAATCCAAGTTCTCTTGCCGACAAAGTGCTCTTAACAGGAAAATAATATAATCCCGCTGATGAAAATTAATGTAATGATGTTTTGACTTTATTTCCACCTTTAATTTGTTTAAGTAGCATTTATTTCCAGTAGCTCTGTGTGTAAACCTGATTGAAATGCATAAAGGTGTCAATAATCCACAGTTTCCAACCGGATGTTAAGCTGTTGACTGGAGTCTTCAGTTTTCAGTGGCGTGTTGTTTGGTCATCAGAAGTTGCATGTAGGGTTTTCCTATATTCTGCTTTAACTTTTATTCTGAGAAGAGGTTTACACGCTTCACACCGCTCTGAAGATTACTGTATACATGTACTGAGCGTTAACAGAATAAACTAATGGACATTTCTGCCCTGTTTTTGCCTTCTGGAAATAACGATGAGCAGCTTTTTTGTTGTTGTTTTCTTCATTTATATATATATATATATTTATACATATATATGGCATTATTATTAGAGTATTGTGTCTGCAAATAGCTATTTTTTTTTTGAGTTTTTTGGGTTTGAGTGGTTTGAAAGACCCACCCCTGCTGTGCCATCATAAATAGTGAAAATAACTAATCGAAAACAGCTTTTAAGACCAAACAGAATCGTCTGTTCGCTGACGCTTTAGTATGACTTCAGCTAATCAGTTTTGGCCGATATAACAACATTTTAATTTTACTATCTGACGTAAGTGAAGTCATCCTTCGCTACTGCATTGTTTTTAAACAAAACGTTTTACAGGTGTCTTTTATTTTAAATCTTGGACCTTACTCTTAAAACAAAAATGAGCAATGAAAAGGTGTGAAGCACCAAAAGCGGACCATATTAGACTCATTTGAATATATTTTGGCTATTTTTGTTATCCAGGAATTTTCAAATGGGCCTTTTTTACAAGGGAGACTGGAAAAATGTGCAGCTCTACATTATTATATTATTATTACTATTATTATTATTAATAGTATTACTGCTGTTATTATTATTAATATTGTTACTGCTATTATTATTATTATTATTAATATTTTTAATATCACTGTTATTATTACTATTGTTATTATTAATATTATTACTGTTATTAGTACTATTATTAGTGTTAATATTGTTACTGCTATTATTATTATTATTCATATTTTAATATCACTGTTATTACTATTGTTATTATTAATATTATTACTGTTATTAGTACTATTATTAGTGTTAATATTGTTACTGCTATTATTGTTATTAATATTTTAATATCACTGTTATTATTACTATTGTTATTATTAATATTATTACTGTTATTAGTACTATTATTAGTGTTAATATTGTTACTGTTATTATTATTATTGTTATTATTAATGTTATTACTGTTATTATTATTTTAAATATTATTTGTACTATTATTAATAATATTACTGTTATTATTACTATTTTATTATTGTTATTACTATTATTACTAGTGCTACTATTATTAATACTATTATTGTTATTGTAACTATTACTATTGTTATTATTACCTTTATTAATATTGATAATAATATTATTACTATTATTATAACTACTATTGTTATTACTATTATTACTAATATTATTATTACTATTATTTGTTATTATAACTATTACTATTGTTATTATTACCATTATTATTGTTAATATTATTATTATTATTACTATTGCTATTATTATTATTTATATTACTTTTATTTATATTGTTACTATTTTTATTATTATGTTTAAATAATTATTTTTTTTTTATTCAAATAGCCAAATTCTAACTGGGCAAATGTTGAATGTGCTGGCCAGTTTGTTATTTGACTAATAAATGACAATAGACTACAGTTTTTTATATATATTATTATTATTATTTAAAACATAAACAGATTCCTGTTTTTTTCTAATGATATATAATGAATATATATTTTAAAAATAACTATTATTTCACATCTCTTTATTATAAGTGTTTAGGAAATATGTTTGGTACATTAAAAAGTGTGGTTATGATAACCATCCCACAAGTTAATCCAGCTAAACATAGTGCTTAAAATGTCACTAATATGCAGTATTTAAATCTCATAATTAAATTGAAAATATAATTGCAAAAAGGTCCACATTTTGAGAAGAAATAACCATCCCTTACAGCAGGCTGACTACAGGCCTGATACAGAACAGTATCTGCTGTATGTGTATACTGGGACTCACAGTTCGACGTCATTATGCGTTTTCCTATTTTATTTATTTATTTATTTATTTATTTTCCAGAGTGTAGTGGCTTTGTCTGTATAAATAAATAAATGAAATAAGTAAATAACGAAAAACTACTTCATATGTGAAGTGTTATCATCTGTCAAATGGACGTCGCGTACTTAATACAAATCTCTGAACACCCAAGATTCAATGTATTTTTCCTCACAACACTCCTGTTTGACCTTTTATCTTATATTTAATGAGTCTCTCGTCTCTATTTCTGTAATAACTTGGTTTCACTTGCTCGTTTATAGGAACTTCCTGCAATCTACTTTCCGTTCGCGGAATTACTAAACATACTATCGCAGAGGCTCCTTTTATGAATATAAATGATGCAGGCTAACGCTGATTGGTCAAACTGCGCACTGTGGCTACTTAATATTCATGAGATCACGCTTCGCCGTAGTAGGATTGGTCAATCCGTTTTCCGTTCATTTTAATCGCGTGGCAGCGCGCCCAAAGTGAGAGTGACGTACTAATGCATCGGCATTCAGCGCGGAGGCGAGCAGCTGTCAAATTACTATTGATCAAGATCTGATCAACCGAACGCTCAACAATGAGACACTGAAGTCGCCAATCCTCAGGTATGTAAGCCCGTGTGTGTCAAAAATAAATATTGTGATTAATATTGCTGAAAGCGAAAGTGACGTTAAGAGGGGAATTCGGTAACGTTATATTATCTTAAAGCTCAATGTAGCCGTTGACGGTGTTTACACGACAGACATGCTGAGGCGTATCTTCATCCTATAAGAGCATATAACGCTAAATTAAGCTGCTTTATTCCGTTTGGATCCATATGTCATGTTTTGCACTGGGGAATCCCCATTTGTTTTGCACTCTCTCACACAGGAACAGTCCGTATTGTTCATGTGTGTAGCTTTTTATAAATAACTTCATTTTAATGTGTGTTATTGTGTAATTTCCCCATTGAAAATAACGAAGAGACGAACACATGGCCATAATAATCTCCCCATCTTGCTTTGTAGACGCGAACTCTTCATTTGCGCCTCCGGTTCATCACTCTGGTTTATTTTTTGTTTATTAAGTATGAGTCTATGTTTGATGTGTTTGTAAAGTAAACGAAAAATAGCTAACATTAGCATTATAGGATGGGTATAATTTACTCAAGATGCACCTTGTAGTTTCACACACTGAGAAAAGACTGTGTGTGTGTGTGTGTGTATATATATATATATATATATATATATATATATATATATATATATATATATATATATATATATATATATATAACAGTTCTGTGTGGTTCTGATTGGCTGATAGCCGTGTGATATTCTGCAATATCAGAACTCCTACAGCCTCTTTACCCTTTGTGTATTACTCCGCCCACATACAGCCAGCAAAAAGCAGACACTACAGATCTAAAACTTAAAAGATGCTTGCTCAACTGTTTAACTGTCAGATTATGATTTGAATCCAATGTGGAAGAAAGTAGTTCCACATACAAAAGGGTTTTTGAAACTTTCCGTGTTTAATTTTGTTTTTATATACACCATTATGCCGTCAAATTGTTGTATAAACGCAATATCAACGATATACAGCCATATCGCACTGCTACTCGTGTGATATTGCTCATATATATATATATATATATATATATATATATATATATATATATATATATATATATATATATATATATATAAATATTGTGATTAATATTGCTGAAAGCGAAAGTGACGTATATATATATATATTATACACACAACAGTTCTGTCTGGTTCTCGAATCTGATTGGCTGATAGCCATGATATATTTAGGTAATATAAGCACCTGTAAAGCCTCTTTACCCTTTGTGTATTACTCCGCCCACATACAGCCAGCAACAAGCAGACACCACAGATCTAAAGTGTAAAAGATGCTTGCTCAGCTGTTTAACTGTCAGATTATGATTTGAATCCAACACAGAAGAAAGTAGTTCCTCATACAAAAGGGTTTTTGAGACTCTCCATGATTGATTTTGTTGTAATATACACAATTATACCATCAAATTGTTGTATGAATGCAATATCACACGAGTAGCAGTGCGATATGGCTATATATCGGCACTGGTGGGGGCATTAAGACACCCGGCCTGTGGCCTCGTGCCAACGCACGCCTCCCACCAGTGCAGATATACAGCCATATCGCACTGCTACTCGTGTGATATTGCTCATATATATATATATATATATATATATATATATATATATATATATATATATATATATATATATATATATATATATATATATATATATATATATATATATGCCTGTATGAATGCACTGGTTACTGTACGGTTCTGTCTATACCACCTTTAAGGATATATTATCCAATTGATAGAGTAAAGAGGTCATACACAAATTATTATGTTCAAACAATGTATTAATTTCTTTATGATTAATGTGTAAACATAATCATCACAATATAAATCAAATAAAATAGCGTAGGCCCACGTAAATGATAAACAATTATCATATAAGAATTAAAATCCTTACAGTACTGCGAGGTTGTAATATAGTGGTGAAATAAGTCCCAATAGTTTCAGAGAATAAGTCCACCTTATAAACAGGAGGTCCAGTATACAGTTGAAGTCAGAATTATTCGCCCCCCTGTTTATTTCTTCAACACATTTCTAAGCAAAATAGTTTTAATAACTCATCTCTAATAACTGATTTATTTCCTCTTTGTCATGATGACAGTAAATAATATTAGACTAGATATTCTTCAAGACACTTCTATACAGCTTAAAGTCACATTTAAAGGCCTAAATATTGTATTTAGGCAGGTTAGGGTAATTAGGCAAGTTATTGTATAACGATGGTTTGTTCTGTAGAATATCACAATAATTTATAGCTTAAAGGGGCGAATAATATTGAGCTTAAAATGGTGTTTAAAAAATTTAAAACTTCTTTTATTCTAGTCAAAATAAAACAAATCAGACTTTCTCCAGAAGAAAAAATATTATCAGACATACTGTGAACATTTCCTTGCCCTGTTTAACATAATTTGGGAAATAGTAAAAAAAAAAAAAGTGCAAATGGTGGCTAATAATTCTGACTTCAACTTTTTGTAAATGTGTGTGTGTGTGTGTGTGTGTGTGTATATTGTGCAAGTGTTAAAAATGATTGAGGTATAACGGACAAATACGTAGTCTTTTCTCAGTTTATATATGTTTGTTTGGGGGTGTGGGGGAGTTTGATGATCGAGAATGATGAAGATGGTTGCAAGTTGGGTTCGGCGCACAAGGGGACTGTACCAAAAAGCTGTGGGGGGGTGGAATTTCGGGAGTTTTCCGGGAGACAGAACAATACAGGAAAAGGGCGGGAGATGGGTCTGAAATTTGGGTGACTCCCGGGAAAAACTGGAGTGTTGGCAGGTATGATGGGGTTTTGGAGGCGTCTGCATCACCATATGGGGCATAAGAACAGGACGTGTGTTTGGATATAACTCCAATAATAATTATTATTATTCATTTATTCCTCTGCTGGAGATTAGAACTAAAGTTAGAAATAGTTTTGAAGCAAATCTTTGCGCTTAACAAATTAAATTAAATATGTGGGCTGATGGATGTGTTCAGTGGAGTGAGTTTCCACCGTTTCCTCACTCCACCAAAGTAAAGGAGTAAAGTAAAGAGGCTGAATGGAGGAGGCTCGTTCTTTATCCTCGCGCTGCAGATACTCTGTTTAACTGTTTTCGCTAGTGAAGCGTTTTAGTTTTTACACTTACAAATGTAAGAGTTTTGATGCATATATCTTCATAATAACTTTTGCCAACAGGTTACTACAAGTTACATCCATTATGTTACGCCCCTCTCTTGCAGTCCGCAGACAGACCCTACTCAAACTGCAAGTCAGAGATTGTGTTTAGTTATTTGTTCGGGTGACTTTCTCAGGTTTGTATGGCTGCAGAGGAGAACGAGAGTTCTGGGCTCTCCAGACAGAACTCGGAGGCCTCGAGATCCTGGGATCTTGACAGCAGAACACTGCGCTTCGTGAGCCGGCTAGAGCAGCAGTTCATCTGCCCGTCCTGTGGGGGCATCGTCCTCAACCCTCACCAGACGGGCTGCGGGCACATCTTCTGTGCTCAGTGCGTGAAAGCATACACGTAAGAAGAATGCGCTCAATTCATTCAGTCAAGTTGCATACAGCGATCATCAATCAAACATTGAAGCAAATGTTCCCAATAAATTCAGAAAATGTGACTTTATCTGCTGTAAACAGTGAGCTGTGGCAAAAATAGAGAAATCAATTCGGAGACTTTCAAAATGCATCATTATTCTGTTTTGAACAAATTCTGAGCATAGTTTTTAACAGCAGACGACGCTCTAGGCTAGTGTTTAACAGCAGACAGTTCTCTAGACCAGTTTTTAACAGTACATGCAACTCTAGGCTAGCTTTTAGCCATAAACCCAAAAGCTCAAGAGCAAGTCATGTGAGTTTGCTTTTATATGTCACAAGAGTAACGTAAACAGCTCGCTAATTAATTCCCTTAAACCTTCTATGCCTTAATTAATGATTATTTTTAGGTGTATTTTTAGGCGTAAGTGGTATTAGTAAGGAATTAGATGCAAGCACAGTACGGCTGTTTATAAGGCACACAGCGCCATCTGCTGTTAGAAACTAAGCTCAGAATAAACAAGAGAGTACAGAGATGCAATTCTTAAAATCACTGAATCAAACCAGAAACAGTTTGTCAAGGGATTTTCGCATCTTTATATTGGAAGTTGCTAGAAACTCGTGCATTAAATATTTAATATTATTACACAACCAGTTAGTAGTTATATTTTAAAAATCTACAAGCGATAAACAATTGTTTATTACATTTAAGAAATGTTTTTTGCTAATGTTTGATACGCTCTTTGATTGGATGAACGTTTGCGCATATTTTTGTGAGAATTAATGCTCTCCCATAATGCTTTTCAAAGATCTGTGAATGTCAATGTTTCTTGTTAATTGTATGCATGCAAAATGATCTAACAATGTGCAATCTTCCATGTTTTCAGTGAAAATGGGGGAAGTTCGAAATGCCCGTTAGACAGCATTCCTATAAAACCCGAGGAGGTGAGAATATGAAAACATTACCCAGAAACATAGCTTCACATTCCTCTATATTGTCCTCAATGTGAGTTTGAATGCTTGCAGATCTTCCAAGACAACTGCTGTAAAAGGGAACTGCTGAACTTGGAGGTTTTCTGCACCAACGCGCCAGAATGCACTCAGAGGTTTTCTTTATGTAACCTGCAGGTAAAGGGCAGACATTTTACATGACGTAATGTGTGATGTGATGATGGATCGCATTATTTAGAGCTTTAAGGCCCGTTGGAATCAAGAACAATAACAATCAATATAAAGTAAATTGATAAAAGTATGAACGACAGTTGAACCATATTGATCTGTTTATTTTTTTCAGTTAATTTTTTTTTTAAACGCTTAAGGTTTGCAATGGTTACGCTATCTGTCCGCACTACATCGGAGTTTTCGAGCGCCAAAAACGGAGCGTTTTGCAAACGCTGGAGAGGCCGTGTTCATTCTGAAGCGCTGCTGCTGCGTCTCAGTGTGGATGAGGGAAAACGGAGACATCTGAAAATGGAGGCGGGGCTGCTGAGATTCGCTACCTGATTGGGGCTTTTGTGTCATTGCGTATCCTTCCCTTATTCGTCAATGCCCTATCACATGACTATAACACACGGCTTTAACACTACTGGAAGACAGCAGACCAGCCTTCACTGTAAACAACAACACAGACACAGAAATGGGAGCGTTGTTTGCACTATTGTCTGTTTTAGGTGCCATGGTGCATGCCCGGAGTGTGTGAATGGTCACGTGATATACGTTTTTGGTGGCGTAGTGTGGACGAAGATACGTTCAGAAACGCTAGGTGAAACGCTAGTGTGGACGCGTATCGTTTTTGATCTAAAACGCCGTTTTCAAACTAAAACACACTAGTGTAAACGCAGCCTCAGATTCCTCTTTTAATTGTAATGCGTAGGCGTGTCCCAATTCTCGTTAGCTTGAAGGCGTAGGGTTAAGGGGAAGAGCTAGATCCCCCTTTAAACAGAGATTGTCACACTTGAAACCAACGAGTAAGAACATGTTTTAACTACAACAGCAGCATGACTGCACACGGAAGTAAGGAGATCCACAAATTCGTATTTTTTGAGTCCTTCAGGCTTGTTTGAAACCTACCATAAATATATACACTAGATATCGCATAGGGACCCTGAGCATGCGTCAATAGCGCCGCCATATTTGTACAGTGTTTCCAGGACAAGTGTCATTCAACCACACTAGTCAAGACAGTGTTACTACGTGAAGATGTGGGACTTTAGTGCTGCTGAGTACGGGTGTAGTAAAGAGCAAACAAAGAAAACAAAGCACAAAGGCAGAACACTTCATAGGTAAGATTTAGTTGTTTAAGTTTTTGTATGTTACGAACTTTTGTGCTAAACAGGTCACGTTATTGATGATAATAAGTGAAGGAGTCGTTCATAACGGAGATTCATTCACAAGCGAATCGCTCCCTCAGTCAGTATGAGAAGTGAAAGCAGGAGAGGAGCTGTGTTTCAGGACATGATTAGATCAAATTTAACAGGGAGGGTGGATAATACATTTCCATACACACAAACACAAGCGTTTTGTCGGGAGTGCTTGTGTGATCACTGATCTATGGATTTAGAAAAGTGATGTAAAATTATAATTTTCGTAATTTAAAACAAATTTTGCATACTGACCTCCGGGAAAACTTCAGATCACTGATATATGTGTATTTTTCTGGCTCTGGATGGCCACAGTCCTCCACTGCAGCTTGTTCCTGCATTCATTTCAAAGGAGCGCTACCCTGTACTAAAATGGCGGCTCTATTGACGCAATCCTTCCAATAGACAACAACAGGGTAGGCGACATCTAATGTAAACATCAATGAAAACCTACAGGTTAGTGGGTTTAAACAGGGTTGGAACCAAACTGTGCAGAGTTGTGGCCCTGCAGGGACTGAGATTGACACCCCTGCCCTAGAGTGATGACTTGTCTCTTCCTCAGGATCATCTAAAGGCTTGTCCGCATGAGCGAGTCCGCTGTTCACACTCCGACTGCAGTGACATTGTGTTACGCAAAAACCTGCTGGAGCATCAGAGGAACGCCTGCTCCTACCGGCTGGAAACCTGCCATTACTGCAGGCAGAACTTCCCTGTGTCTCAGATGATGGTCAGTGTGTGTGTTTGAGTCTTAATGAAGAAATCCAGCTTTTTAGATGTTAGTCTTAGGGATGTCTAGTGAGCTCCAAAACAGTGACAAACTTCTCACTTAGAAGATATGAACATCCAAAGTCTGCAGTTCGTCACGTGCAGTTGCATCAACATTTGTTTTGCCGTCACCTCATACTCTGATCAAATCCTCTGACCAATCTAATGCTCTCTAGTGTGTGACATGCCACGCCCCCTTCTTCTCATTGGCTGTTCATTTGATGCGCTTGAGCTTAACCACTCTGGCAGAGCTGTGAGAAAAACCAAACGCTATTGGCTGCTTTTAATAGAGGAGCTATGCTTCATTGAGTACTCTTCATATTTCTATTGAGATTATAAAAGCAACACTGCACGTTTGTTTTGACAACACAACGTGGCGTCTCTGCCGTCTAAACACTGTAACATTAATGAATATTAATGAAGTTGCACAATAGAGCGCGCTGATTGGTTTGAACTAAGTCTTACTCATGCATTAATGCAGCACACTCGGAGACATAATACGTTACTCCCAGGTACAGACGTCCAGTCCACACGCTGGAATACACGCTAAGATCTCATGACCGTGACGCAGCTTCAAAAATTTGTTTCAAACCGGAAGAACGAATTTGCTGGAAATAACGCAAAAACAACCAATTTACACTTTTTAGTGAGATATATGTGTCCTAATAGTGTTTTTAGCAGTGTGGGACACACTGTCTACAGCTCAACACATGTGTTTTGGTGTTTCGTGACCCTTTAATACTGCACAAGGCCATCTCAAATCTGCTCTAAACTTCCTCCAACAGGGCCATCAGAAGTCTTCATGCCCAGATGTGGAAGTCCCATGCTCCAACAACTGCACGCAGATGATTAAAAGACACCAGGTAAAGCACAGCCAGATGCTTTTCTCAGGGGAAAACCCATTTAGAAAGGTTATTGTAGTGCTCTTGCTTACTAGCAAAAGTTTTGGAAATCTTGTGGCAAATTCATGTAAATTTTGTGCAGTCTCTTTTGCCTAGACAAAATCAAATACTGAGAAAATCACCTTTAAAGGTGTTTGACTCTTTTAAAGTATAAAAACAACATAATATGTGCAGATATTTCAGACACATGCTCAGTGAACATGCTTGTTTATCTGAAAAACAATGCTGAAGATATTCTGCTTTGAGAATGTGCATTACGTACACAAACGTCTGCTTTTGTTTAGCTCATTTACCCCGCCTACTGCCAGTTTAGCCAATTATATTTCAGCACTCTGGGTTGCCTTGGTGGAAAACAGCACATTTCATTCATTCAGTGAGAAAGGCTCTCAAAGAGTGTGTCTGTGACTGAATTGTGACCTCCGGTGGACAGTAGCAGACTCCGAAATGAGAGGCAGATTCAGAGTTCCACATGAGGTGGTTATTAATTAGCAAATAATAATGCAAGCGTAAACATTAGGTGAGCAGGTTACATTGTAACCCCGTGTCCTAACAACATGAGATACGCAGTGATGAGTAATTTGGCTGTTTGCATCAGACGAAACATGACATAAATGTAAACGCAGGCATTCAGAAGCACAGAATAGTGCACTCCCTGCACTCCAGCACAATGGTCAGATTTATTACCGAATGAAGGCATATTAAACCTCTTTAACATGATTAAATGTAGATGCTGGATAGCTGATATGTGTTGGCTTGCACTGAGTCTCAGTTCTAAAGTTCAATCTCAAAGTGTTTATTCTATTCTCCAGATCTGCTGCTGCTTTCAGTAGTATGGCAATAAATGTCATGTGAAAGGGCGATCACGAAAAACAGAAATGTGCGCACATTTAGAAAACCTTGAAGCCAGGTGCTCGATCAAAAAACAAACATTTGTAGCAAAAGATCCAAAGAAAATCGACACACTGCCACTTTAACTCTCAAAAAGTCTTTAATATCACAATGTCACAACGTTTTGACCGACACGGTCTTCATCAGGTCATAATAATATTGACCTTAAAATGGCTTTAAAACAATTAAAAACAGCTTTTATTAACCCAAGCTCATTCTGAAAATGTAGTCCTGCGGACGTTTCTGGAGACAGCGGAATACGTCCCGGGGGGTACGTACAGCCGCGTTTATTTTTTTCAAGCGAACACTACGAGGCGATGTGACGCTGTTCCCTTTCACGCTTGCCTTACCTCCTTGTGGAGGGCTTCCCCGCTGCAACCCGCTTGTCCACTCAGCTCAGCGTGTACGTCGGCAGGCTCGAGATGCAGAGAGGGGTCGACCACGGCGATCGGTTTCGAGTCCGGGGAAGAGCGGTTCCAGCAATCAGGTAAGACAAAAACAGAATCCCAAAAATTTCGTGACAGGGTGAGAACGCGGTGAAATCCGAAAACGCGGTGGAATAGAAAAAATCAGGGCTTTTATTTTTTTGGACGGCTTTTGTGAACTGTTGCTCAGGTTTAGGGAAGCGAGCGGGCGGGTCGATCGGTAAAAGTGGTTGGGTTCAGGGAAGGAGGAGGGCGAGTCGGCCGATTGGCCGGTCGCGCAGTCAATCATCCGGTCAGTCGGACAGCGGCCTCCAGCGGATTCACGCGAAAAAGGTGCGAAAAAGAGCGCAACAGCGGCCTCTCGCGGATTCGCGAAAACAAAAACTGCAGCCGTACGTACCCGCCCGGACGTATTCCGCGGTCTCCAGAAACGTCCGCGGGACTACGTTTCCACAATGAGCCCGGGTTGGCTTTTATTCTAGCCGAAATAAAACAAATCAGAGGAAATACTGTGAAAAAAATCCTGAATCTGTTCAACATCATCTGGGAAATATTTGACAATGAAAAACAAATTCACAGGAGGACGAATAATTGTGACTTCAACTGCATGTCTTTTCTCACCATGTCCATTTGGGGACTTCATAAATGGAGATTCTCACAGTACAGATGTTTCTTTTGCTGTTTGCAGCTGCAAGCACATGCTGACGAGTGTCTCGAAGTGGAGACCGACTGCGTTTATAAAAACTACGGCTGCACAGTCAGGGTAAGACTACAACATTTCAGCATTTGAAAGTGTCGGTGATGTCTTGTTTAATGACAGGGCTGTTGAAGAAACTGCTGTAAGGGCTTAACATGAAAAAGCTTAGAGACATGCCAGCAAACAGTTTAGTGTTTGATAGATGTCTAATAGACATCTAAACGCTGACAGCTTGACTAAAACAAGGCTAAACTTAAGCTGTTAGTGAAAATCTAATAGACATCTAGCCCAAAACTAGACCAGTCGTCAAGATTAGACTGACTTTACATGTGTAGTCACTCATTTCTGTTTATTTGATGGCTAGTCTAGTTTTGGGCTATTTTTAGACGTCCCATCTTTAGTCTTGTTTTAGCCAAGATGACTATGTTTAGATGTCTATTAGACATCTTTAAAAAAACAAGAAATGCTTGCTTAGAGACAAGCCAGAGACATGTTTATAAGAGTTATGCCCTAATTAAATGAGTCCTAGTTTAATATAAGCTCTGAAACTTGCCTCGGCTCGGTCAGTTGGAGTTTCTGTGTGGAGTTTGCATGTTCTCCCTGCATTCTCGTGGGTTTTCCTCAGGGTGCTCTGCTTTCCCCCACAGTCTAAAGACATCTGGTACAGGTGAATTGGGTAGGCTAAGATGTCTATAGTGTATGAGTGTGTGTGAATGTGTGTGGATGTTTCCCAGAGATGGGTTGCGGCTGGAAGGGCATCCACTGGGTAAAAACCTGCTGGATAAGTTGGCGGTTCATTCCCCGGTGGCAACCCTAGATTAATAAAGGGACTAAGCCGACAAGAAAATGAATAAATGAATGAGGAAAAACTCTTAATTTTGCATTATTTCTACTGAAGGTGAAAATAATTCAATATTTTTACTTGTTCTAAGAATTTTTCAATATTTGGACTAGAAACGAGACAATGCAAAGTAGGAAAAGCATTTTTTGTATTGTATTTATTGTACCTGAATCATGTTAGAAAACCAACAGTATCTGGAGCAGCCTTCATGATGCATGCTGAGGGCTATATTTTAAACCTTTGGACGCAAAGTCTTTACTCTTAGCTGGTCTATTGCAATCTATTTTAGTTCCTCAAATTAGCAACGCACCAACTATATGTGCCTTAACACACCTTCTTTCTAGATCAGCACACCCATGAGATCACAAAATGGCGCAAATGGATTTGCTGTTTAAACAACATGGCGGAAGACGGATAATCAAGGTTGCATTGGTCTAAAAATAGCAGAATGTTGGGGAAAACACGTCTTATTGCGCCGGGTGCATGATATGCCAGACACAATGAACTCAATGGAGCTAGTGATGTCACTGTGAAGGGTTAGGTTAGGGGTGGAGTCCATTCAAAAGCATTGCACGCAGCTTAGATTGCATCTGCACCAGGTCTGCATCCAGACCTCTGTCCAGAAAACTGCCAAATAGAGCTATTCCTCTAGTGAAACTGCAAAAATATCACAATATTTAATCGCAGAAAAATAAAACATCGTAATATCAGACTGGGCGACGCAGTGGCGCAGTAGGTAGTGCTGTCGCCTCACAGTAAGAAGGTCACTGGTTCATACCTCGGCTCAGTTGGCTTTTCTGTTGTGGAGTTTGCATGTTCTCCCTGCGTTCGCGTGGGTTTCCTCCGGGTGCTCCGGTTTCCCCCACAGTCCAAACACATGTGGTACAGGTGAATTGTGTAGGCTTAATTGTCCGTAGTGTATGTGTGTGTGTGTGAATGTGTGTGTGGATGTTTCCCAGAGATGGGTTGCTGCTGGAAGGGCATCCGCTGCGTAAAAACTTGCTGGATAAGTTGGCGGTTCATTCCGCTGTGGCGACCCCGGATTAATAAAGGGACTAAGCCGACAAGAAAATGAATGAATGAATGTAATATCAGACTTTTCTAATATCGTGCAGCCCTTGTACAAACATTTTTTTTTTTAAATGTAAAGATTAAAAACTTTCAGGGATGTGAGATGCTGATGAATGCATAATAACCGCCTGACACTGCCAAAACAGCACATGTTCAGACTCACATCTTTACTCTGTTTTTCTTGCAGGATAAAAGGGGAAAAGTGCAGGTGCATGAAAACACAGAGTTCAGTGCACATGTCCGACTCGTCCTTGAAAGTAACACCAAACTGGAGAAACAGGTATGAAAATCAACAGGGAGAATGCAGTAAATGTGTAGCTCACCCAAAAATGAACTGTTCACTCTCCCTCAAGTGATTATAAACCATTATGACATTTGTTTTCCTCTGTTGAACACAAAAGAAGATATTTTGAAGAATGTGGTTAGCACGATCGCCTCATGGCGAGAAGGTCGCAGGTTCGAGTGCCGGCTGGTTCAGTTGGCGTTTCTATGTGGAGTTTGCATGTTCTCCCCGTGTTGGCGGGTTCCCTTCACAGTCCAAACACATGCGGTGTAGTGGAATTGATGAACTAAATTGGCCATAGTGTATGAGTGTGTGTGAATGACTGTGTATGGGTGTTTCCCAGTGCCAGTTTGCAGCCAGTAGGGCATCCGCTGTGTAAAACATATGCTGGAATAGTTGGTGGATCAGCTGTGATGACCAGTGATGAATAAAGGGACTAAGCATGAATGACTGTAAGCATTGACTTTCATAGTAGGAAAAGCAAATACTCCAGTAAGTGCTTACAGGCTTCCTGATTTCTTAAAAGACACTTTCTTTTGTGTTCAACAGAAGAAACACAATCGTAATGGTGTATAACCACTTGAGGGAGAGTAAATAGTGAGTACATTTTTATTCTCGCAGGAACTCTTCCTTTAATGTGAACGCAACAATGAGTTAATGTTTGTCATACAATTAATACACGAACACACTTCATTGAACGTACACATAGACATCACCTATTTAACTGCAGGCTAGCTGTGGTTATATATAACTTTAACTGGTAAAAGCTGTTAGTTAGTTAGCAGTGTTGTGCTAGTTACTGAAAAATAGTAACTAGTTACAGTTTCTAAATTCAAAAACGTAACTCAATTACTTCATTGATTACTTTAAGTTGTTCAGTTACTTTATCGATTACTTTAGTAACTCAGTTACTTTATCAATTACTTTAATAACTCAGTTACTTCATTGATTACTTTAGTAACTCAGTTACATCATCGATTACTTTGTTACACAATTACTTCATCAATTACTTTAGGTAACTCAGTTACTTTATCGATTACTTTAGTAACTCAGTTACTTCATCGATTACTTTAGGTAACTCAGTTACTTTTTATCGATTACTTTAATAACTCAGTTACTTCATCGATTACTTTAGGTAACTCAGTTACTTCATCGATTACTTTAGGTAACTCAGTTACTTTTTATCGATTACTTTAGTAACTCAGTTACTTTATCGATTACTTTAGTAACTCAGTTACTTCATCGATTACTTTAGTAACTCAGTTACTTTATCGATTACTTTAGTAACTCAGTTACTTTATCGATTACTTTAGTAACTCAGTTACTTTATCGATTACTTTAGTTAACTCAGTTACTTTATCGATTACTTTAGTAACTCAGTTACTTCATCGATTACTTTAGGTAACTCAGTTACTTTTTATCGATTACTTTAATAACTCAGTTACTTCATCGATTACTTTAGGTAACTCAGTTACTTTTTATCGATTACTTTAGTAACTCAGTTACTTTATCGATTACTTTAGTAACTCAGTTACTTCATCGATTACTTTAGTAACTCAGTTACTTTATCGATTACTTTAGTAACTCAGTTACTTTTATGAAGGACCGCACACACACACACACACACACATCGCAAAATGCAGAAGTTTTGTTCTTTCCGTTTGGCGTGCGTTATTAAATTCCATAACACTCTCACCTGTCTTTACTCCTTATTTGCGTCTAATATGACGCAATATGAATATGATAATATGAATGAAATGATTATGAGTGAATGTGACACTGCCAAACTGCAGTTAAAGTCAGCCAAAATTACAGGAAACCCCTACATGCATGTAATGTTTGATGTGGTCATTTCAGAGTAGGAATACACACAGGTTGAAGACCTGTTCTCGCCCCCTACAGTGCAATTCAGCCAGGTATACATTCGCGCTAAAATATCAAAAAGAAAGTCATCATAGCTTGCGAAGAGCAGACCCAGCTTCCAATAGATTAACGGCGATGGTTTGTTTCATCACTTGATAAGAGTCTCGCGTTACGACCCACCACTACTAATAACCTTAACTTTTCCAAATTTGTTTGTAATGCAATAATATATAGTTTTTGTAAAGCTGCTTTGAAACGGTAATTATTGTGAAAGGCACTATACTAATCAACTTAAATCTGAATCTTGTAGCATTAAAATCATTACTGTAAGAGCCATAATTAATATTGCTCAATTTCTTGTATTTTACACATGTTGATGAGCAGAGTTTGGTGTAACACGTTCCACAGTAATGCGCTACTGCATTGTAATTACATTTTTGGGGAACGAAGACATTTTAAATGTCCGTAATTTGATTATAGCTACTTAAGTCAGTGTACTTGCGTTACTAACATCATAATTATAGTTTTAGAAGAAAAAAACGCTTTTTTTAAATCACGTTTTCCACCTAAATCCACGCTTTTAAATAGCTGGAGAACGCGAGCTGAAATGGCTGCTGACAAGAGTGCCTGCTTCTGCAAGCAGAAATACAGACATTGCTTTGATTTCATTGAGAGTCAAAATAAAAGTTGTGAAATTCAGTCTAAAGAACCTTCAACTGCTTTTAATTTGACCAGCAACTTCTATTCATGCACTTGAACTGAAACCATTTCTACGACTTTAACATCATCAAGAAGGAAACCGGCGGCCAAAAACGCAGCGGCCCAACTCAGCCTAAACAGGCTGAACTGGATTTTTGTGCATGATCAGGAGTGAAGATATCTTCTGAATGTGAAGATACGTGTAGCTGCTTATGGGGCCGTTTGTATATTGCATATTTTGTGTGCTCTTGCATTTCCCAGGCACACCCAGTTGAAAGCTGCGAGTCACGTGACAAGAGCTGACCAATCATAATATGTAGGGAGTATACACATTTCGGTAGACTAATTACTTCAGACAAACACAGAACACCCAAACACTGCAGTGCTTTTGCACACAATAGATGTCAGTGGTTACAGATATCCAGTTTTCAGTGTTTAAAAAAAAGACAACAGGTTTGAAACAAGTGAATGATGAGAGAATCTTAAGTTTTGGGTGACGTCTTGACATCTTTTAAATATATCAAGCTGCTGTGATCAACCCATTGTAATGTTTCTCAGTGAATATTAAATTACTGACAGAACTTTATTCTAGGTATATTTTATGTGTCTTAAAAGTAACTTCAAAGTAAAGTAATTAGTAATCTGATTACTTTTTACATGCAGTAATTAGCAATGTAATCAGATCATAATTTTCCAGCAATTTGCAATCTCATTCATTCATTTTATTGTCGGCTTAGTCCCTTTATTAATCCATGGTCACCACAGTGGAATGAACTGCCAACTTATCCAGCACATTTTTACGCAGCGGATGCCCTTCCAGCCGCAACCCATCCTTGGGAAACATCCATACACACTCATACACTACAGACAATTTTAGCCTACCCAGTTCACCTGTACCGGATGTGTTTGGACTGTGGGGGAAACCGGAGGACCCGGAGGAAACCCCTGGGAACGCAGGGAGAACATGCAAACTCCACACAGAAACACCAACTGAGCCGAGGCTCGAACCAGCGACCCAGTGACCTTCTTACTGTGAGGCGACAGCACTACCTACTGCGCCACTGCGTCGCCCCTCATTTGTCTCAGTGAATATTAAATTACTGACAGAGCTTTATTCTAGGTATATTTGATATCTCTTAAAAGTAACTTCAAAGTAAAGTAATTAGTAATCTGATTAATTTTTACATGCAGTGATTAGCAATGTCATCAGATCACAATTTTCCAGCAATTTGCAATCTATTACTGTTCACTTAGCCAACACTGTTGATACGCTTAGTTGATTTCACCCCTACTCCTTTGTTTGTAATGGTTTGCTCCACCTTTATTGGACTTTTATATTACGAGATGCAAAAGTGAAAGAAAGAGGGAGCAGCACTGTTTTTTTTTGACAGACGTTTAATGTTATCCTACATGAGACTTCAGTAAACATCTGTAACTGGAACTAAGCTGACTGATTTCCTGAAGATCCTGATAGCACCATTACTGTTATTATCTGCAGATGGAGCAGCTGCAGCAGGATATGCTGGTCCAGCAGGGGGTGCTGAAGGACAAGAGTCTGGTGGTCAGCAGCCTGGACCGGGACGTCTCCCTCTGTGACAACACACTTACTACATTACAGGTGAACAGACCCTGTGCTCACTCACAATGCAAAGCAGGACAGCTCGTCGGGTCATTCGGTTTACAGAGTCAGCACGTTCAGTTGTGACAGGTCACTGCAGATTTTAGCTCCAATCCAAATCGAACACACCTGATCAAGCTAATCAATGTCTTACACGAGCTCCGTTCCAGTCGCCAACCCCTCTCCGTCTCCTCACATGTACATGTACAGTCAGATTTATTCGCCCTCCTTTGATTTGTTTTCTTTTTTAAATATTCCCTAAATGATGTTGGACAGATTCAGGATGAATGGTCTGATGTGGTCTGGTTGTGTGCAGAGGTCTGTGGAGGAGCAGAGGGTGCGCATCTGCAGTGTTCAGCGTGAACTGCGGGATCTGAGAGTTTTGGGCTCCGAGCTGAAAGAAGAGCTGCCCAGACTTCAGGCCTCGCTGGACTCCCTCCGTCAGCAGGTGGCCGTCACCGAAAGCCTCCGAGAACACCTGGGTAGGCCTTATTGCTTCTTTAGCGCAGTGGTTCTCAAAGTGGGGGTCGGGAAAATGTAGGAGGGGGGGTCGCTTGGTGATTAATTTAATTATTATAATAATATATATATATAATAATAATTATTAAGCCATAAGATTTAACATATTCTATCCATAACCTACTGAAAAGAAAAAAATGGTCGTTTATAGTTACTATATATATTACCCTATATGGTTACTATAGTAGCTTATAGTTACTAGTTCTATTTGATTGGGACCCCCGGGGTAATTCCATCATATAAAAGACACAGCAATAGCATCAGATGCAGCAGACTGATTTTATAACACCAGGTTAAACTTTCTGGCCCATTTACAGCACTGACATGCGTTAAAAAATTAAATGAAGAAAAGACTTTGGTCTATTGGTGTGTGTGTGTGTGTGTGTGTGTGTGTGTGTGTGTGTGTGTGTGTGTGTGTGTGTGTGTGTGTGTGTGTGTGTGTGTGTGCGCGCCATTGCATTTATAACCACTGTATTTATGACCACCTCAGAGGATATTGGGGGTCGCGAGTCACTGGCATTGTCATTTTGGGGGTCGCGGGCTGAAAAGTTTGGGAACCCCTGCTTTAGCATTAAAGCAACACTCCACCTTTGAAGGGTCACGAAACACCAGAACACATGTGTTGAGCTGTTGACAGTGGTATATGTGTCCCACACTGCTAAAAACACTATTAGGACACCTATATCTCACTAAAAAGTGTAAATTGGTTGTTTTTGCGTTATTTCCAGCAAATTCGTACTTCCTGTTTGAAACGAATGTTTGAAGCTGCGTCACGGTCATGACATAATAGTGTGTATTCCAGCGTGCAGACTGGACGTCTGTGCCAGAGTGAGTCTTATTACGTCTTACAGTGTGATGCATTAATGCATGAGTAAGGCTTGGTTCAAACCAATCAGCGCGCTCTATTGTGCAACTTCATTAATATTCATTACTGTCACCGTGTTTACGCCACAAAGACGCCACGTTGTGTTGGCAAAACAAGCGTGAAGTGTTGCTTTTATAGTTTGCTGCAGTGAAGTTTCGTTTTCATTTTCTCTCTGTGAGAGCTCAGCTGGAGTCACGTGTGGATTAACAGTGTACGCGACGCTCGACAACAATAACTTACGTGTCTAAGGAGGATTATTGTTTACCTGAGAGCTGTTCTCATCTGCAAACGCTGAGATCCGGATTCGCTTGTAACGTTAGTCTCCTCTTCATAAAGACGCGGCTCTAGTTGCTGGTGATTATCCTGTCTCTACAGATTTGGTAAGTGAGCGACCAGTGCTCTTTGTTCATTCAGTTTGTTCGTATCGAATTAAGTTAACTATTGCACTGAGTGCAAACATAGCGCCGCATTTAGTGACTGGAATAACACACGCGGCTTTCTGACGCTACCTGCCGTGTGCATCTAAGTTTCCGGGAAATGCAGAGTTTTTTTTTTTCTCTCATTCGCCGTGCGGTATCAAACATTGCATGAAAAATACACGCTTAGAGCAGTTCCTCGAATCAAATATCTCGTTTGTCGCGAGGGGCATGACTGAATTCCCTGAATGAAAGAGCCAAACTGCAGTTAAAGTCCAACATTTAATAATTTGGCAAATAATTCGACTACAGATGTCCATGTAGGTTAAACACCATCACTTTCTCATGTGTGTGTATTTTGACTCTGAAACTCGCGCATGCCCAAATAGACACTCCCACACCATCCCACTTTAGTGAAAACACCCTGCTGAAACGAGGGGGTTTCATGGCCCTTTAAAAGTCTCATTTCACAGCTCTAGAGTAAAACCATTTAAGGCCTGGTTTACATTAATACGTTTACGTTTTAAAACGCTATGGTTTTGCCATTTGTCACCACTATGCCGGAGTTTTCGAGCGTTGAAAACTGAGCTTTTTGAAAACACTAAAGAGGCCGTGCTGGTTTTAAAACGCTGCTGCTCTGTCTCAGTGTGGGAGACATCTCAAAACAAAAGCATCGCTGCAGACATTCACCTATCTCAGGGGCTTTTTCCTCGTGTAGCTGCATGTTTATATGATCCATGTGTGCATATTTATAACAAAACGGAGCCTATAACATCACTGCCTCCTTTCCTTCTCATTGAAAATGCAAAACATATCCTCTCTATTGCTGAATATCAGTTTAATGATCAATAATGGACGTTATAACAGTATAACAAACAACAAGTGTACACATTATAGGAAATAAAGGCAAGCGGTCAGTCAAAGTGTTCGTGGGTACATTAATTAATATATTAACCGTGCTCAGCCAAAGCTCATTACTAGAGAACAAGTAATAGATTCAAAAGACCAAAGTTGGGGAATATGTCATTAGATATAGACAACAAGACGAATTAAATTTGGCTGCATTTCATATTTAAAACAAACATTTCGGGGGTGGTTTGTTGCTGCAGACGGCTTCTGTTTTTTTTTTTTTGTTTTCCACTACCAGCTGACGACTTGTCTCTGTGTGGACGGCGTTTCTGCTGTTACTGGTTTGTTCAGTGGCTCGCCGCATACGTTGGCAGAGACGGAGAGAGGAGTTTACCGCAATGACAGGGTTTGAGTCTAGTGAAGAAAACAGGGGTTTTCTTAGGGAAGGGGGTGGGCTGGTCAATCGATGCTTTTGAAAACACTAATGGTTGGGTTTAGGGAAGGGGGTGGGCTGGTCAATCAGTGCTTTTGAAAACACTAGGGGTTGGGTTTAGGGAAGGGGGTGGGCGGGTCAATCAGTACTTTTGAAAACACTAATGGTTGGTTTAGGGAAGGGGGTGGGCAGGTCAATCAGAGCTTTTGAAAACACTATGGGTTGGGTTTAGGGAAGGGGGTGGGCTGGTCAATCGATGCTTTTGAAAACACTAATGGTTGGGTTTAGGGAAGGGGGTGGGCTGGTCAATCAGTGCTTTTGAAAACACTAGGGGTTGGGTTTAGGGAAGGGGGTGGGCGGGTCAATCAGTACTTTTGAAAACACTAATGGTTGGTTTAGGGAAGGGGGTGGGCAGGTCAATCAGAGCTTTTGAAAACACTATGGGTTGGGTTTAGGGAAGGGGGTGGGCTGGTCAATCGATGCTTTTAAAGACACTAATGGTTGGGTTTAGGGAAGAGGGTGGGCTGGTCAATCAGTGCTTTTGAAAACACTAGGGGTTGGGTTTAGGGAAGGGGGTGGGCGGGTCAATCAGTACTTTTGAAAACACTAATGGTTGGGTTTAGGGAAGGGGGTGGGCTGGTCAATCAGTGCTTTTGAAAACACTAGGGGTTGGGTTTAGGGAAGGGGGTGGGCGGGTCAATCAGTACTTTTGAAAACACTAATGGTTGGGTTTAGGGAAGGGGGTGGGCTGGTCAATCAGTACTTTTGAAAACACTAATGGTTGGGTTTAGGGAAGGGGGTGGGCTGGTCAATCGATGTTTTTGAAAACACTAATGGTTGGGTTTAGGGAAGGGGGTGGGCTGGTCAATCAGTGCTTTTGAAAACACTAGGGGTGGGCTGGTCAATCAGTACTTTTGAAAACACTAATGGTTGGGTTAAGGGAAGGGGGTGATCTGGTCAATCAGTGCTTTTGAAAACACTATTGGTTGGGTTTAGAGAAGGGGGTGCATGGGGGTATCGGTCCGTCGGTTGGCCAGTCAGTCAGTCGACAGTGCCCGCTGGTGGATTCACGAAAACAAAAACCTCCTACCTCCTGGGAAGTGTTTCGCGTTCTCTAGAAATCTATATAGGGGTACATATTCATAATGAGCCTGGGTTGCCGATGTTGGAGCACGTCTAATCATTTCTTGAAGTGATCATTTCTTTGACTGAAATCTTTGAATTCATAAGTTACTTGATCCTTAAGATCTGAGTGATCTGTTTGGTTTGTATTCAGTGAATATGTCTGTAATGTATTGAGGTTCTAGGATATTTAGTGATTTATTGTCAGTGATGAGTAATAATACTTATCGTGATAACGGTACATTTATGATATATCATGCAGATTATTTGCACGTATAACCACCAGTACAGTAATATCCAAATGTGTTGAGATACATATGTGTTGTGTGTGTCCCTCAGGTGCATTAGAGCAAACCTGCGAGCGTCACACTCGTCTGCTGGACATCCACGTGGAGCAGTTGCAGTGTAATGAGCAGCGTTTGCGGCAGCTGGAGTCCTCCTCCTACGACGGCAAACTGATCTGGAAAGTTCGAGACTACTGGCACCGCAAAGAGTCCGGGGCGGCGCTCAGCTCCAGCCCCTTTTACACCAGTCGCAGTGGCTACAAGCTCAGCGTCAGGGCGTATCTGGGCGGAGATGGCTCGGGACGGGGATCCCACATGTCGCTATACATCACCATAATGCGCGGAGATTTCGATTCGTTCTTACCTTGGCCTTTTCGACAGAATATCACATTAACGCTGCTGGATCAGAGCGGCACCAGAAATCACATGAGCCATACGTTCATCCCTGACGTCAACAGCGATAGTTTCCACCGGCCGACATCTGATGCTAATGTAGCCACAGGATTCACGCGATTCATTTCTCACTGCGATCTGGAGAATCCTCGCAATGCGGTGTTTGTCCGAGACGAGACGCTGTTCATTAAAGTAAAGGTGGACACAAGCGGGTTAGAGGAGTTGTAGATTTACAGTGAGTGTCCAGACCTGCTCTTTAGGCCTTCATACTTGATATACAACAAAAAAAGCTTCTCTTATATTGATTTTGGTCTCGTTTCTCGTTTAAATGTCTGTTTAAATCAAGAAGCATTTTCAGATGAGTAAAACATATTGGCAACACTTTAGTTTAGGGCACAGTCCATGGTATTAACCAACATCTCTAGCTTAATTAGCTACTAATCATCTGTTTATTAATAGTTAGTTAGGTAGAAGTTCATCAGACCACACTTCTATTTATTGTGAATACATGGCTTCTAGAGCAGTGTTTCCCAACCCTGTTCCTGCAGGCACACCAACAGTACACATTTTCAACCTCGTCCCATTTAGACACACCTGAATCAACTCATCAGAACATTAGAAGAGACTCCAAAACCTGAAATGAAGGAGTCAGAGAAGGGAGACATCCAAAATATGTACTGTCGGTGTGCCTTCAGGAATGGGGTTGGGAAACACTGCTCTAGTGACCAAAATTCCCATGATTCCACATTGAGTCATTGAGTCATCAATCTCCACCTTGTTTGTTGTGAATGCATGCCCTCTAGTGGCAAAAACTCCATCATTCCACACTCAGTCACGCCCTCATCAATCTACACTTCTCTTTATTGTGAATGCATGCTTTTTAGAGCAGTGTTTCCCAACCCTGTTCCTGCAGGCACACCAACAGTAAACTGCTCTAGTGGCCAAAAACTCCCATGATATCACACTCAGACATAGAGTCATCAAAATACAGCTTTGTTGGTTGTGAATACAAATCTCCAAAATAAGTACTGTTGGTGTGCCTCCAGGAACAACAATCAGGGCTCAACAATAAGAACTGCCCGATGGCCCGGGGCCAGTGTGAGAGATGCTCGGGACTGTAGACAGAATTGTTACTGACCCGATCGGGGCAGTGCTGCCTTGTCATTAAAGTTTAATAGACGGCAACATGACCGCAACATTAAATTATGAGGCTAAAGGAAAGGTGCTGTTTTGCTTAGTTTGCCGTGACTTTTAAGTCAGCCACCTTTTGTTTTGCAATAAAATACGTGCACGTTTTCCATACTGCTATATTTTACTGCTAAATATTTTTTAAATATTTAAATTCTACAACTACTGACATTATTTTCATTCATTCATTTTCTTTTCGGTTTTGTCCCTTTATTAATCTGGGGTCGCCACAGTGGAATGAACCGCCTGACATTATTTCATGAAACATTATTTAATATATGTGGCTAACTTTTTTATTTCTTTTATGGGGCCAGTGAAAATTTTGGCAGGGCAAGTAAAAATCTGAACCACTGGTCCAATCGGGCCAGTAGAAAAAATCCTTAGCGTTGAACCCTGACAATGGGAAACACTGCCTTAGACAACTACTGATAACAGCAATGCTTCCCTGCAGATCTCTAGTGAATCCAATGGATTGTGTGGCTGGATTGATATGTTTAGTTAGGGTAGCAGGACAGAGGCGATGTTTCCATCCAGCAGATGTTATGTGCAGTTTAGCATATTGTGTAAAAATAAAACGTTAAGACATCTTGTTCTGTTTTATATTTAATTTTGTGAGCGTTTTTGGATGGAAACATTGCTGTGGTCCTGCAGGAGCAGGTCTGGCCCCTCTACTTTTAATTTGTAGAAAATCTAACGAGTGGGCGACGCAGTGGCGGAGTGGGTAGCATGTTCGCCTCACAGCAAGAAGGTCGCTGGTTCGAGCCTCGGCTCAGTTGGTGTTTCTGTGTGGAGTTTGCATGTTCTCCCTGCGTTCGCATGAGTTTCCTCCGGATGCTCCCCCACAGTCCAAAGACATGCGGTACAGGTGAATTGGGTAGGCTAAATTGTCCATAGTGTATGAGTGTGTGTGTGGATGTTTCCCAGAGATGGGCTGTGGGTTAAGGGCATCCGCTGCGTAAAAACTTGCTGGATAAGTTGTCGGTTCATTCCGCTGTGGCGACCCCGGATTAATAAAGGGACTAAGCCGACAAGAAAATGAATGACTTTAACGAGTGAAACGCTTGAAGTGGTAGTCTGAAAACAGTGTCATGGCAGTGTCACACAATATCCAGCAGCACTGCTTGTTTACATGCACAGATTTCAATGAATAGGAATCCGTTCAAAGACTCTGAATGTACTGCTAATATCTGCCTTATTTATGAACATATCAGTTCGCGTTTGATAAGTGTTATCAAGTGAACGTGTGCTGTAGATTATCAGTCATAGATTAAGGGGATAGTTCACCCAAAAATCTTAATCCTTTACTCATTTCACACCTGTATGAGTTTCTTTTTTTTTTTTTTTGGAAATGCAAATACTATTGAAGTCAATGGTTACAGGTTTCCAACATTTTTCTAAATATCTTCCTTTGTGTTCCACCGAGGAAAGAAACTCATGCAGGTTTTCTTACATCCATCATTTCAGTCTCCTCATCCATCTGCTATACTGCATTCCAGCTCAGTCTGAAAGGTTGTAGGTATGAGTTGAGCAGATATAACCTCAGGATTGTTTTCTAACCCTTAATTTCTGGGTATGTGAGAAAAGATGTTGTTATTTTTGCCACCTTAAAATAAATCTATTTCACATTTTTATAATACATCTGTTTGTGGTTATGATATTTGCACTGTAACTATAATATCTGCCAGCCTCTGTGTTTTTTCTGTATTGGATTGTCCTGACTGGAACATTAACAACTTGCATCTTTCAGGTTACGGATGTATTCTTACACCTCAGCTGGGCTCTCAAATGTGCGGTCACGTCCATCGTGTGAGACTCCCAACGTCGCAGGGAAGACGCTTCCATATCGAATGTCCATGTCTTTAAGCTGTTGCTTCACTTCGTAGAATTTTCGCCTCTTCAGATGCTTATTCTGGAAAAAACTTTGCTTCGTGTTCATCGAATGTTATCCTGCGTTTAGCCCGCACACGCTGCAGCACTTTGTCTTTCAAGAAACCACAATGAGTGTTGTTGGAGTGTTTCGGTCAGGACGATCCTGTAGGCAGTGAGCTCTTTCAATGATCATGGGCTGGAAAAAGAGGTCTGTCCAAGTACTTCAGGTAGCCATTTTTCAAGAAATCCTGTCACATCCGGACCCTCCACCCCTTCTGGTAGACCGGTAAGACGCACGTTACTGCGACGGCTTAGCTCTTATAAGTTTCACCTGTTGCTGGAGACCGTGTACAGTATTTTGCACCACGGTCGCTGATGCGCTGTTCTGCCGTGGTTAATCTGTTTAAAAAGTCCTTGACCTCTTGTTTTATCTCCTGTATGGCTGAGAAAATCTCTAAATTTGATTGAGAAGTCTTCTCTCATACTTGCGATTGCATCCATAATCCCTGCTGAAAAATCCAGCTTAAACCAGCCTAGGCTGGTTGGCTGGTTTTAGCTGGTTGACCAGCCTGGTTTTAGAGGGGTTTTGGCCACTTCCAGGCTGGTTTCCAGCCATTTCCAGCCAAATCCAGCTAAAACCAGCTTGACCAGCCTGGTTTAAGCTGGATATAGCTGGTTTTGGCTGGACTCCCAGCTTGGCTAGTCTGGTCAAGCTGGTTTTAGATGGTCATCTCCCAGCCTGACCAGCTAAGACCAGGCTGAAAATGGCTGGAAACCAGCCTGGATGTGGCCAAAACCTCTCTAAAACCAGGCTGGTTTAAGCTGGATTTTTCAGCAGGGATGGGACTCTCTTGGTTTGTATTGATGTTTGCGCTAGTTTCTTTAGCTTCGTATGTTGCGCTAGCCAATGGCGGACAACCTCATCTTGATTTCCGTGTTTCTTCTTGGTTGTTCGCGATGGCATTTCATCTTGACGTTATTTAACGTTGCAGTGGTTTGTTGGCTATATTTTCGTTCAGTTTGTGGCTGTTCGAAATCGAATTCCTCAAATGTTGAAGGAGCGTGTATAGGTACGTCTGATTAATGCGCCACCATGTTGTCCTCTCCTTTTTTTCTGTTTATTTACAGTTCTGAATTGCATTATGGGATGCTGATTTCTGCTCTGTCGACTTTTAAAGTTGAAAATTCAAGTTTAACAAAATGACTTTTATTTACATTTTTGTTGTTTGAAATAATAATAATATAATGTATAAGATATAATATATGCATATAATGCACTTCTAGTTGATCATTTGTTATCGGAAGTGGCTTATATGAAAAGCAATGAAGAAACACATGAAGAAAGGAAGGTGAAGAAAGACATGGAATGCCCAGACAGCAGCTGAAATCTCTCAGTAGTTCTTCAGCATCGCTCTGCCCTTCCTCAGTGTAAATGAACATCAGCTGCTTCAGTCCAACATCTACATCAGCAGGAGGATGAAGATGAACCCATTTCAGCAAGACAATGAGCCAAAACACAGCCGAGGAGACTCTCAGATGCTTTCAGAGAAAGAAAATCAAGCTGTAGAATGGCCCAGCCAATCACCTGACCTGAATCCAATAGAGAATACAAGATAAAGCTCAGATTTGATAGACGAGACCCACAGAAGCATCAAGATTTTGTCACTCTGTTGAAACTCACACCTGAGCAATGCATGAGGCTTCACTCTCCAAATGAGAGGCGTCTTATATATGTATATGAATCAGTTTGACTCTAAAGAAACTCATTTGTCCTGCCACTATACCTCAAACAACTAGATTTAACCCATTTAAATGGCTCACAGGCATGTGTCCTCCACCAAAACAAAGTCATTTTCCGCCAACAACAGCGATCAGACCGACACTGTACGTGTTTGTACACACGGAGGATGACACTGACGCATATAAATAGCCACATTATTACAGTACAACAAGCAACCTGACACCTGCCTGCTGACAATAGCCGCTCAGATGACCATCAGCCTATTCATAGGCACTGATCACAGACACATCCAACTGCTGGCGGCTGCACGGTCTCTGGAAGCACTTTCAGGAAAAAACAGAGCAAAGGAGAGCGCAGAAGATGTGGAGAAGAGAAAAAATGTGGATGATTAAGCGTAAGTGGCACATTTTACATGCATGGAGGAGATTAATAACTGAATGCAGCTCTTTAACCACTGATTGTTGATTTAAAGGGGGGCTATTATGCAGAAATCACGCTTATAAGGGGTTGTGTGTCAGCAGTGTGTGAATATAAGCAGCCTCTAATGGTGAAAGTGTATTAATTGTGTTTGTTTATAATCAGACTTGATGAAGGAAGCACTTTGATTGACATTCTCCCTTTGTATGATGTCATCAGAGGGGGAAAGCCCCGCCCACTAGTGACCATCTCTCCCTCATTAGCATAGGACGTCAGTCTTGTATTTGAATCAGCAGTTGACATGCAGGCACTTGTAGCTCCGCCTCCTGAAAAGAGCACTCTCATTTGCATTTAAAGCGACAGTCACCAAAACGCCGTAATTAGGATCAAAGCCTAAAAGGGTCCGCTTCAGAGAGTTATAAACATTATATGTGTGTTATTTTGAGCTGAAACTTCACACACACAGAAACTTCACACACATAAACAGTGGTATTATGGGTCCCCTTTAAAAGCACCAACACAATACTCATTTGTGTATTTGAGACATGTTCGATTTCTGTTTCAGCCCCTACGGAGCACCCAAAGGAGTCCAAATACAGGCCTGTGCTGGAGGTATTCCCCTTCGCAAACACACTGCACGCTCATTTACACTCGGCTAGTGGAAAGTCCCGTGCTTTTCTCTGTTTGCAGAGCGCTGCCACACAGTTGCATTGTTCTCCAGTGCATCGCCTCAACCGCGTCCTCTCTCTTTACTGACGTGCTTTGCAAATATTTTGCACAGGATGACTTGCTTCTGCATTCGAAAATAATGCCAGAGATAATTCAATCATTCAAGATTGTAATGGACTTTTAAGTGTGGCCGTAATATTCTAGTTGTACCTGTGTTTTGTAGTGATCAACATCTGAGAACAACAGTGATTCTAGCATGAAGACAGATTACAGCTCAAATGCTCATTCATTCATTCATTTTATTGTCGGCTTAGTCTCTTTATTAATCCGGGGTCGCCACAGTGGAATGAACCGCCAACCTATCCAGCACGTTTTTACACAGCGGATGCCCTTTCAGCCGCAACCCATCTCTGGGAAAAACTCAAATGTTTTGAATGTTAAATCATTAGTGTCTCACAGGTCATAACTAGAGTTTCACACTGTTTTTTGTGTGTCTTGATCATCTCCTATACAGTTCACAGGTTTTCGTGTTATTAGCCATAAATGTGGCTTTTTTTTTTACATTTTCAATCATGTTTAGGTCAGGACTCCGGTCTGCCATTTTATTATTTCATTGCTTTTATCTACAAGGATCTGTTTGATGATGAAGGGAACATTACTCTAATAAACATCTGCTTTCACCATCATGTTTCTGTTTGGCTCCTGCTGCAGAAAACACCAGCACATTTCCTCCACCTTCACTGACTTCTGCTCACACTTTGAGTGCAGTTTTTCAGAGCTCATTACTTTAGTGGTGAAAGCAAGCTTAAGTCCACTTAACATGCTTTAGTCCACACTGTCTTAAAGTTGGCCTTTTGGAACCTGCTGGATTGTTGAACCTTGGCTTAGTTGGCGTTTCTGTGTGGAGTTTGCAGGTTCTCCCTGCCTTCGCGTGGGTTTCCTCCGGGTGCTCCGGTTTTCCCCATGCACAGTCCAAAGACATGTGGCACAGGTGAATTGGGTAGGCTAAATTGTCCGTATTGTATGAGTGTGTGTGTGAATGTGTGTGTTTCCCAGAGATGGGTTGCGGCTGGAAGGGCATCCGCTGCTTAAAAAAACTTGCTGGATAAGTTGGCGGTTCATTCCGCTGTGGCGACCCCGGAATAATAAAGGGACTAAGCCGACAAGAAAATGAATGAATGAATTTTTTCAGATGAGTTGTGTAATTGTGTAAAAACCACTGCCTCCTTTAAAGGCAGGGCAGAAATGGCACACCCTGATAGCCCCGCCCTAAAGGAATGATAACCACACCCTAAGTGACTGATAGCCCCCCCCCCCAAAAGGAATGATAACCCCACCCTATGTGACTGATAGCCCCACCCTAAATGACTGATAGCCCCAAGCTACAGGAATATTACCCGCACCCTAAATGACAGATAGCTCCGCCCTAAAGGAATAATAATCCCACCCTAAATGACTGATAACCCTGCCCTAATAGAACTATAACCCCACCCTAAATGACTGATTGCTTTACCCTGAAGAAATGATAACCCCACCCTAAATGACTGATAGCCCTGCCCTAAATTAATAATAACCCCACCCTAAAAAAATTATAGCTCTGCCCTAAAGGAATGATAACCCCACCCTAAATTACTAATATCTCTAATAAATACTGAAAGCACCACCCAAAACTACTGATAGCCCCGCCCTAAATTAATAATGACCCCACCCTAAATAATTGATAGCCCCACCCTAAATGAATGATAACCCCACCCAAAATGACATACCACCGCCCTAAAGGATGATACCCCAATCCAAATTACTGATAGCCCCACCCTATATGACAGATTGCACCACCCTTAATTACTGATAGCCCCGCCTTAAATGACAGATTGCACCACCCTAAATTACTGATAGTCTCGCCCCAAAATCAATAACCCCACCTTAAAAAATTGATGATTACCACACACTAAACGACTGATAGCTCCGCCCTAAATGACTGATAGTCCCAGCCTTAAGGAACGAAAGCCCCGCCCTAAATGACTGATAAGTTTTTAATTTCATTTTTGGAGTTATACAAAGTTTAACTGAGTATTTTAGTCAGTTTGATTGATGTAAGAGTTGACTTGTAAGCTGAATTGATTCAACTGATAAATGTAAGGCAAGATCTGTATTTACGGTGTATGCAGTAACTGTGTGTTCTTGTACCCAGAGTTTACTCCCTCGTGACCCTATGAGCCGGCTCAATCTGAAGAGAGGGTCCCCTAAAGACGAGTTTCCAAACCTGGACAGAAACCAGACCCTGATGGGTCGAATCCTCAACCTGCACATGTACACACGACAGTTCAACCGCGCCACTGAGGGCGGGGTCATCTTTGACGATGTCATACGTCCCGGACTCGAGGATCCAGGTCAGTTCATACTTGATGGATTATTTAGTTGAAGTCCACATGAACTGGAAGCTGCAACCATTTTTTTTTCGTATTGTGATGCAGAGCAACTAAATATTAAAAGAGAAAGCAGTGGGCGTTGCTTCTTTATTATACTGCGAGCTGATTGGATGTAGTAAAGTAGGCGTTTCATTCAGAAAGATGGGGGGACGGGGTTTGGGGAGAGTTATTACAGCCTATCAGACTGCTCCTACTCACCATATATCTGTGTGTTATCAAAACTGACAGCTGGAGGGGCGTGGTTAAGTGTGATAGCTACGCCCACTACCTCAGACTGACCCAATCTGAAAACAAACAGGAAGTGCATTTACAGATTTTAATTAAAGATAACAAGGGCAAACTGTTTGCTTTTCCTTAATGACATGCACGGATGAATTATTCACCGCTAGACTAGCAATGTGAGCTAACAAAATCAACATGGTTTGTTTTGATGAACCTACTAAAGGAATTTGTTAGATACCACCAGCTAGCTCTGGGTCCGAATATGCCTGTTTACGTGCGACAGCATGCCTGATAGTTTCTGAATGCTGAAACCTGTATTTTCAGATGAAGACGCTGTAAGACAATCAAAGTTGTAATGTATTTCTTAGATCTTAATTTTATTACACTTTTTAAAAATATGATTAAGTTCGGTTTCTGTGCCCGTCAATCAGGTTGTCATGGTCCTAACCTTTGACCAACACCCATTCCACAATGCCCCAGCATCCCGCTGAAGTCCGTTGTGGTGAAGAAGGAGCTGAGCCGAAAGGCAAAGCTCTCGATTTTCCGGTCAATCTCCAAACCTATTCTCACCTAATGTCATGAGCTTTGGGTCATGACCGAAAGGACAAGTTCTCAGATACAAGCAGCCGAAAAGAGTTTCCTTTGCAGACATATAGATGAGGTGAGGAGCTCTGTCACCCTGGAGGAGCTCGGAGTAGAGCCGCTGCTCTTCCACATCGAGGGAAGTCAGCTGAGGTGGTTTAGGCATCTGTTACGGACACCTACCTAAGGAGGGGTTCCAGGCATGTCCCGGAAGACCCAGGATACGCTGAAGAGACTATGTCTCTCTGCTGGCCTGGGATCACCTCAGGATCCCCCCAGAGGTGCTTAAAGAATTGTCTGGAGAGTAAGAAGTTTGGGGTTCTCTCCTAAGACTGCAGCGCCTGTGACCCGGCCCTGGAAAAGTGGAAGAAAATGAATGAATGAAGGATATTTAAGTTGACGAACAATACAATGCACTTCATATGCTTTTTTCTTGCTTACAAGAGGCATTTTAAACCTTCTGAATCAGCATGCTAAAGTGTTTTTATTAAAAAAAAAATTATGTGAGAGGTAAAAAAAAAAGGGTCTTGAAACTGAACCCTGAGGCAAGCCATAAATATACTACAGAAATAAAACCCCCTACTATAAACAACCATATAACACATGTCTTTTCAGATGGAAACTCTATGAGGCGGTCATGTATTTATATTTATTTAAGCATCTTTTACATTTGCGAATGCTGTCCCTTTATGAAATAATTCAGTGTTTGTCTGCTTTTTATTTATTTTAACAGGACAGTCCACAGGAACCAAATCAGTGGGATGTTTAGCTGGCGATGCTCAGTCATATATCCTGTTCTGTGACTTTTTCGACCGCATTATTGAGTCTTACCATGGCTATAAGGTCACCAGCGACGCTGTACACGAGAGCGACTTCAACTACGACAACCTGAAGGTGAGAAAAACTCATTGTAATGACACCAAGCGAACGTCGCACACTTTTGACCAAATATGTTTTGCTGTAATATTAATTGTACAGTTTTAAATCTCTTGGGGTGTAATAACAGCAGGCACGTTAATGTCATAACAACATTAATGAACACGTCATAAAACATATCAGAGATGCAAATCATGTCAATTGACTACCATATTGTCAAAACACTAAACTTAAATCTAACATTGGCATCAAAAAACACTAGTGTTTAACAGCAGATGCTGCTCTAGGCTAGTGTTTAACAGCAGATGTTGCTCTAGGCTAGTGTTTAACAGCGGATGTTGCTCTAGGCTAGTGTTTAACAGCAGATGTTGCTCTAGGCTAGTGTTTAACAGCAGAGGGCGCTCTAGGCTAGTGTTTAACAGCAGATGGTGCTCTAGGCTAGTGTTTAACAGCAGATGTTGCTCTAGGCTAGTGTTTAACAGCAGAGGGCGCTCTAGGCTAGTGTTTAACAGCAGATGGTGCTCTAGGCTAGTGTTTAACAGCAGATGGTGCTCTAGGCTAGTGTTTAACAGCAGATGTTGCTCTAGGCTAGTGTTTAACAGCAGATGGCACTTTAGGCTAGTGTTTAAAAGCAGATAGGCTAGATTTTTTTGAATGCTGGAGTGCTAGCATGTTGTGGTTGTGTAAAATCAGTGTATTTGTCCAGGGAGGTGATGACTTTGATCCAGCGTATGTTTCGGGTTGTGAGGTGACTGTGAGCCGTAGTGTGGAGGATTTCAGCTTTCCCAGTCACTGCAGCAGAGGAGAGCGCAGACGGCTCCTCACACTGGCCAACACAGGTACTGCAGATACAGAACAGCATACTTCTGCTTAAAGGGACACTTCTAAAAATAAACAACAACTGCTGACCATGTACCTATCTTTAATTTTATTTTCCTGTTAACACAAATGATATTCCGAAGAATGTTGGAAATGGGTGACCACTGATATTCAAAGTAGGATTCAACTACTATGGAAGTCTATTCTTATATATTGGAAACATCCTTAAAAATATATATACATTTTTTGTGTTCTTTCTGTGTTCAACAGAGGAAAGAAACCTAAACAGGTTTGGGACAAGTGGAGAATGAGTAAATGATGGCAAAATTAAAATGTTCGACTGAACTATGCCTTAAAACAGGGGAGTCTAAACTCGGTCCTGGAGGGTCGGTGTCCCGCAGACTTGAGCTCCAACTTGCTTCAACACACCTGCAGGATGTTTCTAGTAAGAGCTTGATTAGCTGGCCTGTGTCTGATTGGGGTTAGAACTAAACTTTGCAGGACACCGGCCCTCCAGGACTGAGTGTGGACATCCCTGCCTTAAAATCAGTTATGTCAAACCTGTTAATGGAGGGTCACTGTCCTGAAATCAGCTAAAAACTCTAGGCTAGTGTTTAACAGCAGATGCTGCTCTAGGCTAGTGTTTAACAACAGATGTTGCTCTAGGCTAGTGTTTAACAGCAGATGCTGCTCTAGGCTAGTGTTTAACAGCAGATGTTGCTCTAGGCTAGTGTTTAACAGCAGATGTTGCTCTAGGCTAGTGTTTAACAGCAGATGCTGCTCTAGGCTAGTGTTTAACAGCAGATGTTGCTCTAGGCTAGTGTTTAACAGCAGATGTTGCTCTAGGCTAGTGTTTAACAACAGGTGGCGCTCTAGGCTAGTGTTTAACAGCAGACGGTGCTCTAGGCTAGTGTTTAACAGCAGATGGTGCTCTTGGCTAGTGTTTAACAGCAGATGTCGCTCTAGGCTAGTGTTTAACAGCAGACGCTGCTCTTGGCTAGTGTTTACCAGCAGATGTTGCTCTAGGCTAGTGTTTAACAGCAGATGGTGCTCTTGGCTAGTGTTTAACAGCAGATGTTGCTCTAGGCTAGTGTTTACTAGCAGATGCTGCTCTAGGCTAGTGTTTACCAGCAGATGCTGCTCTAGGCTACTGTTTACCAGCAGATGCTGCTCTAGGCTACTGTTTACCAACAGATGCTGCTCTAGGCTAGTGTTTACCAGCAGATGTTGCTCTAGGCTAGTGTTTACCAGCAGATGCTGCTCTAGGCTAGTGTTTACCAGCAGATGTTGCTCTAGGCTAGTCTTTAACAGCAGATGTCGCTCTAGGCTAGTGTTTAACAGCAGAAGCTGCTCTAGGCTAGTTTTTAACAGCAGATGTTGCTCTAGGCTAGTGTTTAACAGCAGATGACACTCCAGGCTAGTGTTTAACAGCAGATGTTGCTCTAGGCTAGTGTTTAACAGCAGATGCTGCTCTAGGCTAGTGTTTAACAGCAGATGTTGCTCTAGGCTAGTGTTTAACAGCAGATGTTGCTCTAGGCTAGTGTTTAACAACAGGTGGCGCTCTAGGCTAGTGTTTAACAGCAGACGGTGCTCTAGGCTAGTGTTTAACAGCAGATGGTGCTCTTGGCTAGTGTTTAACAGCAGATGTCGCTCTAGGCTAGTGTTTAACAGCAGACGCTGCTCTTGGCTAGTGTTTACCAGCAGATGTTGCTCTAGGCTAGTGTTTAACAGCAGATGGTGCTCTTGGCTAGTGTTTAACAGCAGATGTTGCTCTAGGCTAGTGTTTACTAGCAGATGCTGCTCTAGGCTAGTGTTTACCAGCAGATGCTGCTCTAGGCTACTGTTTACCAGCAGATGCTGCTCTAGGCTACTGTTTACCAACAGATGCTGCTCTAGGCTAGTGTTTACCAGCAGATGTTGCTCTAGGCTAGTGTTTACCAGCAGATGCTGCTCTAGGCTAGTGTTTACCAGCAGATGTTGCTCTAGGCTAGTCTTTAACAGCAGATGTCGCTCTAGGCTAGTGTTTAACAGCAGAAGCTGCTCTAGGCTAGTTTTTAACAGCAGATGTTGCTCTAGGCTAGTGTTTAACAGCAGACGCTGCTCTGGGCTAGTGTTTAACAGCAGATGACGTGCTAGGCTAGTGTTTTACATCAGAGTTCTGCAGGACAGTGATTCTCCAGAAGGACTGGACACTCCTCAATCAGAGGGTTATACTTCATGCTGATGTTTATTGTTGTGCAGCTTTAGAGCAGCTTGGCGAGGATCTGCCAGGGAAGCTTTACTCCATCGATGAGCTCAGCCATGAGAGTGAGGACCGCAAGGTTGTGATGGAGTTTCCTCCAGCTTCTCTGATCAAGATCGGTGTGGCTCGTGACTGGCCTGATGCCAGAGCCTTGTGGTCGGTCAGAGTTTATAAGCTGTGTATATTTGCCTTTGGGGAAATTTTGCTTATTGAATATGTTTTCCCCTCACATTTAGGTTGAGTAAGGATGGATCCCTGGCTGTTTGGGTGAACATGGAGGACCATCTGAAACTGGTGTCTTACAGAAGTGATGCTTCCTTACAAGAGGCATTTAAAACCATCTGCATCAATGTGCAAAAGGTTTATCTTAATGACATGGGTCCTAATACTGAACCCTGAGGTATCAACACCTTTCATCACATCACGATTGTTTTTCTTTACAGTTGGAGACACTATATAAGAAACTAAGGCATACGTTTATCTGGAAGACTCACTTGGGCTGGGTGGTCAGTTCACCAGCGGAGGTGGGCACAGGCCTGAAGGCAAGCGTCTCTGTAAACCTGCTGAATCTTGCCAAAAACAAACGCCTGGATGACATCCTGGATAGACTACGACTTCAAATGGAAACGACAAGTATGGCAAGACTCTGTTTAAACATTCATTCATTCATTGTCCTTCGGCTTCGTCCCTTTATTCATCAGGGGTCACCACAGCGGAATGAACCGCCAACTATTCCAGCATATGTTCAACACAGTACTGGAAAACATCCATACACAAGCACTCACACACACTGATACACTATGGCCAATATAGTTTATTCAATTCCTCTACAGCAGGGGTGTCCACACTCGTTCCTGGAGGGCCAATGTTCTGAAAAGTTGAGCTCCAACCCTAATCAAACACACCTGAACAAGCTAATCAAGCTCTCACTAAGTGTACTAGAAACTTCCAGGCGTGTGTGTTGAAGCAAGTTGGAGCTGAAGTCAGCAGGACACTGGCCCTCCAGGGCCAACTTTGGACACCCTTTGCCCTATAGTGTTTGGACTGTGGAGAAAACCTGGAGGAAACCCATGCCTAAACAGGGAGAACATGCAAACTCCACGCAGAAATGCCAGCTGACTCAAACCAATGACTTTCTTGCTGTGAGGCCACAGTGCCACCCACATATCTTGATCATTGTTGCAAATATCAACATTTCATAATGGTGGTCTGAGTGCATTAAAGTTCACGAGGCAAGAAAACCACAATACCAACCCTGCTGCTGGAGATCTATGTTTATGCAGATTTCAGGTTCAATTCTGACCAAACACACCTTTGATTAATTATCAAGTGCTGGAGCTGAGCTCTGCGTGAAGGTAGATCTCCAGGAACTGGAGGACCTCTGTGCTAGACCCTTTGATTTAATGAATAATAACCTAAAACAGGAGCAGTGCCCACCAGAGCTGAGAAGTATGATCATATTAGTCCGGTTCTGTCAGCGATGCATTGGCACATAGTCTAAAAATGTACAAATGAGATGCAAATGTGGTGTTTTTTTATATGTGCAGGCGATCCAGGCGTCTACAAAATCAGCAACCTGCAGACTATAGGTGTCACTGAAGTTGGACTGACCCAGCTAGTGGTGGATGGAGTCAAACTCCTCATTAGAATGGAGAAAAGACTGGAAAATAATGGGGGCATCGATGACTTGGTTCCCGCTCAGAAATGAAGCAGCAGGGTTTTGGCTTCGTGAGAGCTGAAGGCTCAGGATGCAAGACTTCTTAGGACTGCCACAATATCTATTTTATGTTGGAGGATATGCTGCACTAAAATACACAACCCAGGCTCATTCTGGAAACATAGCCCCGCGGACGTTTCTGGTGACCGCAAAATACACCCCGGGAGGTACGTATTTGTGCAGTTTTTGTTTTCACGCCTGCGCTGTTTTCGTGTTACGCCACCGGAGGCCGCTGTCGAGCGACCGTCTGTCCGACTGAATGATTGACTGGGCTAGCCAATGGGCCGACCTACCCTCCTCCTCCTCCTTCCCTAAACCCAAGCAACGAGATTGGTTTTCGGATTTCACCACATTCTCACCCTGTTGTTATGAACTCGTTCACTTTAATTTTTTTGATTCTGATTTTTGTAAAGAGGAGCCCTGTGGCGTTCGCTTGAAAAAAAATGAAATGCAGCCATACGTACCTCCGGCCATGTAAATTCGGTCTATAGAAACGTCTGTTACGTTTTCAGAATGAGCTTGGGTTGAAAATATATTGCGAAAAACAATGTTATTGTCATCAATGTTATACGTCAGTCATTATAAAATAACAGAATGACAATATAATAGCAGCACAATGCAAATACACTCTTCCAAACAACACATATTTCATTCCTAAGAACATTTCATTTAACTATATTCATTAACAGTTTAATAATCAGGCATTGCAGTCAGAATGTAAAAGCGATAAATTCATTAATTATAATACATATAAAATACAGTTGTTAACATTAACTATTGTTTAGAAGCATGAAATTGAACGTAAATAATGCAAAAGTAAATGTTGATCTATGATTAATAAATGCTGTACAAGTGTTCATTACTAGTTCATGCTATGAATGCAAATAATTAAATATATTAATTGATCCTGGATCATCAATATATAAATTGACTAATGTTGATCCTGGATCATCAATATAGAAATTGACTGATGTTGATCCTGGATCATCAATATATAAATTGACATGTTGATCCTGGATCATCAATATATAAATTGACCAATGTTGATCCTGGATCATCAATATAGAAATTGACTAATGTTGATCCTGGATCATCAATATATAAATTGACCGATGTTGATCCTGGATCATCAATATATAAATTGACTAATGTTGATCCTGGATCATCAATATATAAATTGACTAATGTTGATCCTGGATCATCAATATATAAATTGACTAATGTTGATCCTGGATCATCAATATAGAAATTGACATGTTGATCCTGGATCATCAATATAGAAATTGACTGATGTTGATCCTGGATCATCAATATATAAATTGATCAATATTGATTCTGGATCATCAATATATAAATTGACCGATGTTGATCCTGGATCATCAATATATAAAATGACCAATGTTGATCCTGGATCATCAATATATAAATTGACTAATGTTGATCCTGGATCATCAATATATAAATTGACTAATGTTGATCCTGGATCATCAATAAATAAATTGACTACTGTTGATCCTGGATCATCAATATATAAATTGACCGATGTTGATCCTGGATCATCAATATATAAATTGACTGATGTTGATCCTGGATCATCAATATATAAATTGACTAATGTTGATCCTGGATCATCAATATATAAATTGATCAATGTTGATCCTGGATCATCAATATATAAATTGACTAATGTTGATCCTGGATCATCAATATATAAATTGATCAATGTTGATCCTGGATCATCAATATATAAATTGACCGATGTTGATCCTGGATCATCAATATATAAATTGACCGATGTTGATCCTGGATCATCAATATATAAATTGACCAATGTTGATCCAGGATCATCAATATATAAATTGATCAATGTTGATCCTGGATCATCAATATATAAATTGACTGATGTTGATCCTGGATCATCAATATATAAATTGACCGATGTTGATCCTGGATCATCAATATATAAATTGACCGATGTTGATCCTGGATCATCAATATATAAATTGACAGATGTTGATCCTGGATCATCAATATATAAATTGACATGTTGATCCTGGATCATCAATATATAAACTGACTGATGTTGATCCTGGATCATCAATATATAAACTGACTGATGTTGATCCTGGATCATCAATATATAAATTGACTACTGTTGATCCTGGATCATCAATATATAAATTGACTACTGTTGATCCTGGATCATCAATATATAAACTGACTGATGTTGATCCTGGATCATCAATATATAAATTGACTACTGTTGATCCTGGATCATCAATATATAAATTGACCGATGTTGATTCTGGATCATCAATATATAAATTGACCAATGTTGATCCAGGATCATCAATATATAAATTGATCAATGTTGATCCTGGATCATCAATATATAAATTGACTGATGTTGATCCTGGATCATCAATAAATAAATTGACTAATGTTGATCCTGGATCATCAATAAATAAATTGACTAATGTTGATCCTGGATCATCAATATATAAATTGACTAATGTTGATCCTGGATCATCAATATATAAATTGACTGATGTTGATCCTGGATCATCAATATATAAATTGATCGATGTTGATCCTGGATCATCAATATATAAATTGATCAATGTTGATCCTGGATCATCAATATATAAATTGACTGATGTTGATCCTGGATCATCAATATATAAATTGACCAATGTTGATCCTGGATCATCAATATATAAATTGACCAATGTTGATCCAGGATCATCAATATATAAATTGATCAATGTTGATCCTGGATCATCAATATATAAATTGACCGATGTTGATCCTGGATCATCAATATATAAATTGACCAATGTTGATCCAGGATCATCAATATATAAATTGATCAATGTTGATCCAGGATCATCAATATATAAATTGATCAATGTTGATTCTGGATCATCAATATATAAATTGACCGATGTTGATCCTGGATCATCAATATATAAATTGACCAATGTTGATCCAGGATCATCAATATATAAATTGATCAATGTTGATCCAGGATCATCAATATATAAATTGATCAATGTTGATCCTGGATCATCAATATATAAATTGACCGATGTTGATCCTGGATCATCAATATATAAATTGACCGATGTTGATCCTGGATCATCAATATATAAATTGACCAATGTTGATCCAGGATCATCAATATATAAATTGATCAATGTTGATCCTGGATCATCAATATATAAATTGACTAATGTTGATCCTGGATCATCAATATATAAATTGACCGATGTTGATCCTGGATCATCAATATATAAATTGATCGATGTTGATCCTGGATCATCAATATATAAAATGACCGATGTTGATTCTGGATCATCAATATATAAATTGACTAATGTTGATCCTGGATCATCAATATATAAATTGACTACTGTTGATCCTGGATCATCAATAAATAAATTGACTACTGTTGATCCTGGATCATCAATATATAAATTGACCGATGTTGATCCTGGATCATCAATATATAAATTGACTGATGTTGATCCTGGATCATCAATATATAAATTGACTAATGTTGATCCTGGATCATCAATATATAAATTGATCAATGTTGATCCTGGATCATCAATATATAAATTGACCGATGTTGATCCTGGATCATCAATATATAAATTGACCGATGTTGATCCTGGATCATCAATATATAAATTGACCAATGTTGATCCAGGATCATCAATATATAAATTGATCAATGTTGATCCTGGATCATCAATATATAAATTGACTAATGTTGATCCTGGATCATCAATATATAAATTGACCGATGTTGATCCTGGATCATCAATATATAAATTGACCGATGTTGATCCTGGATCATCAATATATAAATTGACCAATGTTGATCCAGGATCATCAATATATAAATTGATCAATGTTGATCCAGGATCATCAATATATAAATTGATCAATGTTGATCCTGGATCATCAATATATAAATTGACCGATGTTGATTCTGGATCATCAATATATAAATTGACCGATGTTGATCCTGGATCATCAATATATAAATTGACTGATGTTGATCCTGGATCATCAATATATAAATTGATCGATGTTGATCCTGGATCATCAATATATAAATTGACTGATGTTGATCCTGGATCATCAATATATAATTTGACCGATGTTGATCCTGGATCATCAATATATAAATTGATCAATGTTGATCCTGGATCATCAATATATAAATTGACCGATGTTGATCCTGGATCATCAATATATAAATTGACCGATGTTGATCCTGGATCATCAATATATAAATTGACCGATGTTGATCCTGGATCATCAATATATAAATTGATCAATGTTGATCCTGGATCATCAATATATAAATTGACTACTGTTGATCCTGGATCATCAATATATAAATTGACCAATGTTGATCCAGGATCATCAATATATAAATTGATCAATGTTGATCCTGGATCATCAATATATAAATTGACATGTTGATCCTGGATCATCAATATATAAATTGACCGATGTTGATTCTGGATCATCAATATATAAATTGACTGATGTTGATCCTGGATCATCAATATATAAATTGACCAATGTTGATCCAGGATCATCAATATATAAATTGATCAATGTTGATCCTGGATCATCAATATATAAATTGACTGATGTTGATCCTGGATCATCAATATATAAATTGACCGATGTTGATTCTGGATCATCAATATATAAATTGACCGATGTTGATCCTGGATCATCAATATATAAATTGACTACTGTTGATCCTGGATCATCAATATATAAATTGACCGATGTTGATCCAGGATCATCAATATATAAATTGATCAATGTTGATCCTGGATCATCAATATATAAATTGACATGTTGATCCTGGATCATCAATATATAAATTGACCGATGTTGATCCTGGATCATCAATATATAAATTGACCGATGTTGATCCTGGATCATCAATATATAAATTGACCGATGTTGATCCTGGATCATCAATATATAAATTGACCGATGTTGATTCTGGATCATCAATATATAAATTGACTGATGTTGATCCTGGATCATCAATATATAAATTGACCGATGTTGATTCTGGATCATCAATATATAAATTGACCGATGTTGATCCTGGATCATCAATATATAAATTGACTACTGTTGATCCTGGATCATCAATATATAAATTGACCGATGTTGATCCTGGATCATCAATATATAAATTGACCGATGTTGATCCTGGATCATCAATATATAAATTGACCGATGTTGATCCTGGATCATCAATATATAAATTGACCAATGTTGATCCTGGATCATCAATATATAAATTGACTGATGTTGATCCTGGATCATCAATATATAAATTGACTAATGTTGATCCTGGATCATCAATATATAAATTGACCGATGTTGATCCTGGATCATCAATATATAAATTGACCGATGTTGATCCTGGATCATCAATATATAAATTGACCAATGTTGATCCTGGATCATCAATATATAAATTGACCGATGTTGATCCTGGATCATCAATATATAAATTGACTACTGTTGATCCTGGATCATCAATATATAAATTGACCGATGTTGATCCTGGATCATCAATATATAAATTGACCGATGTTGATCCTGGATCATCAATATATAAATTGACTACTGTTGATCCTGGATCATCAATATATAAATTGACCGATGTTGATCCTGGATCATCAATATATAAATTGACCGATGTTGATCCTGGATCATCAATATATAAATTGACCAATGTTGATCCTGGATCATCAATATATAAATTGACTGATGTTGATCCTGGATCATCAATATATAAATTGACTGATGTTGATCCTGGATCATCAATATATAAATTGACCGATGTTGATCCTGGATCATCAATATATAAATTGACCGATGTTGATCCTGGATCATCAATATATAAATTGACTGATGTTGATCCTGGATCATCAATATATAAATTGACCGATGTTGATCCTGGATCATCAATATATAAATTGACCGATGTTGATCCTGGATCATCAATATATAAATTGACCGATGTTGATCCTGGATCATCAATATATAAATTGACCGATGTTGATCCTGGATCATCAATATATAAATTGACTGATGTTGATCCTGGATCATCAATATATAAATTGACTGATGTTGATCCTGGATCATCAATATATAAATTGACTGATGTTGATCCTGGATCATCAATATATAAATTGACCGATGTTGATCCTGGATCATCAATATATAAATTGACCGATGTTGATCCTGGATCATCAATATATAAATTGACTGATGTTGATCCTGGATCATCAATATATAAGTTGACTAATGTTGATCCTGGATCATCAATATATAAATTGACCGATGTTAATCCTGGATCATCAATATATAAATTGACTGATGTTGATCCTGGATCATCAATATATAAATTGACTGATGTTGATCCTGGATCATCAATATATAAATTGACTGATGTTGATCCTGGATCATCAATATATAAATTGACAGATGTTGATCCTGGATCATCAATATATAAATTGACCGATGTTGATCCTGGATCATCAATATATAAATTGACCGATGTTGATCCTGGATCATCAATATATAAATTGACCGATGTTGATCCTGGATCATCAATATATAAATTGACCGATGTTGATCCTGGATCATCAATATATAAATTGACCGATGTTGATCCTGGATCATCAATATATAAATTGACCGATGTTGATCCTGGATTATCAATATATAAATTGACCGATGTTGATCCTGGATCATCAATATATAAATTGACCGATGTTGATCCTGGATCATCAATATATAAATTGACTGATGTTGATCCTGGATCATCAATATATAAGTTGACTAATGTTGATCCTGGATCATCAATATATAAATTGACCGATGTTAATCCTGGATCATCAATATATAAATTGACTGATGTTGATCCTGGATCATCAATATATAAATTGACTGATGTTGATCCTGGATCATCAATATATAAATTGACTGATGTTGATCCTGGATCATCAATATATAAATTGACAGATGTTGATCCTGGATCATCAATATATAAATTGACCGATGTTGATCCTGGATCATCAATATATAAATTGACCGATGTTGATCCTGGATCATCAATATATAAATTGACCGATGTTGATCCTGGATCATCAATATATAAATTGACCGATGTTGATCCTGGATCATCAATATATAAATTGACCGATGTTGATCCTGGATCATCAATATATAAATTGACCGATGTTGATCCTGGATTATCAATATATAAATTGACTGATGTTGATCCTGGATCATCAATATATAAATTGACCAATGTTGATTCTGTATCATCAATATATAAATTGACCAATGTTGATTCTGTATCATCAATATATAAATTGACCAATGTTGATCCTGGATCATCAATATATAAATTGACCGATGTTGATCCTGGATCATCAATATATAAATTGACTGATGTTGATCCTGGATCATCAATATATAAATTGACAGATGTTGATCCTGGATCATCAATATATAAACTGACTGATGTTGATCCTGGATCATCAATATATAAATTGACCAATGTTGATTCTGTATCATCAATATATAAATTGACCAATGTTGATTCTGTATCATCAATATATAAATTGACCGATGTTGATCCTGGATCATCAATATATAAATTGACCGATGTTGATCCTGGATCATCAATATATAAATTGACCGATGTTGATCCTGGATCATCAATATATAAATTGACCGATGTTGATCCTGGATCATCAATATATAAATTGACTGATGTTGATCCTGGATCATCAATATATAAATTGACTGATGTTGATCCTGGATCATCAATATATAAATTGATCGATGTTGATCCTGGATCATCAATATATAAATTGATCAATGTTGATCCTGGATCATCAATATATAAATTGACTGATGTTGATCCTGGATCATCAATATATAAATTGACCAATGTTGATCCAGGATCATCAATATATAAATTGATCAATGTTGATCCTGGATCATCAATATATAAATTGACCGATGTTGATCCTGGATCATCAATATATAAATTGACCAATGTTGATCCAGGATCATCAATATATAAATTGATCAATGTTGATCCAGGATCATCAATATATAAATTGATCAATGTTGATTCTGGATCATCAATATATAAATTGACCGATGTTGATCCTGGATCATCAATATATAAATTGACCAATGTTGATCCAGGATCATCAATATATAAATTGATCAATGTTGATCCAGGATCATCAATATATAAATTGATCAATGTTGATTCTGGATCATCAATATATAAATTGACCGATGTTGATCCTGGATCATCAATATATAAATTGACTGATGTTGATCCTGGATCATCAATATATAATTTGACCGATGTTGATCCTGGATCATCAATATATAAATTGACCGATGTTGATCCTGGATCATCAATATATAAATTGATCGATGTTGATCCTGGATCATCAATATATAAATTGACTAATGTTGATCCTGGATCATCAATATATAAATTGACTGATGTTGATCCTGGATCATCAATATATAATTTGACCGATGTTGATCCTGGATCATCAATATATAAATTGACCGATGTTGATCCTGGATCATCAATATATAAATTGATCAATGTTGATCCTGGATCATCAATATATAAATTGACCGATGTTGATCCTGGATCATCAATATATAAATTGACCGATGTTGATCCTGGATCATCAATATATAAATTGACAGATGTTGATCCTGGATCATCAATATATAAATTGACAGATGTTGATCCTGGATCATCAATATATAAATTGATCAATGTTGATCCTGGATCATCAATATATAAATTGACTACTGTTGATCCTGGATCATCAATATATAAATTGACCAATGTTGATCCAGGATCATCAATATATAAATTGATCAATGTTGATCCTGGATCATCAATATATAAATTGACATGTTGATCCTGGATCATCAATATATAAATTGACCGATGTTGATCCTGGATCATCAATATATAAATTGACTGATGTTGATTCTGGATCATCAATATATAAATTGACTGATGTTGATTCTGGATCATCAATATATAAATTGACCGATGTTGATCCTGGATCATCAATATATAAATTGACTGATGTTGATCCTGGATCATCAATATATAATTTGACCGATGTTGATCCTGGATCATCAATATATAAATTGATCAATGTTGATCCTGGATCATCAATATATAAATTGACCGATGTTGATCCTGGATCATCAATATATAAATTGACCGATGTTGATCCTGGATCATCAATATATAAATTGACCGATGTTGATCCTGGATCATCAATATATAAATTGATCAATGTTGATCCTGGATCATCAATATATAAATTGACTACTGTTGATCCTGGATCATCAATATATAAATTGACCAATGTTGATCCAGGATCATCAATATATAAATTGATCAATGTTGATCCTGGATCATCAATATATAAATTGACATGTTGATCCTGGATCATCAATATATAAATTGACCGATGTTGATTCTGGATCATCAATATATAAATTGACTGATGTTGATCCTGGATCATCAATATATAAATTGACCAATGTTGATCCAGGATCATCAATATATAAATTGATCAATGTTGATCCTGGATCATCAATATATAAATTGACTGATGTTGATCCTGGATCATCAATATATAAATTGACCGATGTTGATTCTGGATCATCAATATATAAATTGACCGATGTTGATCCTGGATCATCAATATATAAATTGACTACTGTTGATCCTGGATCATCAATATATAAATTGACCGATGTTGATCCAGGATCATCAATATATAAATTGATCAATGTTGATCCTGGATCATCAATATATAAATTGACATGTTGATCCTGGATCATCAATATATAAATTGACCGATGTTGATCCTGGATCATCAATATATAAATTGACCGATGTTGATCCTGGATCATCAATATATAAATTGACCGATGTTGATCCTGGATCATCAATATATAAATTGACCGATGTTGATTCTGGATCATCAATATATAAATTGACTGATGTTGATCCTGGATCATCAATATATAAATTGACCGATGTTGATTCTGGATCATCAATATATAAATTGACCGATGTTGATCCTGGATCATCAATATATAAATTGACTACTGTTGATCCTGGATCATCAATATATAAATTGACCGATGTTGATCCTGGATCATCAATATATAAATTGACCGATGTTGATCCTGGATCATCAATATATAAATTGACCGATGTTGATCCTGGATCATCAATATATAAATTGACCAATGTTGATCCTGGATCATCAATATATAAATTGACTGATGTTGATCCTGGATCATCAATATATAAATTGACTAATGTTGATCCTGGATCATCAATATATAAATTGACCGATGTTGATCCTGGATCATCAATATATAAATTGACCGATGTTGATCCTGGATCATCAATATATAAATTGACCAATGTTGATCCTGGATCATCAATATATAAATTGACCGATGTTGATCCTGGATCATCAATATATAAATTGACTACTGTTGATCCTGGATCATCAATATATAAATTGACCGATGTTGATCCTGGATCATCAATATATAAATTGACCGATGTTGATCCTGGATCATCAATATATAAATTGACTACTGTTGATCCTGGATCATCAATATATAAATTGACCGATGTTGATCCTGGATCATCAATATATAAATTGACCGATGTTGATCCTGGATCATCAATATATAAATTGACCAATGTTGATCCTGGATCATCAATATATAAATTGACTGATGTTGATCCTGGATCATCAATATATAAATTGACTGATGTTGATCCTGGATCATCAATATATAAATTGACCGATGTTGATCCTGGATCATCAATATATAAATTGACCGATGTTGATCCTGGATCATCAATATATAAATTGACTGATGTTGATCCTGGATCATCAATATATAAATTGACCGATGTTGATCCTGGATCATCAATATATAAATTGACCGATGTTGATCCTGGATCATCAATATATAAATTGACCGATGTTGATCCTGGATCATCAATATATAAATTGACCGATGTTGATCCTGGATCATCAATATATAAATTGACTGATGTTGATCCTGGATCATCAATATATAAATTGACTGATGTTGATCCTGGATCATCAATATATAAATTGACTGATGTTGATCCTGGATCATCAATATATAAATTGACCGATGTTGATCCTGGATCATCAATATATAAATTGACCGATGTTGATCCTGGATCATCAATATATAAATTGACTGATGTTGATCCTGGATCATCAATATATAAGTTGACTAATGTTGATCCTGGATCATCAATATATAAATTGACCGATGTTAATCCTGGATCATCAATATATAAATTGACTGATGTTGATCCTGGATCATCAATATATAAATTGACTGATGTTGATCCTGGATCATCAATATATAAATTGACTGATGTTGATCCTGGATCATCAATATATAAATTGACAGATGTTGATCCTGGATCATCAATATATAAATTGACCGATGTTGATCCTGGATCATCAATATATAAATTGACCGATGTTGATCCTGGATCATCAATATATAAATTGACCGATGTTGATCCTGGATCATCAATATATAAATTGACCGATGTTGATCCTGGATCATCAATATATAAATTGACCGATGTTGATCCTGGATCATCAATATATAAATTGACCGATGTTGATCCTGGATTATCAATATATAAATTGACTGATGTTGATCCTGGATCATCAATATATAAATTGACCAATGTTGATTCTGTATCATCAATATATAAATTGACCAATGTTGATTCTGTATCATCAATATATAAATTGACCAATGTTGATCCTGGATCATCAATATATAAATTGACCGATGTTGATCCTGGATCATCAATATATAAATTGACTGATGTTGATCCTGGATCATCAATATATAAATTGACAGATGTTGATCCTGGATCATCAATATATAAACTGACTGATGTTGATCCTGGATCATCAATATATAAATTGACCGATGTTGATCCTGGATCATCAATATATAAATTGACCGATGTTGATCCTGGATCATCAATATATAAATTGACCGATGTTGATCCTGGATCATCAATATATAAATTGACTGATGTTGATCCTGGATCATCAATATATAAATTGACTGATGTTGATCCTGGATCATCAATATATAAATTGATCGATGTTGATCCTGGATCATCAATATATAAATTGATCAATGTTGATCCTGGATCATCAATATATAAATTGACTGATGTTGATCCTGGATCATCAATATATAAATTGACCAATGTTGATCCAGGATCATCAATATATAAATTGATCAATGTTGATCCTGGATCATCAATATATAAATTGACCGATGTTGATCCTGGATCATCAATATATAAATTGACCAATGTTGATCCAGGATCATCAATATATAAATTGATCAATGTTGATCCAGGATCATCAATATATAAATTGATCAATGTTGATTCTGGATCATCAATATATAAATTGACCGATGTTGATCCTGGATCATCAATATATAAATTGACCAATGTTGATCCAGGATCATCAATATATAAATTGATCAATGTTGATCCAGGATCATCAATATATAAATTGATCAATGTTGATTCTGGATCATCAATATATAAATTGACCGATGTTGATCCTGGATCATCAATATATAAATTGACTGATGTTGATCCTGGATCATCAATATATAATTTGACCGATGTTGATCCTGGATCATCAATATATAAATTGACCGATGTTGATCCTGGATCATCAATATATAAATTGATCGATGTTGATCCTGGATCATCAATATATAAATTGACTAATGTTGATCCTGGATCATCAATATATAAATTGACTGATGTTGATCCTGGATCATCAATATATAATTTGACCGATGTTGATCCTGGATCATCAATATATAAATTGACCGATGTTGATCCTGGATCATCAATATATAAATTGATCAATGTTGATCCTGGATCATCAATATATAAATTGACCGATGTTGATCCTGGATCATCAATATATAAATTGACCGATGTTGATCCTGGATCATCAATATATAAATTGACAGATGTTGATCCTGGATCATCAATATATAAATTGACAGATGTTGATCCTGGATCATCAATATATAAATTGATCAATGTTGATCCTGGATCATCAATATATAAATTGACTACTGTTGATCCTGGATCATCAATATATAAATTGACCAATGTTGATCCAGGATCATCAATATATAAATTGATCAATGTTGATCCTGGATCATCAATATATAAATTGACATGTTGATCCTGGATCATCAATATATAAATTGACCGATGTTGATCCTGGATCATCAATATATAAATTGACTGATGTTGATTCTGGATCATCAATATATAAATTGACTGATGTTGATTCTGGATCATCAATATATAAATTGACCGATGTTGATCCTGGATCATCAATATATAAATTGACCGATGTTGATCCTGGATCATCAATATATAAATTGACCGATGTTGATCCTGGATCATCAATATATAAATTGACCGATGTTGATCCTGGATCATCAATATATAATTTGACCGATGTTGATCCTGGATCATCAATATATAAAATGACCGATGTTGATTCTGGATCATCAATATATAAATTGACTAATGTTGATCCTGGATCATCAATATATAAATTGACTACTGTTGATCCTGGATCATCAATAAATAAATTGACTACTGTTGATCCTGGATCATCAATATATAAATTGACCGATGTTGATCCTGGATCATCAATATATAAATTGACTACTGTTGATCCAGGATCATCAATATATAAATTGACCGATGTTGATCCTGGATCATCAATATATAAATTGACTACTGTTGATCCTGGATCATCAATATATAAATTGACCGATGTTGATCCTGGATCATCAATATATAAATTGACCGATGTTGATCCTGGATCATCAATATATAAATTGACCAATGTTGATCCTGGATCATCAATATATAAATTGACCGATGTTGATCCTGGATCATCAATATATAAATTGACCAATGTTGATCCAGGATCATCAATATATAAATTGACTAATGTTGATCCTGGATCATCAATATATAAATTGACCAATGTTGATCCAGGATCATCAATATATAAATTGATCAATGTTGATCCTGGATCATCAATATATAAATTGACTGATGTTGATCCTGGATCATCAATATATAAATTGACTAATGTTGATCCTGGATCATCAATATATAAATTGACCGATGTTGATCCTGGATCATCAATATATAAATTGACCGATGTTGATCCTGGATCATCAATATATAAATTGACAGATGTTGATCCTGGATCATCAATATATAAATTGATCAATGTTGATCCTGGATCATCAATATATAAATTGACTACTGTTGATCCTGGATCATCAATATATAAACTGACTGATGTTGATCCTGGATCATCAATATATAAATTGACTACTGTTGATCCTGGATCATCAATATATAAATTGACCGATGTTGATTCTGGATCATCAATATATAAATTGACCAATGTTGATCCAGGATCATCAATATATAAATTGATCAATGTTGATCCTGGATCATCAATATATAAATTGACTGATGTTGATCCTGGATCATCAATAAATAAATTGACTAATGTTGATCCTGGATCATCAATAAATAAATTGACTAATGTTGATCCTGGATCATCAATATATAAATTGACTAATGTTGATCCTGGATCATCAATATATAAATTGACTGATGTTGATCCTGGATCATCAATATATAAATTGATCGATGTTGATCCTGGATCATCAATATATAAATTGACCAATGTTGATCCTGGATCATCAATATATAAATTGACTGATGTTGATCCTGGATCATCAATATATAAATTGACCGATGTTGATCCTGGATCATCAATATATAAATTGACCGATGTTGATCCTGGATCATCAATATATAAATTGACCAATGTTGATCCAGGATCATCAATATATAAATTGATCAATGTTGATCCAGGATCATCAATATATAAATTGATCAATGTTGATCCTGGATCATCAATATATAAATTGACCGATGTTGATTCTGGATCATCAATATATAAATTGACCGATGTTGATCCTGGATCATCAATATATAAATTGACTGATGTTGATCCTGGATCATCAATATATAAATTGATCGATGTTGATCCTGGATCATCAATATATAAATTGACTGATGTTGATCCTGGATCATCAATATATAATTTGACCGATGTTGATCCTGGATCATCAATATATAAATTGACCGATGTTGATCCTGGATCATCAATATATAAATTGATCAATGTTGATCCTGGATCATCAATATATAAATTGACCGATGTTGATCCTGGATCATCAACATATAAATTGACCGATGTTGATCCTGGATCATCAATATATAAATTGACTGATGTTGATCCTGGATCATCAATATATAAATTGACAGATGTTGATCCTGGATCATCAATATATAAATTGATCAATGTTGATCCTGGATCATCAATATATAAATTGACCGATGTTGATTCTGGATCATCAATATATAAATTGACCAATGTTGATCCAGGATCATCAATATATAAATTGATCAATGTTGATCCTGGATCATCAATATATAAATTGACCGATGTTGATTCTGGATCATCAATATATAAATTGACTGATGTTGATCCTGGATCATCAATATATAAATTGACCAATGTTGATCCAGGATCATCAATATATAAATTGATCAATGTTGATCCTGGATCATCAATATATAAATTGACCGATGTTGATTCTGGATCATCAATATATAAATTGACCGATGTTGATTCTGGATCATCAATATATAAATTGACTAATGTTGATCCTGGATCATCAATATATAAATTGACCGATGTTGATCCTGGATCATCAATATATAAATTGACCGATGTTGATCCTGGATCATCAATATATAAATTGATCAATGTTGATCCTGGATCATCAATATATAAATTGACATGTTGATCCTGGATCATCAATATATAAATTGACCGATGTTGATCCTGGATCATCAATATATAAATTGACCGATGTTGATCCTGGATCATCAATATATAAATTGACCGATGTTGATCCTGGATCATCAATATATAAATTGACCGATGTTGATTCTGGATCATCAATATATAAATTGACTGATGTTGATCCTGGATCATCAATATATAAATTGACCGATGTTGATTCTGAATCATCAATATATAAATTGACCGATGTTGATCCTGGATCATCAATATATAAATTGACTACTGTTGATCCTGGATCATCAATATATAAATTGACCGATGTTGATCCTGGATCATCAATATATAAATTGACCGATGTTGATCCTGGATCATCAATATATAAATTGACCGATGTTGATCCTGGATCATCAATATATAAATTGACCAATGTTGATCCTGGATCATCAATATATAAATTGACTGATGTTGATCCTGGATCATCAATATATAAATTGACTAATGTTGATCCTGGATCATCAATATATAAATTGACCGATGTTGATCCTGGATCATCAATATATAAATTGACCGATGTTGATCCTGGATCATCAATATATAAATTGACTAATGTTGATCCTGGATCATCAATATATAAATTGACTAATGTTGATCCTGGATCATCAATATATAAATTGACTGATGTTGATCCTGGATCATCAATATATAAATTGATCGATGTTGATCCTGGATCATCAATATATAAATTGACCAATGTTGATCCTGGATCATCAATATATAAATTGACTGATGTTGATCCTGGATCATCAATATATAAATTGACCGATGTTGATCCTGGATCATCAATATATAAATTGACCGATGTTGATCCTGGATCATCAATATATAAATTGACCAATGTTGATCCAGGATCATCAATATATAAATTGATCAATGTTGATCCAGGATCATCAATATATAAATTGATCAATGTTGATCCTGGATCATCAATATATAAATTGACCGATGTTGATTCTGGATCATCAATATATAAATTGACCGATGTTGATCCTGGATCATCAATATATAAATTGACTGATGTTGATCCTGGATCATCAATATATAAATTGATCGATGTTGATCCTGGATCATCAATATATAAATTGACTGATGTTGATCCTGGATCATCAATATATAATTTGACCGATGTTGATCCTGGATCATCAATATATAAATTGATCAATGTTGATCCTGGATCATCAATATATAAATTGACCGATGTTGATCCTGGATCATCAATATATAAATTGACCGATGTTGATCCTGGATCATCAATATATAAATTGACCGATGTTGATCCTGGATCATCAATATATAAATTGACAGATGTTGATCCTGGATCATCAATATATAAATTGATCAATGTTGATCCTGGATCATCAATATATAAATTGACTACTGTTGATCCTGGATCATCAATATATAAATTGACCAATGTTGATCCAGGATCATCAATATATAAATTGATCAATGTTGATCCTGGATCATCAATATATAAATTGACATGTTGATCCTGGATCATCAATATATAAATTGACCGATGTTGATTCTGGATCATCAATATATAAATTGACTGATGTTGATCCTGGATCATCAATATATAAATTGACCAATGTTGATCCAGGATCATCAATATATAAATTGATCGATGTTGATCCTGGATCATCAATATATAAATTGACCGATGTTGATTCTGGATCATCAATATATAAATTGACCGATGTTGATTCTGGATCATCAATATATAAATTGACTAATGTTGATCCTGGATCATCAATATATAAATTGACCGATGTTGATCCTGGATCATCAATATATAAATTGACCGATGTTGATCCTGGATCATCAATATATAAATTGATCAATGTTGATCCTGGATCATCAATATATAAATTGACATGTTGATCCTGGATCATCAATATATAAATTGACCGATGTTGATCCTGGATCATCAATATATAAATTGACCGATGTTGATCCTGGATCATCAATATATAAATTGACCGATGTTGATCCTGGATCATCAATATATAAATTGACCGATGTTGATTCTGGATCATCAATATATAAATTGACTGATGTTGATCCTGGATCATCAATATATAAATTGACCGATGTTGATTCTGGATCATCAATATATAAATTGACCGATGTTGATCCTGGATCATCAATATATAAATTGACTACTGTTGATCCTGGATCATCAATATATAAATTGACCGATGTTGATCCTGGATCATCAATATATAAATTGACCGATGTTGATCCTGGATCATCAATATATAAATTGACCGATGTTGATCCTGGATCATCAATATATAAATTGACCAATGTTGATCCTGGATCATCAATATATAAATTGACTGATGTTGATCCTGGATCATCAATATATAAATTGACTAATGTTGATCCTGGATCATCAATATATAAATTGACCGATGTTGATCCTGGATCATCAATATATAAATTGACCGATGTTGATCCTGGATCATCAATATATAAATTGACCAATGTTGATCCTGGATCATCAATATATAAATTGACCGATGTTGATCCTGGATCATCAATATATAAATTGACTACTGTTGATCCTGGATCATCAATATATAAATTGACCGATGTTGATCCTGGATCATCAATATATAAATTGACCGATGTTGATCCTGGATCATCAATATATAAATTGACTACTGTTGATCCTGGATCATCAATATATAAATTGACCGATGTTGATCCTGGATCATCAATATATAAATTGACCGATGTTGATCCTGGATCATCAATATATAAATTGACCAATGTTGATCCTGGATCATCAATATATAAATTGACTGATGTTGATCCTGGATCATCAATATATAAATTGACTGATGTTGATCCTGGATCATCAATATATAAATTGACCGATGTTGATCCTGGATCATCAATATATAAATTGACCGATGTTGATCCTGGATCATCAATATATAAATTGACTGATGTTGATCCTGGATCATCAATATATAAATTGACCGATGTTGATCCTGGATCATCAATATATAAATTGACCGATGTTGATCCTGGATCATCAATATATAAATTGACCGATGTTGATCCTGGATCATCAATATATAAATTGACCGATGTTGATCCTGGATCATCAATATATAAATTGACCGATGTTGATCCTGGATCATCAATATATAAATTGACCGATGTTGATCCTGGATTATCAATATATAAATTGACTGATGTTGATCCTGGATCATCAATATATAAATTGACCAATGTTGATTCTGTATCATCAATATATAAATTGACCAATGTTGATTCTGTATCATCAATATATAAATTGACCAATGTTGATCCTGGATCATCAATATATAAATTGACCGATGTTGATCCTGGATCATCAATATATAAATTGACTGATGTTGATCCTGGATCATCAATATATAAATTGACAGATGTTGATCCTGGATCATCAATATATAAACTGACTGATGTTGATCCTGGATCATCAATATATAAATTGACCAATGTTGATTCTGTATCATCAATATATAAATTGACCAATGTTGATTCTGTATCATCAATATATAAATTGACCGATGTTGATCCTGGATCATCAATATATAAATTGACCGATGTTGATCCTGGATCATCAATATATAAATTGACCGATGTTGATCCTGGATCATCAATATATAAATTGACCGATGTTGATCCTGGATCATCAATATATAAATTGACTGATGTTGATCCTGGATCATCAATATATAAATTGACTGATGTTGATCCTGGATCATCAATATATAAATTGACCGATGTTGATCCTGGATCATCAATATATAAATTGACCGATGTTGATCCTGGATCATCAATATATAAATTGACCGATGTTGATCCTGGATCATCAATATATAAATTGACCGATGTTGATCCTGGATCATCAATATATAAATTGACTGATGTTGATCCTGGATCATCAATATATAAACTGACTGATGTTGATCCTGGATCATCAATATATAAACTGACCGATGTTGATCCTGGATCATCAATATATAAATTGACCGATGTTGATCCTGGATCATCAATATATAAATTGACTACTGTTGATCCTGGATCATCAATATATAAATTGACTAATGTTGATTCTGGATCATCAATATATAAATTGACTAATGTTGATTCTGGATCATCAATATATAAATTGACTAATGTTGATTCTGGATCATCAATATATAAATTGACTAATGTTGATTCTGGATCATCAATATATAAATTGACCGATGTTGATCCTGGATCATCAATATATAAATTGACCTATGTTGATCCTGGATCATCAATATATAAATTGACCAATGTTGATCCTGGATCATCAATATATAAATTGACTACTGTTGATCCTGGATCATCAATATATAAATTGACCGATGTTGATCCTGGATCATCAATATATAAATTGACTACTGTTGATCCTGGATCATCAATATATAAATTGACCGATGTTGATCCTGGATCATCAATATATAAATTGACTGATGTTGATCCTGGATCATCAATATATAAATTGACCAATGTTGATCCTGGATCATCAATATATAAATTGACCGATGTTGATCCTGGATCATCAATATATAAATTGACTACTGTTGATCCTGGATCATCAATATATAAATTGACCGATGTTGATCCTGGATCATCAATATATAAATTGACCGATGTTGATCCTGGATCATCAATATATAAATTGACCGATGTTGATCCTGGATCATCAATATATAAATTGACCGATGTTGATCCTGGATCATCAATATATAAATTGACCGATGTTGATCCTGGATCATCAATATATAAATTGACCAATGTTGATCCTGGATCATCAATATATAAATTGACTGATGTTGATCCTGTATCATCAATATATAAATTGACCGATGTTGATCCTGGATCATCAATATATAAATTGACTGATGTTGATCCTGGATCATCAATATATAAATTGACTGATGTTGATCCTGGATCATCAATATATAAACTGACTGATGTTGATCCTGGATCATTAATATATAAACTGACTGATGTTGATCCTGGATCATCAATATATAAATTGACCGATGTTGATCCTGGATCATCAATATATAAATTGACTGATGTTGATCCTGGATCATCAATATATAAACTGACTGATGTTGATCCTGGATCATCAATATATAAACTGACTGATGTTGATCCTGGATCATCAATATATAAATTGACCAATGTTGATCCTGGATCATCAATATATAAATTGACCAATGTTGATCCTGAATCATCAATATATAAATTGACTGATGTTGATCCTGGATCATCAATATATAAATTGACCGATATTGATCCTGGATCATCAATATATAAATTGACCGATGTTGATCCTGGATCATCAATATATAAATTGACCAATGTTGATCCTGGATCATCAATATATAAATTGACTGATGTTGATTCTGGATCATCAATATATAAATTGACTGATGTTGATCCTGGATCATCAATATATAAATTGACTGATGTTGATCCTGGATCATCAATATATAAATTGACTGATGTTGATCCTGGATCATCAATATATAAATTGACCGATGTTGATCCTGGATCATCAATATATAAATTGATCAATGTTGATCCTGGATCATCAATATATAAATTGACTGATGTTGATCCTGGATCATCAATATATAAATTGACCGATGTTGATCCTGGATCATCAATATATAAATTGACCGACGTTGATCCTGGATCATCAATATATAAATTGACCAATGTTGATTCTGGATCATCAATATATAAATTGACCAATGTTGATCCTGGATCATCAATATATAAATTGACTGATGTTGATCCTGGATCATCAATATATAAATTGACTGATGTTGATCCTGGATCATCAATATATAAATTGACTGATGTTGATTCTGGATCATCAATATATAAATTGACTGATGTTGATTCTGGATCATCAATATATAAATTGACTGATGTTGATCCTGGATCATCAATATATAAATTGACTGATGTTGATTCTGGATCATCAATATATAAATTGACCAATGTTGATCCTGGATCATCAATATATAAATTGACTGATGTTGATCCTGGATCATCAATATATAAATTGACTGATGTTGATCCTGGATCATCAATATATAAATTGACTGATGTTGATCCTGGATCATCAATATATAAATTGACCGATGTTGATCCTGGATCATCAATATGTAAATTGACTGATGTTGATCCTGGATCATCAATATATAAATTGACAGATGTTGATCCTGGATCATCAATATATAAATTGACCAATGTTGATTCTGTATCATCAATATATAAATTGACCAATGTTGATTCTGTATCATCAATATATAAATTGACCAATGTTGATTCTGTATCATCAATATATAAATTGACCAATGTTGATCCTGGATCATCAATATATAAATTGACCGATGTTGATCCTGGATCATCAATATATAAATTGACCGATGTTGATCCTGGATCATCAATATATAAATTGACTGATGTTGATCCTGGATCATCAATATATAAATTGACCGATGTTGATCCTGGATCATCAATATATAAATTGACTGATGTTGATCCTGGATCATCAATATATAAATTGACCGATGTTGATCCTGGATCATCAATATATAAATTGACCGATGTTGATCCTGGATCATCAATATATAAATTGACCGATGTTGATCCTGGATCATCAATATATAAATTGACTGATGTTGATCCTGGATCATCAATATATAAACTGACCGATGTTGATCCTGGATCATCAATATATAAATTGACCGATGTTGATCCTGGATCATCAATATATAAATTGACTGATGTTGATCCTGGATCATCAATATATAAATTGACCGATGTTGATCCTGGATCATCAATATATAAATTGACCGATGTTGATCCTGGATCATCAATATATAAATTGACCGATGTTGATCCTGGATCATCAATATATAAATTGACCGATGTTGATCCTGGATCATCAATATATAAATTGACCGATGTTGATCCTGGATCATCAATATATAAATTGACCAATGTTGATCCTGGATCATCAATATATAAATTGACTGATGTTGATCCTGGATCATCAATATATAAATTGACTGATGTTGATCCTGGATCATCAATATATAAATTGACTGATGTTGATCCTGGATCATCAATATATAAATTGACTGATGTTGATCCTGGATCATCAATATATAAATTGACCGATGTTGATCCTGGATCATCAATATATAAATTGACCGATGTTGATCCTGGATCATCAATATATAAATTGACCGATGTTGATCCTGGATCATCAATATATAAATTGACCAATGTTGATCCTGGATCATCAATATATAAATTGACTGATGTTGATCCTGGATCATCAATATATAAATTGACTGATGTTGATCCTGGATCATCAATATATAAATTGACTGATGTTGATCCTGGATCATCAATATATAAATTGACTGATGTTGATCCTGGATCATCAATATATAAATTGACCGATGTTGATCCTGGATCATCAATATATAAATTGACCGATGTTGATCCTGGATCATCAATATATAAATTGACCRATGTTGATCCTGGATCATCAATATATAAATTGACTGATGTTGATCCTGGATCATCAATATATAAATTGACTGATGTTGATCCTGGATCATCAATATATAAATTGACTGATGTTGATCCTGGATCATCAATATATAAATTGACTGATGTTGATCCTGGATCATCAATATATAAAYTGACTGATGTTGATCCTGGATCATCAATATATAAAYTGACCGATGTTGATCCTGGATCATCAATATATAAATTGACCGATGTTGATCCTGGATCATCAATATATAAATTGACCGATGTTGATCCTGGATCATCAATATATAAATTGACCGATGTTGATCCTGGATCATCAATATATAAATTGACTGATGTTGATCCTGGATCATCAATATATAAATTGACCGATGTTGATCCTGGATCATCAATATATAAATTGACCGATGTTGATCCTGGATCATCAATATATAAATTGACTGATGTTGATCCTGGATCATCAATATATAAATTGACTGATGTTGATCCTGGATCAATATATAAATTGACTGATGTTGATCCTGGATCATCAATATATAAATTGACTGATGTTGATCCTGGATCAATATATAAATTGACTGATGTTGATCCTGGATCATCAATATATAAACTGACTGATGTTGATCCTGGATCATCAATATATAAACTGACCGATGTTGATCCTGGATCATCAATATATAAATTGACTGATGTTGATCCTGGATCATCAATATATAAATTGACCGATGTTGATCCTGGATCATCAATATATAAATTGACCGATGTTGATCCTGGATCATCAATATATAAATTGACTGATGTTGATCCTGGATCATCAATATATAAATTGACCAGATGTTGATCCTGGATCATCAATATATAAATTGACTGATGTTGATCCTGGATCATCAATATATAAATTGACTGATGTTGATCCTGGATCATCAATATATAAATTGACTGATGTTGATCCTGGATCATCAATATATAAATTGACCRATGTTGATCCTGGATCATCAATATATAAATTGACCGATGTTGATCCTGGATCATCAATATATAAATTGACTGATGTTGATCCTGGATCATCAATATATAAATTGACTAATGTTGATCCTGGATCATCAATATATAAATTGACTRATGTTGATCCTGGATCATCAATATATAAATTGACCAATGTTGATTCTGGATCATCAATATATAAATTGACCAATGTTGATTCTGGATCATCAATATATAAATTGACCGATGTTGATCCTGGATCATCAATATATAAATTGACCGATGTTGATCCTGGATCATCAATATATAAATTGACCAATGTTGATCCTGGATCATCAATATATAAATTGACCGATGTTGATTCTGGATCATCAATATATAAATTGACTGATGTTGATCCTGGATCATCAATATATAAATTGACCAATGTTGATCCAGGATCATCAATATATAAATTGATCGATGTTGATCCTGGATCATCAATATATAAATTGATCGATGTTGATCCTGGATCATCAATATATAAATTGACCGATGTTGATTCTGGATCATCAATATATAAATTGACCGATGTTGATTCTGGATCATCAATATATAAATTGACTAATGTTGATCCTGGATCATCAATATATAAATTGACCGATGTTGATCCTGGATCATCAATATATAAATTGACCGATGTTGATCCTGGATCATCAATATATAAATTGATCAATGTTGATCCTGGATCATCAATATATAAATTGACATGTTGATCCTGGATCATCAATATATAAATTGACCGATGTTGATCCTGGATCATCAATATATAAATTGACCGATGTTGATCCTGGATCATCAATATATAAATTGACCGATGTTGATCCTGGATCATCAATATATAAATTGACCGATGTTGATTCTGGATCATCAATATATAAATTGACTGATGTTGATCCTGGATCATCAATATATAAATTGACCGATGTTGATTCTGGATCATCAATATATAAATTGACCGATGTTGATCCTGGATCATCAATATATAAATTGACTACTGTTGATCCTGGATCATCAATATATAAATTGACCGATGTTGATCCTGGATCATCAATATATAAATTGACCGATGTTGATCCTGGATCATCAATATATAAATTGACCGATGTTGATCCTGGATCATCAATATATAAATTGACCAATGTTGATCCTGGATCATCAATATATAAATTGACTGATGTTGATCCTGGATCATCAATATATAAATTGACTAATGTTGATCCTGGATCATCAATATATAAATTGACCGATGTTGATCCTGGATCATCAATATATAAATTGACCGATGTTGATCCTGGATCATCAATATATAAATTGACCAATGTTGATCCTGGATCATCAATATATAAATTGACCGATGTTGATCCTGGATCATCAATATATAAATTGACTACTGTTGATCCTGGATCATCAATATATAAATTGACCGATGTTGATCCTGGATCATCAATATATAAATTGACCGATGTTGATCCTGGATCATCAATATATAAATTGACTACTGTTGATCCTGGATCATCAATATATAAATTGACCGATGTTGATCCTGGATCATCAATATATAAATTGACCGATGTTGATCCTGGATCATCAATATATAAATTGACCAATGTTGATCCTGGATCATCAATATATAAATTGACTGATGTTGATCCTGGATCATCAATATATAAATTGACTGATGTTGATCCTGGATCATCAATATATAAATTGACCGATGTTGATCCTGGATCATCAATATATAAATTGACCGATGTTGATCCTGGATCATCAATATATAAATTGACTGATGTTGATCCTGGATCATCAATATATAAATTGACCGATGTTGATCCTGGATCATCAATATATAAATTGACCGATGTTGATCCTGGATCATCAATATATAAATTGACCGATGTTGATCCTGGATCATCAATATATAAATTGACCGATGTTGATCCTGGATCATCAATATATAAATTGACCGATGTTGATCCTGGATCATCAATATATAAATTGACCGATGTTGATCCTGGATTATCAATATATAAATTGACTGATGTTGATCCTGGATCATCAATATATAAATTGACCAATGTTGATTCTGTATCATCAATATATAAATTGACCAATGTTGATTCTGTATCATCAATATATAAATTGACCAATGTTGATCCTGGATCATCAATATATAAATTGACCGATGTTGATCCTGGATCATCAATATATAAATTGACTGATGTTGATCCTGGATCATCAATATATAAATTGACAGATGTTGATCCTGGATCATCAATATATAAACTGACTGATGTTGATCCTGGATCATCAATATATAAATTGACCAATGTTGATTCTGTATCATCAATATATAAATTGACCAATGTTGATTCTGTATCATCAATATATAAATTGACCGATGTTGATCCTGGATCATCAATATATAAATTGACCGATGTTGATCCTGGATCATCAATATATAAATTGACCGATGTTGATCCTGGATCATCAATATATAAATTGACCGATGTTGATCCTGGATCATCAATATATAAATTGACTGATGTTGATCCTGGATCATCAATATATAAATTGACTGATGTTGATCCTGGATCATCAATATATAAATTGACCGATGTTGATCCTGGATCATCAATATATAAATTGACCGATGTTGATCCTGGATCATCAATATATAAATTGACCGATGTTGATCCTGGATCATCAATATATAAATTGACCGATGTTGATCCTGGATCATCAATATATAAATTGACTGATGTTGATCCTGGATCATCAATATATAAACTGACTGATGTTGATCCTGGATCATCAATATATAAACTGACCGATGTTGATCCTGGATCATCAATATATAAATTGACCGATGTTGATCCTGGATCATCAATATATAAATTGACTACTGTTGATCCTGGATCATCAATATATAAATTGACTAATGTTGATTCTGGATCATCAATATATAAATTGACTAATGTTGATTCTGGATCATCAATATATAAATTGACTAATGTTGATTCTGGATCATCAATATATAAATTGACTAATGTTGATTCTGGATCATCAATATATAAATTGACCGATGTTGATCCTGGATCATCAATATATAAATTGACCTATGTTGATCCTGGATCATCAATATATAAATTGACCAATGTTGATCCTGGATCATCAATATATAAATTGACTACTGTTGATCCTGGATCATCAATATATAAATTGACCGATGTTGATCCTGGATCATCAATATATAAATTGACTACTGTTGATCCTGGATCATCAATATATAAATTGACCGATGTTGATCCTGGATCATCAATATATAAATTGACTGATGTTGATCCTGGATCATCAATATATAAATTGACCAATGTTGATCCTGGATCATCAATATATAAATTGACCGATGTTGATCCTGGATCATCAATATATAAATTGACTACTGTTGATCCTGGATCATCAATATATAAATTGACCGATGTTGATCCTGGATCATCAATATATAAATTGACCGATGTTGATCCTGGATCATCAATATATAAATTGACCGATGTTGATCCTGGATCATCAATATATAAATTGACCGATGTTGATCCTGGATCATCAATATATAAATTGACCGATGTTGATCCTGGATCATCAATATATAAATTGACCAATGTTGATCCTGGATCATCAATATATAAATTGACTGATGTTGATCCTGTATCATCAATATATAAATTGACCGATGTTGATCCTGGATCATCAATATATAAATTGACTGATGTTGATCCTGGATCATCAATATATAAATTGACTGATGTTGATCCTGGATCATCAATATATAAACTGACTGATGTTGATCCTGGATCATTAATATATAAACTGACTGATGTTGATCCTGGATCATCAATATATAAATTGACCGATGTTGATCCTGGATCATCAATATATAAATTGACTGATGTTGATCCTGGATCATCAATATATAAACTGACTGATGTTGATCCTGGATCATCAATATATAAACTGACTGATGTTGATCCTGGATCATCAATATATAAATTGACCAATGTTGATCCTGGATCATCAATATATAAATTGACCAATGTTGATCCTGAATCATCAATATATAAATTGACTGATGTTGATCCTGGATCATCAATATATAAATTGACCGATATTGATCCTGGATCATCAATATATAAATTGACCGATGTTGATCCTGGATCATCAATATATAAATTGACCAATGTTGATCCTGGATCATCAATATATAAATTGACTGATGTTGATTCTGGATCATCAATATATAAATTGACTGATGTTGATCCTGGATCATCAATATATAAATTGACTGATGTTGATCCTGGATCATCAATATATAAATTGACTGATGTTGATCCTGGATCATCAATATATAAATTGACCGATGTTGATCCTGGATCATCAATATATAAATTGATCAATGTTGATCCTGGATCATCAATATATAAATTGACTGATGTTGATCCTGGATCATCAATATATAAATTGACCGATGTTGATCCTGGATCATCAATATATAAATTGACCGACGTTGATCCTGGATCATCAATATATAAATTGACCAATGTTGATTCTGGATCATCAATATATAAATTGACCAATGTTGATCCTGGATCATCAATATATAAATTGACTGATGTTGATCCTGGATCATCAATATATAAATTGACTGATGTTGATCCTGGATCATCAATATATAAATTGACTGATGTTGATTCTGGATCATCAATATATAAATTGACTGATGTTGATTCTGGATCATCAATATATAAATTGACTGATGTTGATCCTGGATCATCAATATATAAATTGACTGATGTTGATTCTGGATCATCAATATATAAATTGACCAATGTTGATCCTGGATCATCAATATATAAATTGACTGATGTTGATCCTGGATCATCAATATATAAATTGACTGATGTTGATCCTGGATCATCAATATATAAATTGACTGATGTTGATCCTGGATCATCAATATATAAATTGACCGATGTTGATCCTGGATCATCAATATGTAAATTGACTGATGTTGATCCTGGATCATCAATATATAAATTGACAGATGTTGATCCTGGATCATCAATATATAAATTGACCAATGTTGATTCTGTATCATCAATATATAAATTGACCAATGTTGATTCTGTATCATCAATATATAAATTGACCAATGTTGATTCTGTATCATCAATATATAAATTGACCAATGTTGATCCTGGATCATCAATATATAAATTGACCGATGTTGATCCTGGATCATCAATATATAAATTGACCGATGTTGATCCTGGATCATCAATATATAAATTGACTGATGTTGATCCTGGATCATCAATATATAAATTGACCGATGTTGATCCTGGATCATCAATATATAAATTGACTGATGTTGATCCTGGATCATCAATATATAAATTGACCGATGTTGATCCTGGATCATCAATATATAAATTGACCGATGTTGATCCTGGATCATCAATATATAAATTGACCGATGTTGATCCTGGATCATCAATATATAAATTGACTGATGTTGATCCTGGATCATCAATATATAAACTGACCGATGTTGATCCTGGATCATCAATATATAAATTGACCGATGTTGATCCTGGATCATCAATATATAAATTGACTGATGTTGATCCTGGATCATCAATATATAAATTGACCGATGTTGATCCTGGATCATCAATATATAAATTGACCGATGTTGATCCTGGATCATCAATATATAAATTGACCGATGTTGATCCTGGATCATCAATATATAAATTGACCGATGTTGATCCTGGATCATCAATATATAAATTGACCGATGTTGATCCTGGATCATCAATATATAAATTGACCGATGTTGATCCTGGATCATCAATATATAAATTGACCAATGTTGATCCTGGATCATCAATATATAAATTGACTGATGTTGATCCTGGATCATCAATATATAAATTGACTGATGTTGATCCTGGATCATCAATATATAAATTGACTGATGTTGATCCTGGATCAATATATAAATTGACTGATGTTGATCCTGGATCATCAATATATAAATTGACCGATGTTGATCCTGGATCATCAATATATAAATTGACCGATGTTGATCCTGGATCATCAATATATAAATTGACCGATGTTGATCCTGGATCATCAATATATAAATTGACCAATGTTGATCCTGGATCATCAATATATAAATTGACTGATGTTGATCCTGGATCATCAATATATAAATTGACTGATGTTGATCCTGGATCATCAATATATAAATTGACTGATGTTGATCCTGGATCATCAATATATAAATTGACTGATGTTGATCCTGGATCATCAATATATAAATTGACCGATGTTGATCCTGGATCATCAATATATAAATTGACCGATGTTGATCCTGGATCATCAATATATAAATTGACCAATGTTGATCCTGGATCATCAATATATAAATTGACTGATGTTGATCCTGGATCATCAATATATAAATTGACTGATGTTGATCCTGGATCATCAATATATAAATTGACTGATGTTGATCCTGGATCAATATATAAATTGACTGATGTTGATCCTGGATCATCAATATATAAACTGACTGATGTTGATCCTGGATCATCAATATATAAACTGACCGATGTTGATCCTGGATCATCAATATATAAATTGACCGATGTTGATCCTGGATCATCAATATATAAATTGACCGATGTTGATCCTGGATCATCAATATATAAATTGACCGATGTTGATCCTGGATCATCAATATATAAATTGACTGATGTTGATCCTGGATCATCAATATATAAATTGACCGATGTTGATCCTGGATCATCAATATATAAATTGACCGATGTTGATCCTGGATCATCAATATATAAATTGACTGATGTTGATCCTGGATCATCAATATATAAATTGACTGATGTTGATCCTGGATCAATATATAAATTGACTGATGTTGATCCTGGATCATCAATATATAAATTGACTGATGTTGATCCTGGATCAATATATAAATTGACTGATGTTGATCCTGGATCATCAATATATAAACTGACTGATGTTGATCCTGGATCATCAATATATAAACTGACCGATGTTGATCCTGGATCATCAATATATAAATTGACTGATGTTGATCCTGGATCATCAATATATAAATTGACCGATGTTGATCCTGGATCATCAATATATAAATTGACCGATGTTGATCCTGGATCATCAATATATAAATTGACTGATGTTGATCCTGGATCATCAATATATAAATTGACCAATGTTGATCCTGGATCATCAATATATAAATTGACTGATGTTGATCCTGGATCATCAATATATAAATTGACTGATGTTGATCCTGGATCATCAATATATAAATTGACTGATGTTGATCCTGGATCATCAATATATAAATTGACCAATGTTGATCCTGGATCATCAATATATAAATTGACCGATGTTGATCCTGGATCATCAATATATAAATTGACTGATGTTGATCCTGGATCATCAATATATAAATTGACTAATGTTGATCCTGGATCATCAATATATAAATTGACTAATGTTGATCCTGGATCATCAATATATAAATTGACCAATGTTGATTCTGGATCATCAATATATAAATTGACCAATGTTGATTCTGGATCATCAATATATAAATTGACCGATGTTGATCCTGGATCATCAATATATAAATTGACTGATGTTGATCCCGGATCATCAATATATAAATTGACCAATGTTGATCCTGGATCATCAATATATAAATTGACCGATGTTGATCCTGGATCATCAATATATAAATTGACTGATGTTGATCCTGGATCATCAATATATAAATTGACCAATGTTGATCCTGGATCATCAATATATAAATTGACTGATGTTGATCCTGGATCATCAATATATAAACTGACTGATGTTGATCCTGCATCATCAATATATAAATTGACCGATGTTGATCCTGGATCATCAATATATAAATTGACCGATGTTGATCCTGGATCATCAATATATAAATTGACCGATGTTGATCCTGGATCATCAATATATAAATTGACCGATGTTGATCCTGGATCATCAATATATAAATTGACCAATGTTGATCCTGGATCATCAATATATAAATTGACCGATGTTGATCCTGGATCATCAATATATAAATTGACCGATGTTGATCCTGGATCATCAATATATAAATTGACCGATGTTGATCCTGGATCATCAATATATAAATTGACCGATGTTGATCCTGGATCATCAATATATAAATTGACCGATGTTGATCCTGGATCATCAATATATAAATTGACTGATGTTGATCCTGGATCATCAATATATAAATTGACTGATGTTGATCCTGGATCATCAATATATAAATTGACTGATGTTGATCCTGGATCATCAATATATAAATTGACCGATGTTGATCCTGGATCATCAATATATAAATTGACCTATGTTGATCCTGGATCATCAATATATAAATTGACCAATGTTGATCCTGGATCATCAATATATAAATTGACTGATGTTGATCCTGGATCATCAATATATAAATTGACCAATGTTGATCCTGGATCATCAATATATAAATTGACTGATGTTGATCCTGGATCATCAATATATAAATTGACCGATGTTGATCCTGGATCATCAATATATAAATTGACTACTGTTGATCCTGGATCATCAATATATAAATTGACTGATGTTGATCCTGGATCATCAATATATAATTTGACCAATGTTGATCCTGGATCATCAATATATAAATTGACTGATGTTGATCCTGGATCATCAATATATAAATTGACTACTGTTGATCCTGGATCATCAATATATAAACTGACTGATGTTGATCCTGGATCATCAATATATAAATTGACTGATGTTGATCCTGGATCATCAATATATAAATTGACTGATGTTGATCCTGGATCATCAATATATAAATTGACCGATGTTGATCCTGGATCATCAATATATAAATTGACTGATGTTGATCCTGGATCATCAATATATAAATTGACCGATGTTGATCCTGGATCATCAATATATAAATTGACTACTGTTGATCCTGGATCAATATATAAATGACTGATGTTGATCCTGGATCATCAATATATAAATTGACCGATGTTGATCCTGGATCATCAATATATAAATTGACTGATGTTGATCCTGGATCATCAATATATAAATTGACTGATGTTGATCCTGGATCATCAATATATAAATTGACCGATGTTGATCCTGGATCATCAATATATAAATTGACTGATGTTGATCCTGGATCATCAATATATAAATTGACCGATGTTGATCCTGGATCATCAATATATAAATTGACCGATGTTGATCCTGGATCATCAATATATAAATTGACCGATGTTGATCCTGGATCATCAATATATAAATTGACCGATGTTGATCCTGGATCATCAATATATAAATTGACCGATGTTGATCCTGGATCATCAATATATAAATTGACCGATGTTGATCCTGGATCATCAATATATAAATTGACTGATGTTGATCCTGGATCATCAATATATAAATTGACTGATGTTGATCCTGGATCATCAATATATAAATTGACTGATGTTGATCCTGGATCATCAATATATAAATTGACTGATGTTGATCCTGGATCATCAATATATAAATTGACTGATGTTGATCCTGGATCATCAATATATAAATTGACTGATGTTGATCCTGGATCATCAATATATAAATTGACAGATGTTGATCCTGGATCATCAATATATAAATTGACCGATGTTGATCCTGGATCATCAATATATAAATTGACCGATGTTGATCCTGGATCATCAATATATAAATTGACTGATGTTGATCCTGGATCATCAATATATAAATTGACTGATGTTGATCCTGGATCATCAATATATAAATTGACTGATGTTGATCCTGGATCATCAATATATAAATTGACCGATGCTGATCCTGGATCATCAATATATAAATTGACCAATGTTGATCCTGGATCATCAATATATAAATTGACCGATGTTGATCCTGGATCATCAATATATAAATTGACTGATGTTGATCCTGGATCATCAATATATAAATTGACTGATGTTGATCCTGGATCATCAATATATAAATTGACCGATGTTGATCCTGGATCATCAATATATAAATTGACTACTGTTGATCCTGGATCATCAATATATAAATTGACTGATGTTGATCCTGGATCATCAATATATAAATTGACTAATGTTGATCCTGGATCATCAATATATAAATTGACTACTGTTGATCCTGGATCATCAATATATAAATTGACCGATGTTGATCCTGGATCATCAATATATAAATTGACTGATGTTGATCCTGGATCATCAATATATAAATTGACTGATGTTGATCCTGGATCATCAATATATAAATTGACTGATGTTGATCCTGGATCATCAATATATAAATTGACTACTGTTGATCCTGGATCATCAATATATAAATTGACTACTGTTGATCCTGGATCATCAATATATAAATTGACTACTGTTGATCCTGGATCATCAATATATAAATTGACCGATGTTGATCCTGGATCATCAATATATAAATTGACCGATGTTGATCCTGGATCATCAATATATAAATTGACCGATGTTGATCCTGGATCATCAATATATAAATTGACTGATGTTGATCCTGGATCATCAATATATAAATTGACCGATGTTGATCCTGGATCATCAATATATAAATTGACCGATGTTGATCCTGGATCATCAATATATAAATTGACTGATGTTGATCCTGGATCATCAATATATAAATTGACCGATGTTGATCCTGGATCATCAATATATAAATTGACCGATGTTGATCCTGGATCATCAATATATAAATTGACTGATGTTGATCCTGGATCATCAATATATAAATTGACTGATGTTGATCCTGGATCATCAATATATAAATTGACCGATGTTGATCCTGGATCATCAATATATAAATTGACTGATGTTGATCCTGGATCATCAATATATAAATTGACTGATGTTGATCCTGGATCATCAATATATAAATTGACCGATGTTGATCCTGGATCATCAATATATAAATTGACTACTGTTGATCCTGGATCATCAATATATAAATTGACTGATGTTGATCCTGGATCATCAATATATAAATTGACTAATGTTGATCCTGGATCATCAATATATAAATTGACTACTGTTGATCCTGGATCATCAATATATAAATTGACTGATGTTGATCCTGGATCATCAATATATAAATTGACCGATGTTGATCCTGGATCATCAATATATAAATTGACTGATGTTGATCCTGGATCATCAATATATAAATTGACTGATGTTGATCCTGGATCATCAATATATAAATTGACTGATGTTGATCCTGGATCATCAATATATAAATTGACTACTGTTGATCCTGGATCATCAATATATAAATTGACTACTGTTGATCCTGGATCATCAATATATAAATTGACTACTGTTGATCCTGGATCATCAATATATAAATTGACCGATGTTGATCCTGGATCATCAATATATAAATTGACCGATGTTGATCCTGGATCATCAATATATAAATTGACTGATGTTGATCCTGGATCATCAATATATAAATTGACCGATGTTGATCCTGGATCATCAATATATAAATTGACCGATGTTGATCCTGGATCATCAATATATAAATTGACTGATGTTGATCCTGGATCATCAATATATAAATTGACCGATGTTGATCCTGGATCATCAATATATAAATTGACCGATGTTGATCCTGGATCATCAATATATAAATTGACTGATGTTGATCCTGGATCATCAATATATAAATTGACTGATGTTGATCCTGGATCATCAATATATAAATTGACTGATGTTGATCCTGGATCATCAATATATAAATTGACTGATGTTGATCCTGGATCATCAATATATAAATTGACTGATGTTGATCCTGGATCATCAATATATAAATTGACCGATGTTGATCCTGGATCATCAATATATAAATTGACCGATGTTGATCCTGGATCATCAATATATAAATTGACTGATGTTGATCCTGGATCATCAATATATAAATTGACCAATGTTGATCCTGGATCATCAATATATAAATTGACTGATGTTGATCCTGGATCATCAATATATAAATTGACTGATGTTGATCCTGGATCATCAATATATAAATTGACTGATGTTGATCCTGGATCATCAATATATAAATTGACCGATGTTGATCCTGGATCATCAATATATAAATTGACCGATGTTGATCCTGGATCATCAATATATAAATTGACTGATGTTGATCCTGGATCATCAATATATAAATTGACCAATGTTGATCCTGGATCATCAATATATAAATTGACATGTTGATCCTGGATCATCAATATATAAATTGACCGATGTTGATCCTGGATCATCAATATATAAATTGACCGATGTTGATCCTGGATCATCAATATATAAATTGACCGATGCTGATCCTGGATCATCAATATATAAATTGACTAATGTTGATCCTGGATCATCAATATATAAATTGACTGATGTTGATCCTGGATCATCAATATATAAATTGACCAATGTTGATCCTGGATCATCAATATATAAATTGACCGATGTTGATCCTGGATCATCAATATATAAATTGACTAATGTTGATCCTGGATCATCAATATATAAATTGACTGATGTTGATCCTGGATCATCAATATATAAATTGACTGATGTTGATCCTGGATCATCAATATATAAATTGACCGATGCTGATCCTGGATCATCAATGTATAAATTGACCGATGTTGATCCTGGATCATCAATATATAAATTGACTAATGTTGATCCTGGATCATCAATATATAAATTGACATGTTGATCCTGGATCATCAATATATAAATTGACCGATGTTGATCCTGGATCATCAATATATAAATTGACATGTTGATCCTGGATCATCAATATATAAATTGACATGTTGATCCTGGATCATCAATATATAAATTGACCGATGTTGATCCTGGATCATCAATATATAAATTGACCGATGCTGATCCTGGATCATCAATATATAAATTGACTGATGTTGATCCTGGATCATCAATATATAAATTGACTGATGTTGATCCTGGATCATCAATATATAAATTGACTAATGTTGATCCTGGATCATCAATATATAAATTGACTGATGTTGATCCTGGATCATCAATATATAAATTGACATGTTGATCCTGGATCATCAATATATAAATTGACCGATGTTGATCCTGGATCATCAATAAATAAATTGACCGATGCTGATCCTGGATCATCAATGTATAAATTGACCGATGTTGATCCTGGATCATCAATATATAAATTGACCGATGCTGATCCTGGATCATCAATATATAAATTGACCAATGTTGATCCTGGATCATCAATATATAAATTGACTAATGTTGATCCTGGATCATCAATATATAAATTGACCAATGTTGATCCTGGATCATCAATATATAAATTGACTAATGTTGATCCTGGATCATCAATATATAAATTGACCAATGTTGATCCTGGATCATCAATATATAAATTGACTGATGTTGATCCTGGATCATCAATATATAAATTGACTAATGTTGATCCTGGATCATCAATATATAAATTGACCAATGTTGATCCTGGATCATCAATATATAAATTGACTAATGTTGATCCTGGATCATCAATATATAAATTGACCAATGTTGATCCTGGATCATCAATATATAAATTGACTGATGTTGATCCTGGATCATCAATATATAAATTGACCGACGTTGATCCTGGATCATCAATATATAAATTGACCGATGCTGATCCTGGATCATCAATATATAAATTGACTGATGTTGATCCTGGATCATCAATATATAAATTGACCAATGTTGATCCTGGATCATCAATATATAAATTGACCGATGCTGATCCTGGATCATCAATATATAAATTGACTAATGTTGATCCTGGATCATCAATATATAAATTGACCGATGTTGATCCTGGATCATCAATATATAAATTGACTGATGTTGATCCTGGATCATCAATATATAAATTGACTGATGCTGATCCTGGATCATCAATATATAAATTGACTGATGTTGATCCTGGATCATCAATATATAAATTGACCGATGTTGATCCTGGATCATCAATATATAAATTGACCGACGTTGATCCTGGATCATCAATATATAAATTGACTAATGTTGATCCTGGATCATCAATATATAAATTGACCGATGTTGATCCTGGATCATCAATATATAAATTGACTGATGTTGATCCTGGATCATCAATATATAAATTGACTGATGCTGATCCTGGATCATCAATATATAAATTGACTGATGTTGATCCTGGATCATCAATATATAAATTGACCGATGTTGATCCTGGATCATCAATATATAAATTGACCGATGCTGATCCTGGATCATCAATATATAAATTGACTAATGTTGATCCTGGATCATCAATATATAAATTGACCGATGTTGATCCTGGATCATCAATATATAAATTGACTGATGTTGATCCTGGATCATCAATATATAAATTGACTGATGCTGATCCTGGATCATCAATATATAAATTGACTGATGTTGATCCTGGATCATCAATATATAAATTGACCGATGTTGATCCTGGATCATCAATATATAAATTGACCGACGTTGATCCTGGATCATCAATATATAAATTGACCGATGTTGATCCTGGATCATCAATATATAAATTGACCGATGTTGATCCTGGATCATCAATATATAAAGTGATTAATGTTGGGCTACATTATGTTCCAGCTTTTCTTTTTTCAGATGAGATTGTCAAATACTGAACACTTCACTGGTTGTTGAAGCGGGGAAAGAAGGACACAACACATTGGGTTCAAAGACTCATTTCAAGTAAGCTTTAATGTGCTCCAGTGGGACTGAACCACAGTGGCCCAAGGGATTTTTCCGCAGAAATGTACAGTACCATGTCGAGAGAGAGAATAAATGGGAAGTGTGTGTGGAAGGATGACATGTGTTGAAGAGTTAATTGCATTATTATTCATTTTTTGGAGATCCTCGGCCTTCAGTTTGCTTCCCATCTCAATACAGCCATTAAAAAAAACGAACAAAAAAACAAAATAAAAGTCCTGGAAATGTACCATCACAAAATGAAAACATCACAGTTGAACATTCATCGCCTCTCGGAGCTTTTTAAAATCACAGTCTCGCTAAATCCTTCCTCTCAAACTACAGAAATCTTCCCTTGAAAGTGTGCAGTCACTCACGCCCCCTTGTGTTTCAGCATTACAGTAATACAACATAGACAGCATTGCACGTGTAGCCTTCAGTACCAAAGGACAGTACCAGTACGAGTGGTCGTAATCCATCATCTTCATCACTTAATACAAAACAACAGACATTTCAACATAAAGCAAATCGTCATGCGTTCTCTGGGTGAGTTTCTACAGCTAATAAAACAGGAAGGCATAAAATGGCTTCAGAAATAAACTTCTACGAGTCACAGCGCAACAAAAACAGGAGATTTCTCTCGTTTCAGTCCGAATACAGCTAAAAATACTTACAGCAAGAAGCATTTTCTACATGAGTATGAAATATTGTCTTGCTTTTAGAAATAACGAGTCAAAATGAAGTGATTTTTACCTGAGAGCAAGCTCAATAATCTGCCTGTTGCTCGTTTTAAGAAAAAATTACCTTAATTATGACTTAATATTTCTGAAAGCAACACAATATCTTGCAGTTTGTACTTGAAAATGCTTCTTCAACATTCTTAAATCAAGAAGCATTTAAGACAAGTACAAGATATTGTGTTGCTCTCAGAAATATGGAGTCAAAATGAAGTGAAGTTTTCCTTAAAGCAAGCTCAATAATCTGCCTGTTGCTCGTTTTAAGAAGAAATTACCTTAATTATGACTTAATATTTCTGAAAGCAACACAATATCTTGCAGTTTGTACTTGAAAATGCTTCTTCAACATTCTTAAATCAAGAAGCATTTAAGACAAGTACAAGATATTGTGTTGCTCTCAGAAATATTGAGTCAAAATGAAGTGAAGTTTTCCTTATAGCAAGCTCAATAATCTGCCTATTGCTTGTTTTAAGGAACAATTCTCTTCATTTTGACTCAACACATCTGAAAACAAGACAATATCTTGTACTTGTTTAAAAAACACTTCATAATTCTTAAATCAAGACGAATTTTAGAGCTGAATACATGTTATTGTTTCGTTTTCAGAAATAATGAGTCAAAATAAAGTGAGTTCTTCCACGAAAACAAGCAAAATAATCCAGTTTTTGCTCTAAAATAAGGTTATTTTGCTTGTTTTCTTGGAAATCTTCACTTCATTTTGACTCATTATTTCTAAAAACAAGACAATATCTTGCACTTTGTACTTGAAAATGCTTCTACAACATTCTTAAATCAAGAAGAGAATAGATGAATGTAAGATATTGTTTAGTTTTTAGAAATAATGAGTTAAATTAAGGTGAAATTGCCTTTAAACGAGCTTAATAATCTGCCAATTGCTTGTTTTAAGGAAAAATTCACTTCATTTTGACTGAAAGCAACACAATATCTTGTACTTGTCCAGAAAATACTTCATAATTCTTATATCAAGAAGAATTTTATAAATAAACATATGGTATTGTTTCGTTTTCAGAAATATTGAGTCAAAATGAAGAAAGTTTTCCTTTAAACATGCTCAATAATCTGCCAATCGCTTGTTTTAAGGAAAGCAAAGACAATATCTTGTACTTTTCTAGAAAACACTTCATAATTCTTAAATCAAGATGAACTTTATAGCTGAATATAAGTTATTGTCTCATTTTCAGAAATAATGAGTCAAAATGAAGTGAGTTTTCCATGAAAACAAGCAATTGGCAGATTATTGAGCTCGCTTCAAGGCATTATTTCTGAAAATTAATCAATATCTTACATTCATCTATTCTCTTCTTGATTTAAGAATGTTGTAGAAACAAGAATATTGTCTTGTTTTTAGAAATAATGTCAAAATGAAGTGAAGTTTTCTAAGAAAACAAGCAAAATAATCCCGTTTTTGCCTTGAAATAAGGTTATTTTGCTTGTTTTCTTGGAAAACTTCACTTCATTTTGACTCATTATTTCTAAAAACAAGACAATATCTTCCACTTTGTACTTGAAAATGCTTCTACAACATTCTTAAATCAAGAAGCATTTTATAGATGAACATAAGTTAATGTTTAGTTTTCAGAAATCAGTTAAAATAAAGCGAAATCTCCTTAAAACGAGCTCAATAATCTGCCAATTGCTTGTTTTAGAAAACATTCATTCATTTTCTTGTCGGCTTAGTTCCTTCATTTATCTGGGGTCGCCACAGCGGAGTGAACCGCCAACTTATCCAGCAAATTTCTACGCAGCAGATGCCCTTCCAGCTGCAACCCATCTCTGGGAAACATCCATACACACATTCACACACACACACACACACACATACACTACGGACAATTTAGCCTACCCAATTCACCTGTACCGCATGTGTTTGGACTGTGGGGGAAACCGGAGCACACCCACGCGAAGGCAGGGAGAACATGCAAACTCCACACAGAAACGCCAACTGAGCCGAGGTTTGAACCAGTGACCTTCTTGCTGTGAGGCGACAGCACTACCTACTGCGCCACTGCCTCGCCCGTTTTAGGGAAACATTCACTTCATTTTGACTGAAAGCAACACAATATCTTGTACATGTCAAGAAAATGCTTCTTCATAATTCCTAAATCAAGACAAATCTTAAAGATGAATATAAGTTATTGTTTTTCCACGAAAACAAGCAAAATAATCTCGCTTTTGCTTTGAAATAAGATTATTTTGCTTGTTTTCTTAGAAAACTCTCTTCATTTTGACTCATTATTTCTTAAAACAACACAATGCTTTGTATTTGTCCAGCATTTTGAGATTTTTGAGATATTTGGACTGGAAACAAGACTCAAAGCATTGATTTTGCATCGAGTTGCTTCTGCCGGTTTCGTTAATCTCCAGCTCGACAGTGTTTAGTTTCGTTTTTTAACTGTGAGGAATGTTAACATCGACGCTCGATTAATCACTTCCAGCTAAATCTGCACATCCAAACCCTCCGCATCCGGGAAATACACTCGCCTGCTCTACGCAACACTTATTCGTTAATTCTGAAATGTTATGATCACATCTAAATCTCACGCTGACTTAAAAACGACAATTCCTCCAACCAGTGGAAACCCGATCGTCATCTACTCCAATCAATGCATGTCGTTTTTCAATGAAAAACAAAAGGAGTCTGCAAATCAAGTAGCAAACGCCAACCTTTCCAGCGTAATGTAATGTGTAACATATGGCTATTGCACACAAGATGCACTGTGTGGGACTTTTATTTTGTCAGCTGCATAAGTTGCATGAAAAATGGCAGCATACACTACCTGACAAAAGTCTTGTCGGCTATCCAAGTTTTAAGAAGTAATATCTGTTCTTCTAGTAGATGATTTGGTGTCAGAAGTGTCTCTATGAAAGGTGAAAGCCTCTAGATTTTGCTGATTTGAGCTCAATAAATCTGATCATGTCTTGACGTTGACTGATTTGATGAGGACAGTGCGGTCTGACTCTGCTCAGACTAAAGTCTCATCACTGAACAGAAATAATGTCCAGTATAGAATATAAAGTCCTGCTGCAGTGGAGACAGAATGAAGATTGTGTCTGACTCCATCATGAGCTTGGAGGACTGCATCCATACATCTCTGACATGACTCACATCACTGATTAATAAAGTCATCTGGAATGAAGAAGAAAGCCTTCAGCAGGATCCCAGAGCTCATCAAGAGTCTTTGTGTTCATCTTCAACACCTCCTCCTTCATCTGCTTAATAATGTTGATGTCTGGTGACTGGGCTGGCCAATCCTGGAGCACTTTCAGGAGCTTTGATGTGGAGGCTGAAGTATGAGCAGGAGCGCTATCCTGCTGGAGAATTGTCCCTCTCCTGTGGTTTGTAATGTAATGGGCAGCACAAATGTCTTGATACCTCAGGCTGTTGATGTTGCAGATCTCTCACACTGAATAAACCCCAAACCATGATGTCTCCTTCACCAAACTTGACTGATTCATGCTGGTTCCAGTAGGTATTCTGCAGTATTGGTGATGATTGGGATGCAGATGATCCATCAGAGAAATCCACCTGATACCTTTACACATGATCAACTAGAAGTCATGTGTTGTTCTTACAACTGGAGGAGTCACGACAAGACTTTTGTAAGGCAGAGTACAGTCTTGCAAGGGTAAGAAGTCAGCCTAAGATTAATGTTTAATGCTGGAAGTTATAAAGTGTCAAAAATCTACATATAAAAACATATTAAATAAGATAAAACCGTGGGGGAAACGCAACAAAACTATGACACATGTTTCTCTGTACAGAGCTCAACAGTGACTATACAACACCTGCACATCAGTCGGCTGAAAGTCTCGTATTATTATACAACTCTATGCTCAATTCAATACAACAAAAAAAAACAAAACATTCTAGATCGTATAACTGTACATGTGGAAAACAATCGGTTCAAGTCTGTTACTATCACTCGTTTTTTTTTTTTTTGTGTGTGTCGTTGTTGTCCTGCCGACCCTGAAAGGGTTTCAATATTATTGCAAGATGGTTGTTTTAAACCAGGCGTACCGTACTGTATATGCCAGATCTTCTTTTTTTTCTGTCATCAGTTTGCATTCATCATTGTTTTTGTCTCCATTAAACATTACAGCAGTAGCTTACAGAAGCAGTAACTCAAAACGGTGCTCATGTTTCACTTTAGGAAAAGTCTCAATAAAGTCAGCACACTGCCACTCCAGCTCTCTCAACACACACTGATGAGGATGAGCAGGGAAATGATGCCATTCAAGAGTTCACACTCCACTGATGAGTGATTATAAAGCGTGTTTGGCATGCTGGAGAGAGCCCTGAGCTCATAAGATCCTCGAGTCTGGGGCTCGCTCCCGTGTGCAGGGCGAGAGGGGAGTTTGAGCTCAGGTAGATGTGGAGAACTCCCCTGCTGTAGTCGCTCATGAACAGATAGTGATCACTTTTAAGAGATAACTACTGACTAGCAGCATGTCTATGTGCTGATTTGGAGTAGTCAATTAACTTGAGCTGCATGTTTTTGGATGGTGGGAGGAAACCCGGCACGGGGAGAACTTGTAAACTCCACACAGAAGCATCAGCTGGCTTGTTAAGGACTAGAACCAGTGATGTTCTTGCTGTAAGGCAACAGTGCTAACCACTGGGCCACAGTGCCACCCATCTAGGAAAGGAGGTGGAGTAGGGGTGGAAGGGGGGATTCTTCAAAACCAAGATGGCTGTGATATGGAGCTGACTGTATTTATAGTGGCTAACAAATCGTCTGATTGGTCAGTCATAAATTAAATAATGCGGGACCGGCTGTGATCAATCATAAGCACGTGATCCTCTCCAAATTAGTTTATCAATAAACTACACTAAATGAGCAACCAGATCAGACATGAGGCAACTAAATAAGTTGGGTTACAGACAGTGTTGTGGGTAGCGCATTACACGTAACGGGATAATGTTACTTTCTAATTAACGAGTAAAGTAAGGCATTACTTTTAAAAAATACCTAAGAATATTTGAGCTACTTTTTAGCTTAATCATTCATTCATTAATTCACTTTTCTTTAGCTTAATCACTTTATTCATCAGGGGTCGCCACAGCGGAATGAACCACCAACTATTCCAGCATATGTTTTACACAGCGGGTGCCCTTCTAGCTGCAGCCCAGTACTGGGAAACACCCATACACACTCATTGACACTAGGGTTAGTCGACCAATGTGGCATTAAATGTTGTCAAATGTGAAACATTGTGACGGACGAAGGCATCATCTTCGTAGGCGGCGGTGAATTAATTATATATGAATAATTAATTAATTAATAATTAAATAATTGATTTTTAGCCTAATTATTCAATCATTCATTTTCCTTTGGCTTAGTCTTTATTTCAGGGGTCGCCTCAGTGGAATGAATCGCCAACTCCAGCATATGATGACCTTCCAGCGGCTACCCAGTACTGGGAAACACCCCTACACACTCATTCACACTAGGGTTGGGTGATGTTGTCCAATTTGGCATCGAACGATGTCTAATGTGAAACATCGTGATGGATGAAGACATCGTCGTCGTAGGCGGCGGTGAATTAATTATGTATGAATAATTAATTGATTCATAACTATTTTGTTCTGCAATATTGAAACATTGAGGTGTTCAATTTAATTTCTATATTAGGAAATAAAACCTTTCTTGGTGTTCTTTGAGCCTATATTTATTCATTTTCTTGTCGGCTTAGTCCCTTGGGGTCGCCACAGCGGAATGAACCACCAACTTATCCACAAACACTCACTCACACACACACTCATACACTACGGACAATTTAGCCTACCCAATTCACCTGTACCGCATGTGTTTGGACTGTGGGGGAAATCGGAGCACCCGGAGGAAACCCACGCAAATGCAGGAAGAAGATGCAAACTCCACAAAGAAATGCCAGCTGAGCCAAGGATCGAACCAGCGACCCAGCGACCTTCTTGCTGTGAGGTGACAGCACAACCTACTGCACCACTGCTTTGCCTGAACCTTCATTCAGTATGAGTAAAATACTTAAGTTCTTTTAAAATCGGATACTTTAACACTTTTACTCAAGTTTTGGTGAGTTGTAACTTGTAATAGAGTAATTTTTACAGTAAGTTCTCTGTACTTTTACTCGAGTATGGTTTTTAGATGCTCTTTACACCTCTGGTGATGAGTAAATTATGGCTGTTGCACACAAGATGTGTTGTGTGGGGACTTTTATTTTGTCCGCTGCATAGGTTACACTCTTTTCTTTGAAAAATGGCAGCATAGTGTTACGAGGGTAGGAAATCAACCTAAGATTAATGCTTAGTGCTGAAGTTATAAAGTGTGGAAAATCTACATATGAAACATATTAAATGAGATAAAACCGTGGGGGAAAACTCTGACACATGTTGAGGATCATTTCTCTGGCCAGAGCTCGACGGTGACAGTGTGCTGATTTCTCCGGGACTTTATCTCTGTTGTGTTTGGCTTGATGGAGCACCAGCCTTTAACATCTGCTCATTTTTCTCTTCCTTTTTTGTAGTGTTTCCCTATATTTAATGCAAGTCTTCATTTGCGAGCCCTCTGCTTACAGCTTGAGCTCGTTGGCGATTTTGGAGGCGATGTTCTTGAAGGCGATGGAGGTCCCGGAGATGCGTTTGAAGCGCACGCCATTGAGCGACAGACGGGGCAGTTTGCAGACCTCCATCTCCCACTGCACCAGGCTGTCGTGTCGAGCGTCCCCGTGCACGCAGAACAGCAGGAAGCGCTCGCGCTGCTCGTAGTCGCAGTTGTTGGCGTCCAGCACCTTGCGGATCTCCCGCATCATGTCTCCGGGCTCCAGGGACGAGGTGGTCTTCATGCTCCAGGTGAAGCGCAGAGATCTGGGCTTCGAGTCACGGCCGTCCTCCTTAGGCTCTCCAGAACCACTCCTGGACACAAACATGATAATATTCTCAGATAATATAATATTATATAATATAATATAATATAATATATAATATAGTATAATTTAAATATAATATAATTTAAATATAATATAACATAAATATAATATATAATATAATATAATTCAAAAATATAATATGAAATAAAATATAATATAATTTAAATAAAATATAAAATATAATATAATACAATTTAAATATAATATAAATATCAAAAATAATTTAAATATAATATAATATAAATATATTATATAATTTAAATACAATATAATAAAAATAAAATATGAAATAAAATATATTATAATATGAAATAAAATATAATATAATGTAAATATAATATAATATGAAATAAAATATAAGGTAATTTAAATATAAGATAATTAAATAATAAAATATAATATATTTTAAATATATAATATAGTATAATATAATTTCAATATAATACAATATAATGTAATTTAAATATAATATAAAAAATATATAAAATTGAAATACAATATAATAAAAAGTAATATAATATAATATAAATATAATATAATTTAAATATAATATAAATAAAAAATATAATATAAATAAAAATATAATATAATATTATTTTATTTAAATATAATATAAAATATAATATAATTTAAATATAATATAACATAAATATAATATATAATATAATATAATTCAAAAATATTATTATATGAAATAAAAATAATATAATTTAAATCAAATATAATATAAAATATAATATAATACAATTTAAATATAATATAAACATCAAAAATAATTTAAATATAATATAATATAAATATAAAATATAATATAATTTAAATATAATATAATAAAAATAAAATATGAAATAAAATATAAGGTAATTTTAATATAATATAAATAAATAATAAAATATAATATATTTAAATATATAATATAGTATAATATAATTTCAAAATAATACAATATAATTTAAATATAATATAATAATTTAAATATAATATAAAAATATATAAAATTTAAATACAATAATAAAATTTAAATATAATATAATATTACATAATAAAATATAATATAATATTATATAATATAATAACAGTGACATTTAAAGGCTTAACCAGGTTGAATAGGCAAGTTAGGGTAATTAGGCATGTATAACAGTGGTTTGTTATGGAGACAATCCAAAACTAATGTGTGTCACTGCTCGGTGTACAGCACTGAACTTTACAGCCAATCACAGCCCATTCTGTTGAATGGTTGAACACAATGACCAATCACAGGCTTTTAAGAACTCTCTCGACAACGAGTTGATTAACGTTGATATATGACGAGGTACTGTTCATATTTCTGACTGAGTGTATTAAAAGACAAAATTGTCATCAAGTGTTGTGAGGTAAAAATATTCAATTGTGTTGGGAAAGCATCATCAATGGACTTGTGGAGCTGTGCAGTGGTGGATTTGCTCTTCAGTGTTTCAGCTTCCAGCAGTGACTTTACATTACACTCAACTGAAATAAACTAAACTACAACTCTGAAAACTGGACTGACAGTTTCAATTTGCTTGATCTTATATGTTAAGCTGCTTTGACACAATCTAAAGTGCATCCAGAAAGTATTGATAGCGTCGACACAATCCTGTCTCTGAGGTCTACTGACAGTTCCTTTGTCTTCATGCTTGGTTTGTGCTTTGACATGCACTGTCAACCCTGGGAGCTTCTATAGACAGGTGCCTTTTCAGATCATGTCCATCAGCTGAATTGAGCACAGGTGAACTCCAATGAAGCTGCAGTAACATCTCAAGACATGTACATGTGATTTTACAAAGTTTTTTTTTTAATAAGTTTGCAACAATTTCTAAAACTTTTTTTCCACATTGTCATTATGGGGGATTGTGTGTAGAATGTTGAGGAAATAAATGAATTTAATTCATTGTGGAATGAGGCTGTGGCATAAACAAATGCGGTAAGAGCTATAAATACTTTCCGGATGCTTAGCCCATTTATTAATCCGGGGTCGCCACAGCGGAATGAACCGCCAACTTATCCAGCATATGTTTACGCAGCGGATGCCCTTCCAGCCGCAACCCATCTCTGGGAAACACCCAAACACACTCAAACACTATGGACAATTTAGCCTACCCAATTCACCTGTACCACATGTTTGGACTCTGGGGGAAACCAGAGCACTCGGAGGAAACCCACGCCAACACAGGGAGAACATGCAAACTCCACACAAAAGCCCCAACTGACCCAGCCGAGGCTCGAACCAGTGAACTTCTTGCTGTGAGGTGACAGAACTACCTACTGCGCCACCGCATCGCCTGATAATAAATTGGAATTAATTAAAAAATTAAGTATTTTTTAAATATTTCTAAAGCTGTAATCTCATTACATTATTTATAAAACTGTAATAACTTACAGTTTAAATGCACATTTGTAAACGCAAAATAGCATGGTTAGTACTGACAATAAAAACATTTTTGTTGAAACAAAAACTGTAGTAAAAATCACCATCTGACAAGCAAATCCAGCAAAAAAAGTGCTTAAAAAGTCACTAAAATGCAGCATTTGAATCTCATAATTAAATAGAAAATAAGGCGAATAACTGCAAAAAGAAACACCCCTTTAAGAGGCCTGCGATACTTTATTTGTGTGTGGACAAACTGCGCAGATGAAACCCCCGTGTTCATGTGGACAGGGCCTTAAAGTGTTAAAATCAACATAAAGAAGACAAAAGACCGCTCAAGACACATGCTGAACACACCAAACAACCAGAAATCTCTCTCACACACACTCAAATACAGCACAATGGGGAACTATGGGAATCTACACGGACTCTTTGACCTACAGAGGCCACAACAATAATAAACGTCTCACAGTTTGACAGCAGACAAACTCTAAACCAATCACAGAGGAGCTACAGGAACCTCACCTCAAACTGTACGCCCGCCCACGGGCCTCTCCTTCACTGGGCAACCTTGGGAAATATTAATATTGAAATTAATATAGAGATAGCAGCGGACGTCTGAACTTTATAAGCACAGCTCAACACGATAACATGCCTGAAAGAAGCAACATTTCATTTACAGCCGCTCTTAATAGGCAGGGTGCGAATTACAGGGGGGTTTGGGGCGGCTGACCCCTCTGATTAATGATTTATAGGGGGTCACTCATTCACACTCATACACTACAATTTAGCTTACCCAATTCCTCTGTACCGCATGTGTTTGGACTGTGGAGGAAATCCACGCAAACACAGGGAGAACATGCAAACTCCACACAGAAACGCCAACTGACTCAGCCGAGGCTCGAACCAGCGACCCTCTTGCTGTAAGGTGACAGCACTACCTACTGCGCCACTGCGTCGCCTGAATTTAAGTTACATTGCAACTAATTCTCATTCGATTATACGCAGACTGCTAGGTTGGGCTTTGTGTATGTTGACATCTACTTCTAAACGAGACATTTGTCAGTGTTTTGGCGACACTAGCTTATAGATATCCTAAAAGGGTCACGAAACACCAGAACACATGTGTTGAGCTGTTGACAGTGGTATATGTGTCCCACACTGCTAAAAACACTATTAGGACACCTATATTTCACTAAAAAGTGTAAATTGGTTGTTTTTGCGTTATTTCCAGCAAATTCGTTCTTCCGGTTTGAAACGAATTTTTGAAGCTGCGTCACGGCCATGACATAATAGCGTGTATTCCAGCGTGCAGACTGGACGTCTGTGCCAGAGTGAGTCTTATTACGTCTTACAGTGTGCTGCATTAATGCATGAGTAAGGCTTGGTTCAAACCAATCAGCGCGCTCTATTGTGCAACTTCATTAATATTCATTACTGTCACAGTGTTTAGACGACAGAGACGCCACGTTGTGTTGGCAAAACAAGCGTGAAGTGTTGCTTTTATAGTTTGCTGCAGTGAAGTTTTGTTTTCATTTTCTCTCTGTGAGAGCTCAGCTGGAGTCACGTGTGGATTAACAGTGTACGCGACGCTCCACAACAATAACTTACGTGTCTAAGGAGGAACATTGTTTACCTGAGAGCTGCTCGTCTCCTCTTCATAAAGACGCGGCTCTAGTTGCTGGTGATTGTCCTGTCTCTACAGATTTGGTAAGTGAGCGAGCAGTGCTCTTTGCTTATTCAGTTTGTTCGTATCGAACTAAGTTAACTATTGCACCGAGTGTAAACATGTTAGCACCACAACCAAACTTTAACCTTGTGTAGGATTTTCACCGCATTTAGTGACCGGAATAACACACGCGGCTTTCTGACACTACCATCTAAGTTTCCGGGAAATGCTGAGGTTTTTTTTTTCTCTCATTCGCTGTGCGGTATCAAACATTGCATGAAAAATACACGCTTAGAGCAGTTCCTCCAATCAAATATCTCGTTTGTCGCGAGGGGCATGACTGAATTCCCTGAATGAAAGAGCCAAACTGCAGTTAAAGTCCAACATTTAATCATTTGGCAAATAATTCGACTACAGATGTCCATGTAGGTTAAACACCATCACTTTCTACTGTGTGTGTATTTTGACACTGAAACTCGCGCGAGCCCAAATAGACACTCCCACACCCTCCCACTTTAGTTCCTCCGACACTCCCCCCTAAACAGAGCTGGACACGCCCACTTTTCTGACTTTTTCCAAAGTAGAGGTGTGAAAACACCCTGCTGAAACGAGGGGCTTTCATGGCCCTTTAAAAACTAACAATACTGATACTCACATGTAAAAAACTTTATTTTCATTTAATGGGACCTTTAAAGAAACTTACTGCAATAGAAAAAAATGACAGAACACTGTGGAAGTCCAGCATTCTTTAAAATATCTTCTCCTGTGTTCAACAGAGGAAGTGAACTCAAGTGAAGAGCGAGTAAATGAAGGCAGAATGTTCACTCGTGAGTGAACTGCCCCTTTAATGTGACGTTGACAGAGAAACATTCGTTTGGGGAACAAGAAGACCACCAGCATTCAACAAAACTACAGCACGGGTACAGTCAGGGGAAGTGACATCATCATCATCATCATCATCATCATCATCATCATCATCAGGAGGAGGAAGTCAGTCCGCAGGCCGTGCAAACATTGACAGAAGTGACGGATGCACAGTTCATTAGTATAAAACACACACACACATACACACACACATACACACACATACATACACACACACACACATACACACAGGTCTGTTCTGGGCAGGAGGGTGTGTGAGGACACACTCAAATGCAGGACTGAAGGGAAAGTCA